>NW_025729101.1:0-600000 GCF_021461385.2 Schistocerca piceifrons
TCTAGGGGACTAATGACCATAGATGTTAAGTCCCATAGTGCTCAGAGCCATTTGAACCATTTTTTGAAATTTCCTAGATTTCCAAGTGTAACTGTAATCACTGTATTCAGTACTTTGTAGTGCTAGAAAGATAATTCTATATGATTATTTGCATTCTCTTCCCCTCCCCCCTCCCTCAACACAGGAAAATATAATAGAAAGACCTCCTAGCAAAATAAAGACAAAATTCGGAAAATTAGGTTTTGCCTGAATCAGGCCCCCTTATTCTAGAATCGTTCTAAAGTAATAAGAATGCTTACAATCAATTGGAATAATGTGTTCATTCTAGGAAGTATTAAAACAAGAATTAAGAGAGTAACAATTTTATTGCTCTTATGTTGCAGAGTATCCACAAACATTACTGTTTGAAACATAGGGCCACTGCATACTCCATTAGATCACACCCATTCTGTGATTAAACTGTTTTCTTAAAGTTAAAAATTCAAGTTAATGTAGTTATTAAGGGAAATATTTTCTCACACTGAAAGCTATCTGTCAAATAAGTCTCAGAACTTTTTTTTCATTAATTTCACACAAATCACCTGTTTTTAATGCAAGTGCATGTTTTATAACACCAAACATCTTAAAATAGGCTTATATAATAAACAAATATAATTTTGTTACAATATCTACATAGGATGTAAAGAGTTAATTTTACTTCAATTTGATTCATCCTTTGAAGTTCATCATTATACAACAACAAATCTATGGACAAAATAGTTTTAAAAAATCTGTCAAAATGTCACACCCATCTGCATGAAATGTACCAATACATAATCTTTTCCAATTTGAGCACTATACATGATTAAACAATATGAGTTTATTTAACTTCTGCCTTATACTTGATTTGTTGTTTAAAATTTTCTCAGCAGGCTTTTTTTTCCATATGTTTTGAAGTGTATACAGGAGTACAGGGCAATCTTACACACAAGTTGAGTCTGATGTAAGTCCTCAATCCCAATTTCATAATGGTAATCATGACCAAGAGCAGGAGCAGGAGATGGGTAATCTACAAATTTAATTTTAACACAATGCAAAATCTTGGCCTGTACATATTTCTGTCGCATATCCCCAGCAATCACAAACATCTGAAACAGTTTCTGAGTATTCTACAACAGAGTACACGCAGTCACTTGTTTTAACCAATTTTCCCCAGTTAACAAAATTTACAAATGCATTTTTATTGGCCATATTGGGAAAAGCATAGAGATAAATACATTCTAATGCAGATTTAACTACTGATGGCTTCAGTATGTGAAGACAGTCTTTGCATGTGATCTGCCTTGAAAGGCGCAATGACACATACCCTGCAATATAATAGAGTATGTTTTGCTTGAAAAATGAGAACTTAATCTTATCATCAAGAATTGCACACCACTCCTCTACTTCATTTTCTGCAGCACTTTCATCACTTTCTACTGCATGCTTTGTCCGCAGCTCATGGTCGTGCTGTAGCGTTCTCACTTCCCGCGCCCAGGTTCCCGGGTTCGATTGCCGGCGGGGTCAGGGATTTTCTCTGTCTCGTGATGACTGGGTGTTGTGTGATGTCCTTAGGTTAGTTAGGTTTAAGTAGTTCTAAGTTCATGAGACTGATGACTATAGATGTTAAGTCCCATAATGCTCAGAGCCATTTCAACCATTTTGAACTACATGCTTTCTTGCATGAAAATCGTAAACAGGTGGCAAACAACACACATTAAAATTTGAGCAATTTCCATTCATTGCAGTGACACGGTTACTCAAGAGCAACTTTCTCATGACACATTTGAACTGGTATGCATTTGTAATGTTGTTCCAACCACCTCTGGACTGAATGCTGGAAAAAAAAGCTCTATGTGGTTTTGTGACAGTTTATAAGTTAGCAAATACTTCAGAGGAGATTCAACATGAAGCATAATTGCCAGGGCTATGTGCCTGACTGATTGGATATTGAAAATTATCCCAAAACAAAAAGTATTTCTTGCATGGAGCAGCAATGGAACACCAATGATTTTTAAGCTTTTGATATAATTTTCAGTGTCTCTGAAAATACCAAGCCAATAAGATTTGTTGTCAAGTCTCAGGGGGCTCTTATACCCTTTACCTAATGGATTTCTGGAGTTCAGAATATCAAAAATCCTATTAATATAATACAAAAATTCTACTGTTGCTTCACTTCCTTTAAAATTTGGATCACCAACCCTCCTCAAAAACTATATACTATCTGCCACGCTAGAACTCAAAAGTCTGTGCAGCTAATGAAACATTCATTTTTCTATTTACACTACTTATACGTTGTCCTGATTGTTGGCAAATGTCATACCTTCTTCTTGTTGTACCTTGTTCAATTTCTCAATGAAATGCCATCTAATAATGCCAGTTGGAGACTCAATAGCAGATACTTCTGCTAGAGCATTTCTGGCAAACTTAATTATATACATGCCCAAGATACAATAAACATTGTATTTTTCCACAGGGTGAGGAAAGTAGCTTTTAAAATCACCCTTGGAAAAATTTAAAGTACAGCCAAGTGAACGTAAAGTGCTTATATTTACCTTACAGCCATCACATGTAACACACCAAACCCTAATGCCAGAACTATGCAGCCTCTCTAAAGCAGATTTTATCAGTGTGGCCTGATTATTTGCCTGTACACCATTGATAAAGAAATATGCAATCGGGCATTTAAATTTGCGTTTAATAGAGACAAGCATGAAAACCAGAGCCTCAGATGCCTCTATTACTTCTTTTGACTGAGGCACTTCCCCACCAAAGTCTAAAAAACCTGTGCACTGCTTAGTTCCTTGGTCCCAAACCAACTGCTTCCTAATTCCCACACTGTCTACAATTAGACATGAATCGCTGAACTGGTCCCTTACAATTGGGTTCAAATCAATGTACTTGAAAACATCTTTTAAGAAGCCAGGTTCACAGTCTACACTTGCCACCCATTTGGAAATCAATGATGTATGGGGCAGAGGCATTAATTTTTGCTGGTATTCATATGCTGCTGGTGAATAAAAGTACACAGTCATAGCAAACATTTCCACATTTGTTGTGTATCTATTACCCTTTGACGAGAGAGAGGTGTTCACTACATTGCACACTAATTCCACTTGTGTTCCTTTCTGATGATTGAGGAAGTTATGTAACTTCTCAGGAAGATGCCCCTTCTCCTTCAATGAACTTATGATGTCATCCATGGAAAACACTTTCTTCTTCGAAGTTTTTCACGGACACACTTTAGTTTACGTTTTAATTCGTGCACAATGTCTGAGGGGAAAAAAAAAAAAAAAATGCGAGTTTCCGTCGCCATGTCTTCCATTTCTACTTTCGACGGTATACCACAATCAATTACTGAAGAACCAACTGCACTCTGAAATAAAGAAATAATTTCGTTATATATGATTGAAATAACTCAAGGCTTGATGAAATCCTTCCAAAACCCAGGCGATCATTGTAGGCAAAACCACCCCTTCCTTCCGCCTCCTTGATTTCTATCTCACCGTCTATGGTTGCCCCATCGCCCTCACTCTCACCCTTAAGTACCTTGGCGTCACCCTCGACCGTCGCCTCTCCTGGACTCCCCATCTCCAGACAATCCAAGCCAAGGCACGTTCCCGTCTCCTCAAGCTCCTTTCCGGCCATACGTGGGGTCTGGACCCCTCCACAATCCTCCACACCTATACCTCCCTCATCCGCCCTATGCTTTGTTACGCCCATCCAGCCTGGATCTCCGCCCCCCCTTCCTTTTATAAATCCCTCCAAATCCTTGAACGCCACGCTCTCCGCCTCGCCTATCGCATCCGTCTCCCCTCCCCCACGCGGATCCTGTATGATCTCATCCCCTTCCCCCATCTCCTCCTCTTCCTTGAAAGGATACGGATCCTGTACACCTCCTGTAAACTTGATCCTCCTCACCCGCTCGTATCCCCGATCCTCTCACACCCCCGCCCGCTGCCGCGCCTGTATTCCCACGTCCCGCCTGGTCTCCATCTCTCCACCCTCCTTACCCTCTCCCAAGGTGGCTTCCGCCAGCTCCCTCTCCCTGATGATGTCCTCCTCCCCTCCATCTACCCCTCCTATCAACTTTGACCCTGCCCCGCCCCCCACTTCCGGTGTCCTTTCCTTTCGGCACCCTCCCTCCCTTCTCTTCCCTTCTTTTCCCTTTTCCCCGTCCCCTCCCTCCCCCCTCTTCCCCCGGTCTTCCTCTGCCCCTTCCTCCCTCCCCCCTATCTCCCCTGCCCATGGCATCCCTGCTCTCCCCTCTCGCTCTCCCACTCCCCTTCCTCCTCCTCATCTCTTGGCAGGTCCCCGGACTCGCACACGCATAGTGAACATTCGCGCGCCGGAGATCATCACCTTCTGTGTCTCGTGTGTGTGACGTCGATAGTGTTTTTGGTTTTTGGTGTCCGCCGTCCCACTACTACGTTCACTTGTACCGTCGGATTCATCAGTGTTCTGTGCGCCGTGCCAACGTGTTTTCAGTGTTGTTATCGTCACGTGTGAACGACTCCGTGTTTTTTGTGTCTCTGTGACCTCTCTCTTTTGCCCGTCACTTTGTTCACTATCATTCTCTGTTCTTATACTATTGTAAACGCTATGGCTGAAGAGCGGCGTAGTGTGCCGCTGCCAGCTTACCTGATTTGTACAAGTTTTAAAATAACAATAAAGAAAAATAAAAAAAAAGGCTTGATGAAAAAATATTATAAGAAAACGATGGGGGTATGAAAACATCCTTATACTAACGTTTTCGACACAATTCGCAGCTTCTGCATTGGATAGGTGGGACATGCTTTCCACGGAAGAATTCTCATTGACAACATTTCTCCCCACAATCAGTTGCGTGTGCAATGGGCAAATCGAGCACGGGGTCCATGACAGAACCCTAAAAACAAAAATATGGACCTGTATTACAATATTGCTTAGACCTATGTAGCGTACGAAATAAATTCACAAAAGTAAAAAGCACACACATAGCAAGGAAATTAATTAGCTACCTCAAATGGAGAATCATCGTTGTCACTCAAAATCCTAACAACATGTCGTTGTGGCTGTTTATTTGGTAGTATCAAATGTGTCGGAAAGTCAAAAACTGATGGCACTGCTTCGGGTTTGAGACGTTTCTTCCACGTTCCAGGTCTCACTACGTAATCATCTTGTCGGAAATGGTTTCCGCAAAGTAATTGCAAGACGTAGGATTAAAATCCATCCGCTTTACGGAAGTAATCCACGTCTTTAGTAGCTCTGGGTGCTTTAGAGGAAACCTGGTCAAAAACATCGAATTAGCAAACGCACTAAGTCTGTATTTTTATCGCATTGCATCCGTAGTCCTATTACCTATGAAATGGTAAGTCACTCTCCTTACTCCACCGCTTCGTACAATTGAAAGCGGAACAAGAAATCACCATTTCGATAATCCATAATTCCTTATACACCGTACAGACCGAGAGAAACTTTTTGCCAAATTCGAATATGGCGGGCAATACAGACGACAGTAATCAGCTGGTAGAGCCATCTATCGGTAGGTTCGGTAGTTGAGCATCCCTCATTTCGCTAGCTTTAGACGCCTGTGACGAAAACGGCAGTTAGCTCTATACACCGTCTAATTTTTGGTTAACGTGGTACAGTTTCACAAATTGTTTTTTCGTAACGGGTTCTTAAAAGTTAACACACTACACACAATCAATGTGGCTGAAAATGCTATGTGACTGGATTACAGGTAGTCACGAACTGCAGACGGCGACAGGAGACAGGGATAAAATGATCGCCATGTTTTCCCGACAGCGTTTCGACCTGACATCTGTCGGCGACGTCGAGCAACAGTGCAGGACGTAACGGCTGTGTACTGGATCTCGCAATAAGCTGTTCAGCAGGAAAATGCTGAAAATAAGAACAATGTCCTTACCGATATCAATTACTTGTTTCCAGTTGCTTCAGAAAATTGGAATAAATGTCCATATCTATGGCCATCTTGTAAGGAATGTACTTCACACCCAGCAACATTCTTGCTAATGTGTTTATTATATGTGGCAAATTGAATGCTTGTAGCGGCCGCACGACTAATGCAGATTGGCAATTTTTGTAAGGTTCGGTCTATGTTTAACCGAACCTATAGATGCAATGCAACGAGCTCGTCCGAAGATCAAGTAAGAAGTGCGTCGCACTTCTTCGGGTACGGTGAGGAATCCTCTTGTACTTTCGGAAGCCCCATTAATTTACAGGTCAGCAGCCCCAAATCATCTTCAATCTCTTGTTTATTTTCTTTTGCAACTCATCAACTTTATCAATTCGTTGTTGTACGTTACTTTAGTCATGTTCTAACTGAATTTCGGGTATACTTTGGAACTTACTATCGTACATTCTTAGTGTACTCTAGTTTTTTAAAACTAGATGCCGACAGCATAGTGTAGCCAACTGTTAGGGGCCTGCGCGTGTTCAATATTTATTGATAATAATAGTTTGTCAAACCTGCAATATACTGAGGTGATCTCACATAATCAATAATACCGACAAAAATCCTCAGTTGACAGCCTAGTTTTACAAGCTAAGATGTCGAACATGGGGAAAGGAAGAGTGTGTGTTGCAGTTATATTACCTACAGCTTGCAAGCAATGGATGACAGATTAAAAAGACGAAATGGGTGTGGGAATGGTTGAAAAAAAGGACCGACTGTCCCCGTGTTAACTTACAGATAATCAGAACCATGGACCCAGAAGTTTTGTCTCTGGTGAGTCCTGCACCATACAGATACAACAAGTTACTAACGTTGAGACGAGATAAATCAGAGAAGCAACATATGTTAACGGGAGAGTCAGTCTCAGTTGACGAGAAATTACGAGTAACAAAGAGATTTCTGGCGACATGTAGGTCATTAGAATGCTAGTTCTGTAGTACCAGCAAACATAATTACTAACATTTTAGGGAAGCTTGTGAAGCAATTATATCTGCCCAGCAAGGATATGTCCAGGCAACAGACATAAAACATTTTTTTTACGTTTATTAATAATTTGGCGAAACTGATATTCTTTTCGTGGATTTCTTAAGAGTCATTTCAAATATATGACGTATTTTTGTAAGAGAAAGGTCTTTTTCGAACTGCTATGTAATTCATCAACCGACACTGTACTAAGGTAAGCATTGACATAGAGAATCAATCATCTGTTGACCATCCTAAAGTGGTATATACAGTGATTACAATTGCATCGGTCTATTAAAAATGTTCTATGTTAATAGATCACTTCAAATATTGAATGTTATGTGTGATATGAACAAAGGCGAATAGAAAGCAAACAAAGAAAACTAATGCCGAGTGGGCAATACGTGAAGCTCTGTCAACATCTGAATAGAGAATACTGTCAAACCGCCAATGCTTAACCTCACACGTTTATTATGAATTAACAATACCGAGAATATTTTGAAGGCCATCAATACAGCTCATCAGTGTACGGGCTCTCAGGCGGTCAGTATATTGACGGTTTGACAGTATTACTAGACGTGTGAGAGCCCCTGAAGGCGCCTGCATCACATACGATTATGTTTTTTTTTTTTTTTTTTACTTTATTGTTATTTTAAAGCCTGTACAGCAGGCAGGCTGTCAGCAGCATACTACGCTGCTCTTCAGCCATAGAAGGAACAATCAGCAAAAACAGGAGAAAAACATAAAAGTTACAAAACGGTGGGCAATAAACAGGAGACACAGAGAAACAAACACGGAGCCGTTCACACTCGACGATAAGCCACACTGCAAACCTTTGAGACGACGCACAAACACTGAAGGAGACGATGGCACTGGTGAACGATGGAGTGTGACGGTAAACACTGAACACTAAACATGACGGCACACACGATACACTGATGGCGGTGATCTCCGGCGCGCGAATGTCCACTGAGCGTGTGCGAGTCCGGGGACCTGCCAAGAGGGCAACAGGGATGAGGAGGCGGAGAGGGGAGGAAAAGAGGATGCCACGGCTTAGGAGACGGGGACAGGAGGATAGGGACAGGGGAGGGGGGGGCCCGGGGGACGAGGGACGAGAAAAGGAGGAGGGAGGGAAAGGGGAGAGAAGGGAGGGAGGGTGCCCCGAGGAGCAAGCACAGGAGGAGGGTGGGAGGATCAAAGTTGGTAGGAGGGGTAGATGGAGGGGAGGAGGGCATCATCAGGGAGGGGGAGCTGGCGGAAGCCACCTTGGGAGAGGGTAAGGAGGGTGGAGAGATGGAGACCGGGTGGGACGTGGGAGTACAGGCGTGGCAGCGGGCGGGGGTGGGAGAGGATCGGGGAGACGAGCGGGTGAGGAGGATCGAGTTTACGGGAGGTGTATAGGATGCGTATCCTTTCGAGGAAGAGGAGGAGGTGGGGGAAGGGGATAAGGTCATACAGGATCCGCGTGGGGGAAGGGAGACGGATGCGATAGGCAAGGCGGAGAGCATGGCGTTCAAGGATTTGGAGGGATTTATAAAAGGAAGGGGGGGCGGAGATCCAGGCGGGATGGGCGTAACAGAGGATAGGGCGGATGAGGGACTTATAGGTGTGGAGGATGGTGGAGGGGTCCAGACCCCACGTTCGGCCGGAAAGGAGCTTGAGGAGATGGAGTCGGGAACGTGCCTTGGCTTGGATTGTCTGGAGATGGGGAGTCCAGGAGAGGCGACGGTCGAGGGTGACGCCAAGGTACTTAAGGGTGGGGGTGAGAGCGATGGGACGGCCATAAACGGTGAGATAGAAATCAAGGAGGCGGAAGGAGGGAGTGGTTTTGCCTACAATGATCGCCTGGGTTTTGGAAGGATTGACCTTGAGCAACCACTGGTTGCACCAAGCGGTGAACCGGTCAAGATGGGATTGGAGAAGGTGTTGGGAGCGTCGCAGGGTGGGGGCAAGGGCAAGGAAGGCGGTGTCATCGGCAAACTGGAGAAGGTGGACGGGGGGTGACGGCGGCGGCATGTCCGCCGTGTACAACAAGTACAGAAGGGGGGAGAGGACGGAGCCTTGGGGCACACCGGCGGAGGGGAAAAAGGTGTAGGAATCGGTGTTATGGATGGTGACATAGGAAGGACGGCGGGAGAGAAAGGAACCGATCAGACGAACGTAGTTAATGGGAAGGGCGAAGGTTTGGAGCTTGAAGAGGAGACCGGAATGCCATACGCGGTCATATGCGCGTTCGAGGTCAAGAGAGAGGAAGATTGCGGAGCGACGGGAATTGAGCTGTTCGGAAAGGAGATGAGTGAGGTGAAGGAGAAGATCGTCGGAAGAGAAGGACGGCCGAAAGCCACACTGGGTAACGGGGAGGAGGCGGTGCTGGCGGAGATGCTGGTGGATGCGGCGGGTGAGGATAGATTCCAGGACCTTGCTGAAGACCGAGGTAAGGCTGATGGGACGGTAGGAGGAGACGGCGGACGGCGGTTTGCCAGGTTTGAGGAACATGAGGATACGGGAGGTTTTCCACAGGTCGGGGTAGTAACCGGTGGACAGGACTACATTGTAGAGCCTGGCCAGGGTGGAGAGAAAAGAGACAGGAGCTTCACGAAGGTGACGGTAGGTGACACGATCGTGACCAGGAGCGGTGTTGCGTTTGGTGCGGAGTGTATTGATGAGATCCTGTGTGGTGATGGGGGCATTAAGGTCCGTGTGTGGAATGTTGTCCAAGTACTGGAAACCAGGAGCGAGGGGAGGGACAGAGGTATCAGTTCGATCGCGGATATCTGGGAAGAGGGAGTAATCGAACTGGGGATCATCAGGGATGGAAAACACATCGGACAGGTAGGAGGCAAAGTGATTGGCCTTACTAAGGGCGTCAGGAAAGGGGCGATCATCGTGGAGAAGAGGATAGTAGGGGGAGGGTTTAGTTCCGGTAAGGCGACGGAAGGCGGTCCAGAACTTGGACGAGTTTATAGGGAGGGTAGCAGTTAAACGGGTGCATGTCTGTCGCCAGTCCCGGCGTTTCTTGGCCGCGAGCAAATTTCGAATGTGTCTCTGTAGTTGCCGGTGGCGTCGTAGGGTGTCCGGGTCACGCGTGCGGAGGAAGGCACGGTAGAGACGACGGGATTCACGGAGGAGGAGGACGGCCTGTGGTGGTAAGGTAGGACGGTGGGGGTGGATGGCAACAGTAGGGACGTGGGCCTCCACGGCCTCAGACAAGGTCTGCTGGAGAAAGGAGGCGGCATGGGTGACATCATCAGGACGGCGGTAGGCGAGAGGGTGGCTATCGACCTGAGTGGAGAGGGTATCCCGGTAGGCATTCCAGTTGGCACGGGAATAGTCATGGATGTACTTAGGGGGAGGGTCATGACGAGGGTCGGGGCGGGGGCGACGGCCGTCTGAAACGGTGAGGAGGACAGGGAGATGGTCGCTACCAATAGGCTCCAGGACATCCACCGTAATGCGACCAAGGAGGTTGGGGGAGGAGAGGATAACATCGGGAGTGGAGTTGGATTCGGGACGAGTATGCTGGGGGATGGGGATGAGGTCACCTTGAAGGGAGGAGAGGAACCGATGCCACCGCCGTAACTGGGCAGCGGAGCGACTATGGATGTTGAGGTCGGCGGCGATCACATAGGAGGAGAAGGTACGGTCGATGTGGGAGAGGAAGTCGAAAGGAAGAGGGGCGTTGGGGCGGACATAGATGGTGGCACAGGTAATGGTAAGGCCGGGGAAGAAGAGACTAAGGATCAGGTGTTCGGTGGGGTCGGGAAGGAGAGGCTGGAGCCGAACGGGGATCTGGCGGTGGTGGCCAATGGCAACTCCGCCACGCGCAACTGGGAGGGGATTATCGGAGCGGTGGAGGAGATAGGGGGAGGTGTGGATGGAGTGGTGGGGTTGGAGGAAGGTTTCATTGAGGAGGAAGGCATCCACACGGTGGGTAGCAAGGGTGTGCAGGAAGAGGTTCTTGTTGGCGGGAAGGGAGCGGATATTGTTGAAAAGGATACGATGCTGTCGCGCCATGATAAGGACTTAGACGAGGGTGTCAAGGCGGGAGAAGGTGAAATGGGCCTGGTTATTGGAAAAGGTGGCGTACATTTTAAGGTGGAATATGGAACGGGCGGCGAGGGAGATCTGTTGTAAGGTGTGGGGGCGCTGAAAGGGATGGACGTTTTGAAGGACAATGGTGAGGAACCTGATGATGTCCTCAGCAGTGGGGGGGGGGGACGAAGGGAATTGCCAGGAGGGGTGGGGGCGTCCAGGGGACGGACAGGTACGGTGAGTTCAGGAGTGGTGGGAGGGGGTCGGGCTTTGCACTTTTGGGAGTAGGTGGGGTGGGGGAGGCTGCAGGTATTACAGGAGGGAGGGGATTGGAGGTTGGGGCACTGCCGGAGGAAGTGCGCTTGCCGACAATGTGGGCAGGTGGGGGCCTCGCGGCACTCTGCTGTTGGATGTGCATTGTAGCGCAGACATCTCTGGCAGCGCAGGGATTGAGGGGGGGAACGGGAGGGGTCGACCTTGTACCGCTGATTGAAGAGGAGGGCACCCTCCTTCAGGAGACGGTCAATGGAGGGGGCGTCCTCAGAGAAAACCCGCATAAGGCGGGTGGGGCCGGTCGCGTTGAAAATGCGGCGGACCGCCCGCACCTCCAGGGTGGGATGGGCCTTCAGCTCCGCCAGCACCTCCTCCTCCGTGATCGACGGGCTAAGCCGAGTGATCACGGCGGTGAGGGTCGGCGGGCGACGCGGGGGTTGGGGTTGGCGGGTAGGAGATGGGGAGGGAGCAGGGGTGAGGGAGGCGTGAGGACCAAAACGGGTGATGGGGAGGCGGGAGAGGATGTCAGTATGGAGGGTTGGGCTGGGGGAGGAGATAAGAACAGAATCCCGTCTGGGAGTAAGGAGGGAGATGGGGACGCCAGGGAAATGTTGGCGGAGGAGGAGGGAGAGATTCCGGGCCTCGAGGAAGGAAGGATCGGGACGGGACAGGAGATATTTGTAGAGACCGGGTGGGGAGGAGGAGGAGGAGGAGGAGGGAGCGGGGCCTGGTGGGGAGACGTCCATGGCATTGTGGGGTGGGGATGGCGGGCGGGGTGGAGCCTTTTTAGGAGCAGAGGAAGTGGAGGCGCCACTAGGGCGTTTGACAGCGGCAGATGGGCGGGTGGTGACAGGAGGGACGGGAACGATGGGGAGGTGGTGGGAAGGGACAGGTCCCGGCACGGACGCAGCAGGCGGCGCCGGAGATAGTGACTGTGACGGTGCAGGCGAATGTGGCAGTGATGGTGATGGTGACGATGATGTCGGTGGTGGCGGTGATGGCGATGGCGATGGCGATGGGGAGAGCTGGGCGTGGGCAGTGGCCCGACGGGCCACCACCCTAGCCGGAGCTGCAGTGACAGGCTGGGGGAGTGGGGGGAAAGGATCAGAACGAGAGGAAGAGGCGGGAGATGGGGAGACAAAGAGCGAGGGCGAAGGGATAGAGAGGAGGGGAGGGATGGAAGGAGGGGGGTGGGATTGGGCACACCAAGTGATAGTGGTGGAGGCGGCGGAAGGGGACGTATACACGATGGCGGTGGTGGTAGTAGTGACGGTGGTGGTGGGGGCGGACATGACGACAAGATGAAGAAAGAAAAACACAGCACTAAAAGGACAGGACACACACTGGGGGACGACGGACGGCGACGGCGACGGCGACGGCGACGGCGACGGCGACGGCGACGGCGACGGCGACGGCGACGGCGACGGCGACGGCGACGGCGAGAGGCAGGGACGCTGCTGCCGCGGACGGGGCCGGGGCGGCGGCGGCGGCGGCTGCGGCTGCTGCTGCTGCTGCTGCTGCTGCTGCTGCTGCTGGCTGGACTGCTGCTGGCTGGACTGCTGCTGCCACCGGAGGGCTGGCCGGCTGGCTGGCTGGCTGGCTGGCTGGCTGCGGGACCACTGCTGCAGGCCGGGACCGGGAACTGCTGGCTGGCTGGCTGGCTGGCTGGCTGGCTGGCTGGCTGGCTGGCACCTGGAACCCCTAACACTTCGATTAGCGCGAAAAAGGCACAATCGAAGGGCGGTAACCTTGCGGTGTACCGCCGGAGATTCTACGATTATGTCAGGTATTTCTTCTTTTCACTCAATCAAATTCGCTGCACCAATGAGTACTTTACATCATAAAGTGCTACAGAAGTTGCTGTTTTCGGATCAGCTGGTTCGGGGTGAGTCTTCTCCCGCTAATGTATTGTTACGATGATAAAGCGAAGGAAAAGAAAAGAAATCTTTCGCTTAATGGCGTCAGTACGGTCGTCGCATTCAGCTGTAGCGTGTCAGGCGCGCAGACAACACAGGCGGGAATTCTACACCCGGCTGGCTCCACATAGTATCGAGCGGCGTCGCCAGAGAGCAGCAGCTGGTGGTGGTGGCGAGCCGCCGCGGCCGAGTAGTACGGACTGCCGTCGACAGAGCGCAGGCAGGAACTGCAGAGCGGACTCATTGCGTTCTCACACGAGTTTCTCCTCGCTTGCCGCTCCAAAAGTTGTGTGACGTTAGCACCCTGTTTTCGAGAAATATACATTTTTTCATAGTTCTTGATAGATGTGCCATAGTTCTAGATTTCTTTGTACAAAATTTGAATAGTTCTTCAGAGTTTAACGAAGAAAACAACAATACTCGAAAAAATTTACGTATCGAAACCATTCTTGTCAATTTGCGCAAAATGTAAATTCATACAACAGTTCTGAGGACAGTTCTGAACTCCAAGAGTTCTATCGGAAATCCAAATAACATTTTTTTTGTGCAGGTAATAGTTTACGAGATAACTACAATTTAAGGAGAAAATCTTTTCACTTGCATTGAAGTGGGCACCCTTTTTTCAGAGAATGTATGCCATAGTTCTAGAGTTCTCTGTACAAAATTTCAGTAGTTCTGCAGAATATAGCGAAGAAAACAACAACGTATAAGATAGTTGCTTTAGGAACCCTTTTCTTGTGATACAATTCTTACTGTTGCCACAATAAATCACTTGTGCATAGATTCCAGCCGTATCGATCATTACAAAAATATAACCATGGACCAATGCCGCACATTTCTTGCAGTGTTGTACAAAGCATTCAGCTTATCCATTGTGAAAATACCACACTTGAAGCTACTGTAAAATTTAAAATGGATGGCTTCTGTTTATCCTCCAGTGCCAGCGTCTATATAATCATCTTCATGCAAACGTGATGCCAGGGTCACACACTTCGCCTTTTTAGGTACGGAGGAAACTAGAGTTCAGTCTTGTGAAAGGGAAAAAAGGAACTGTGGGCAGCTCTTCCTTTACTGATAGCAAACTCTAGAGAAATCACATGCTTCTTTTTCTTCATCGTGCCAACAAAACAAAAATTCTCCCTTCATAGCTCTGTTATCAGTTTATTACTAGTAAACCAGTTGTCGGCTTTCTCATTTCGACCTGACTGATATATAGGTTTACACGGTCACAGAACAACATCGAAATGTTTATTGCTCAGTTGGTACAATCCCTCTGGTAGTAACACAGCGTGTAATTCCAAATTGTAGAGGTAAAATACTTAAGAATCTTCAAAAGCATAGATTTTAAATCCATGTTTGTTTGTTTTGATAGCTACATATTGGCGAAGACTGCACCTTCCACAGAATCCTTCCAGCTTCTTGTCTACGTAACATTTTCTCCGAGGGTATAAGATTTCTGGTAGTTGCATACTTCCCGAATTCCTGTTAGCTTCTCTCCTTTCATCACGAATATCACGACTGTAGTATTTTTTTTTTTTTTTTCATTTATTGAATTTCAATTCCCCCCGAAGGGGGCGGGCTGGCAGCAGCTTAGTATGCCGCTCTTCAGCCGACAGATTTTGTGACAAAGATCAAGAGAACAAATAATAAAAAAACAGGCGATAAAATCGGAGACTTAGAGAGTAACAAGGCGAAAAGAAATCGTGGAACGTAAAACAACAACACAGGGATGATGACGCTAATAAAAATACATACGAAGCAGACAAGGAAAACAATAGACAATTAAAAAAAACACGGCGACAGTCTGGATTCTGTTCGCAAAGGACATAAAATTCACACCTAGCGAGAGCATGGTTTCTGTTCACAACACGAGAAAGACAAACAACACTGAATAGTCACTGGAACACTGCACTAAAAAGTTGGCAAATGTGACACCACAGTCGAGAGCAGGTGGGGGGAAACTGGACAGATGATGGGAAAACAAAAAAGGGGGGAAAGGAGAGTAAAAGCGAAGGGGGGAGTCGGGAAAGGAGCTGAAGGAGGATGAGGACCCAGAAGAGGGGTGGGGGGCAGACGCGACAGGGAGTGGGGTAGGCAGAGGAGGGGAATACAAAAGGACTGGGGGGGAGATGGGAGGTAGGGAGAGGTTTAGTGGGGAGAAAACAGGACGGAAGGGGGGGGGGAAGAGGGAGCCCAGGGAAAGGATAGAGGAAAGGAGGGGGATTGAGGATCAGAGTTGATAGGAAGGATAAATGGAGGGAGAGAGGGCATCATCCGGGAGGGGGAGTTGATGGAAGCCACCTTGGGAAAGAAGATGGAGGGTAGGGGGGACACAACGGTGAAGACGTGGCAGGGGGCGGGGATGGGAGAGGAGAGGAGCAACCAGGGGGTGAGGGGGTTCAAGACGGCGGGAGGTGTAGAGGATGCGGATATGTTCGAGGAATAGGAGCAGATGGGGGAAAGGAATGAGATCATAGAGGATCCGCGTGGGGGACGGGAGGCGGATACGGAAGGCGAGGCGGAGTGCATCACGCTCAAGGATCTGGAGGGACTTATAGAATTTGGGGGGGGGGCAGATATCCAGGCAGGACTGGCATAACAGAGGATGGGACGGATGAAGGATGTGTAGGTGTGGAGGATGGTAGAGGGGTGCAACCCCCATGTCCGGCCAGAGAGGAGTTTGAGGAGTCGGAGGCGGTTGTGGGCTTTGGATTGGATGGAGCGGAGATGAGGTATCCAGGTGAGGTGACGGTCAATGGTGAGGCCAAGGTAGGTGAGGGTGGGGGTGAGGTGGACAGGACGCGCGCAGACAGTAAGGGAGAAATCCAGGAGCCGGAAGGAGCGAGTGGTACGACCTACGATGATTGCCTGGGTCTTGGAAGGATTGAGGTTCAGGAGCCATTGGTTACACCATGCAGCAAAAAGGTCAAGGTGATTCTGGAGAAGGCGTTGGGACCGTTGGAGGGTAGGAGCGAGGCCGAGGAATGCGGTGTCATCAGCATATTGCAAGAGGTGTACTGGAGGGGGGGGTTGGGGCATATCTGCCGTGTACAGGAGGTAGAGGAGAGGGGAGAGGACAGAGCCCTGGGGCACACCGGCAGAGGGGTAGAAGGTGTGGGAATTGGCATGATGGACGGTAACATAGGAGGGGCGGTGGGAGAGGAAGGAGGCCACCAGACGGATGTAGTTGATAGGAAGGGCGTAGGTTTGGAGTTTAAACAGGAGACCGGGATGCCAAACACGGTCGTAGGCCTTTTCGAGGTCAAGTGAGACAAAATGGCGGAGCGACGGGAGTTAAGCTGGAGGGAGAGGAGATGAGTGAGGCGGATGAGTTGGTCATCAGCAGAGAAGGAGACTGTAGTATCTGAGGGACCCTTCAATAAATATGAAAAGTTTTATGTTCATTACAAGGCGAAACTTTTCAGTGCCATCCCCATCAGTTCCACACAGATCTTCCAGGCTTTATCTGTTACTTTTGTTAACAACATTTAAAAACAAGAGAGTGCTGAAGGCTTTCAGTTCAATAACATCTATTAATTTTACCTTTCTCTCATGTCGAAATTAAGTTCTGACGCTCTCAAAATGCTGATTTGAATACAAAATTACTATAGACAAAGTATCGCCATCTATGAGGCATTTACAGCATCACAGAGGCTGCTTTGGCTGAGCCTATTGGTCCAGGTTCATTTCGAATAATATTATCCTCTTCGAACAATATGCTTTGAATTTATTCAACACGATCTAGTACATCCCACTTAAAATAATAGAATTCCTATAAAATTATAATATAATCAGGAAAGTGTGCGATTTGCAGGGGGGGATGGGGGGGATTTCCCCCCCTCTGCATCAGACCATCCCCTCCTCTTGTTTTAGTTTATGCATCCCAACCTGGGATGTTTATTTCCCATGCACTGGAGTAAAACTTTACATATAATTTAAATTTGTGGAGCCGAACACTGAAAGTTTTTAATAAGTCTTACTATTAATACGTTTCAGTTTTCTATCAGCAGAATAAGTACAGCTTTTCACAAATGTGCCTCTACTTTTTGAATTCTCCTCATATTCCTGTATGTAGAGGATTTTGTAAATAAACTTTACCTATAATGTACTTTTAAAGATATAACAAGGGATGGCTTTTCTGATAGTGCATACGCGTGAATAGTGAGTTTCGGTATTAACATCTATTTATAAATAGCTGTTTAACCATGCATAACGCCACGGCCCAAGCTAGTAACATATATAGTTCTAATAACCCCCAAAGACATCCCCCCCACTGGTAAAAGCACAAATCGCACCCTGAATCAGGCGCAGTGTTTTAATTTGATATTTGACGTTCAGACAGCGGACACTGACGATTAAACAGTTCAAAAAGAATGTAAGCGCATTTTACATTCTGGATTAGCTTTGTACTACTTACTACGTTGATAAACAAATAAATTAATTGTTGAAATGAAATACGAAAGGGCGTAGTGGATAAAAATGTGCAGTCAGCTCATATCTCATCAACAGAGCACTTGCATCGATACTGAACAATACAACAACGAAAATCATATAGAGAAAGGAAGCTATTAACAAGAAGGCGACAATACTGCCAACTGTTGAAAAGTAATTTACAGAAAATTTCGACGTGTATCAAACTGAAAAGATGCGCCCGATGGAAGCATAATAAAAACTATGATACGTCCCTGAGACCTCTCAAGACCAAAAAATAATAAACAACACACAGCAACAATGCAAAAGTTGTGGAAACAATGAACACATGAACTGCCGCTTTTAAACAATCGGCAAGTGACGTCCGCATAGCAGTTACAAAAGTGGTTGCATCAAAGCTTCTCGCGGTAGCATCAAAGCTAATGACAACAACAGCTGCACTTTTTGGGAGGCGCGCGCCCTGTCGTCTGAAGCCGCCCGCCAGCGCTGCATTTCTCTCCTTGATCTGCCCCTAATGAGTATACGCAACAATGTTGCTCATACTCACGCGAATAATCATTATGCTCCTTCAGTCAGAGCTCTTGTGCAGTCAGTGCCTGTTGTGCAGTCGGTGCTGTTGTGTAAGTGATATTTATGAACTGTATTACCCATAAAAAAGTACAATCTACCAGAATTGAAACGTCTTCTCAGCATGGAGGAATTTAACGTGATCGATGATAGAGGCTTTCAATTCACTCTGTCTCACCCGGTCTTCCAAACACTTTCCGATACCATGGCCGACATCGGCTCGAAAATGCCTTCAAAACATATTTACACAACAATTAAAGAAGATTGTCATGTTCTTACTTTTGTTAGAAACACCTTCAGGTTGGAATGTTTCGATGAAGAAAAAGACAACGACAGCAAAGATGAGTCGTGGAATGTTTTTGGTTCTCCGTGAAACAAGGACATGACAAAGCAGTTTGACCTGCTACTGTCAGCAGAAAAATGGTCTATCACAAAATCAACAAACAGGAAACTTGGAAAGCCTTAAAGACTGGTAATAGGGAAGTGGATCGATTTGATGGCTGATAATACTTATGAAAATCACAAAATTCCATGTGCCTTTTCTTTCAAATACGCGAAAGTGTGTGAAAGTTCAAGTTAAAAGTACTTATTGAAGATCAAAGGTGCAGAATGCGGAGCCACTTTCGAAGGGATTGCTATGAAGAAGCCAAAAAAGATCAACGATATTATTCTAAACTGCAGACTTTCAAACTTTTCAGACGATAGTAATCACCTGAAAAGAAGACAACAGGTAGCTGCTAAATTGGTTGATAACAGCATGCCTGCAGCTCTTTGGCGAAATGATGAAGCGAAAAATATGTCTTTCGGAGACATGATTCCTCCAAATTTACCAAATGCTGATGTCTTGAGAAAGGCTAAAGAAGAGGAAAGAACTAAAGGATTTGGTATAACAACTAGTAAGCCTGTTGAAAACCTGCAAATCGCGAAACATACAACCCATTGGCACAAAATTCACGCAATCGGATTGGATCCACTCTTCTGTATATATCAGGATTGGATCCACTCTTCTGTATATATCAAAGTCTGTTGCACAAATATTGTCATCAAATCAATAGCAGTGTATACGATTCAGTAGATGCTACAGGTGTCGTTGCATTTCGCTTTATTTCACGATTTGGGGATCTGTCAAACAGGGCTGACTGTATAGAAATTAAGTCAAAGTACATATAGCTGTATAAGTATATGTGCATCCGCAAAGTAAGCGTCACTAGTAAAGATCCAAATATCGTTAAATCGATCATAAATCAGTTGCCCAATTTATCAGATGATATCCTGTAGGCATGATGCATCATTCTTGTCATTTTTCTTTATGGAAATCGTCAGATCTGGAGCTCCTAGACCAAAAATCATGGTAACTGATTTTGGTAAGACTTTGTTGGTTGCCATTTCTAGAGCAATAGCCAATTGCTCGGATTTAACAGATTATTTGAATAGGTGTTTTAGTCATACTGGTTCGCATAATAGAGTAATTCTACCCTCGTGTTATTTGAGAATAGATTTAAACCGTTTTATGGTCATGATATCGAAATGTAAATGCTTCTCAAGAGGTAAATCACAAACAAAACAACTTTATCCTCGCGTTTTGGCCCATATTTACATGATGACCGATTTTCATGATATCGAAACTGCTTTGCGCTCACTTGTGGTTGTTGCATTCTGTGAACATCTTGGTACTGATGAATGCGGTCAAGAACATTCATCAATGGAACATCAGCGCCACCTTGATAACATTATCAGAGGTAGTCCATGTCATTCATAGATTGACGAAAAGAAAGATGATGACAACAAAACTGATGATACTGAAAACAATTATGACCATCTTTTGGAGTAATTTTTGAACTCTAAGGAATCTACTGCAAATTCGTGGATTGATAGGGCAAAACATGTCTACAATGAAGCTGAAGTCATCGTGAATCAGACTAAGGATGAAAATCTCTTTCCGTATTCCTTTGTGTATTCGTTCATCAGCACCGACTGAAGGACAGTTTTCAAAATTAAAGACAAAGGGCTTTGACAAGCTACCTTTATGAGTAGACAAATTTATTTTTCAACATTTGAATTGCCTGCGTGAGGAAACAAAACTGTTAAAGCCACTTTTGATGGAAAAACAAGATTCAAAGTAATCTCTGAAGCACAAAACAACTGAAGCATCACTGCCTTACCACAAAGAAGAGATCTGGAAAGAAAAAATAAGAAGCTGAAGATAACGAACGCCAAATGCAATCTTCTACTCGATAATTCTGATACCACACTGAACAATACCTTACAAAGTGAGACCGAACACGAAGATGGCAATGAGACAAACACAATTTTTAATTGTTTTGAATACAGATTTTCTCCTCTTTCGAGCTCACTTGTTATGAATGCGGAGAACAACAGTCTCTCAGTCAAGAGTGATAGTGTGTGTTTTCGGCGCTCTTCAGATGATACTTACCTGCCGAATTTGGACTCTAAAGAGATATTTCATTTCATAAAAGACTATTGCGAATCATACTTCACCAGGGACGTCATTGAAATTTCATCCTGTTTTTCGAAAACAGAAGAAAACCGAAAGACCTGTAACAATAAAATGGTGGAGAGTGCAATGCTGAAAACGCTTGAAAATGAAATCATTGTCACATTGAGCTAGAAAAACTACGTAGATGATTGCCCAAACTGGAATTCAACTAAGAAAATCATAGACATTAATTTGGCACTTTTCCCAAATGGGTCCTCAAGCAAAGTATGTACAGCTCTTATGTTAATTCTTAGTATCTTTGTTTCTAGAACCACAGCCTTCCTGTTTCAGTCACTAGAATATGAGCATTTTATGCTCTAAATTTCACATATATATTTATTGTACCTATTTTTCTTAGTTGTTTCCCACCTCATAAATTCTAAGCTTATTTATTACTAAATTCCATAGATATGTATGTCCTTCTGTGTTTTAGTGTTTCCTGAAGAAGAGCTGTTACAGGGATCTGTACATCACGACCTATAGTTGTTACTGGTACCTCGAAATTTAATAATGCCAGACTATCAATAGATTCAGGAGTGAAACTTTCATCAAACAATTAGTATATTGTGAGCTCTAGGTGAAAAAAATTGTAAATCTGTGGAATATATTGTGTGATGAATATTGATGTTTTTCTTCCATATTGAATTATGTGCAATTGTTATTTTAGGTTCAATATACTTACACACTATTCCAAATAAAAGATAAAAAACCAATTTTGTTCTTGGAATTATTACCTTGTTGAAACAGTAAATCAGTAATACTTAACAGTTTCATGTTTTGATTCTTTTAAAGAAAATGTATTTTAAGAGTCAATTTTTTCTTCTAATAATTTAAGAACATAATATGACATACTCCAATTTAAAATATATAATCCATTGTTGAATAATGTGGTTCAGTATGTAGGCAGGCACTATATTATTATTCCTCCATAACTTTGTTCATGTAGTTTTAATAGTGGATGAGATACCGGTGACAATATCTCTGTATGCAAAGACGTTGATTACAGAAAACTGAAACTAAAGACTTGTATGTCATTTTCTTATCAATGACGACATTTCAAACCATTCCTGCTCCATAGTTTTGTTGATTCCTTTGTTGTCCTCTTCATTTTCTTTAGTTTTACTTCTTTTCTTTGCTATTATGGACTCCTTTTTCATGGTTTCAACAGCTTTTTCGATTTCTGTGCCATGTTGCCTGTCAGCTCATAGCAGCACAATTTTCATGTTGTTCCTAGTTGTGATGCCTGGTCTGCTAAATGTTTTTAATCTGCTTTTTACTCCATCATTAAAACATATTATGTCATCCATTCCACCAATGTGAAAACCTGAAATGCCAACAAAAACAGATTTTGGCACGTGTTCCCAAATGCAACTGTTGAAACGCATTGTGATTTTGTTTTCTGTCATGTAAACATTTTTCCTGCACTTACGACAGACGACAGGTTCTTCAAAGATATTACATAAACGAGTATCTACGGAAATTGCGGCGCCCAAATTAAACAAAATAACATTTAAGCACGAGAATGACGAGGTACTGTACTCGAAGTGTATATTTTTAGAATCAGGAAGAACCAGAAAAATTTTATTACGTAAAAAAGCAATTTTTTGAGCTCTCATGCCATCCAGGACCACTAACAGCTAAAAATATGCCCAGGACCCTCATGGATGAAAGTGACTCTACGATACAGAAAAACATGTGCTGTGTGTAACGACAAAATTTGAAATTGCTATCGTTAATATTGCTGCCAACATTTGTTCTAGTTAGAAAGGAAGTGTGGGCGTTTGATGAGTTAGACTACAGCGAGAGTCAAAAGTTTTTACAGTGTATAGAAATATTATGTATATTTCCGACTTATCGGGATTCATATTTTGTGTCCCTTGGTCTTTTTTTTCTTGAAACACGAAGATACATAGTCAGTGGGGTACATAGGCTGCTTATCAGTAGGCTGGTAATTTAGCCTAGTACCGAGTGATTTAGGAGCTCAGAGTGTGTGAATGACATAGTTTCTCAGGTATTGTACATTAATATAACGGTGTATTGGGGCCCATCAAGTAAGTTGCATAGTAACCACGCCAACAGCTCTCCCACCATAGCTCATTGTACCTGTGGTGCGCTTCTCGACAAGTGTGACACCATCAGGTTAGTGGAGGGTGTGAATGTATTTGCTCTCTCAGCCATCTGTTTGTTTTGCACTGACGAGCCTTCTCTCTTTGAATCATCTAAGCGTGCACATCCCACGCTTCCACCCACCGTTACTATAGTCAGCGTTAGGAAGCTGTACCGGCGTTTGTACATTGCTGAACATTTAGACTTTTGTATTTAGTAGAATATTTCCGGATTATAAGGATTTTCGGTAATCCGAATTACATCCCGTCCCAAATAGTCCAGATAAAAGAGCTTTTGTGTACTGCACTGCACATTGTAGCATTTTTTACGTCTCACATAATTCCAAAATAACAGTGAGAATACATGATCCGTCGTCACAGCTGTACTTCTGGTGGTACCTCATCTCCTGGTTTCTGAACATCACAGAAGTCGTCCTAAGAAAGTTGCAGAAGTAGCATTCCTGGAAGAAAGGCTATTATCATGATATTTCTTCGTGACAGCCTGGGGTTAGAGACCCGATCCGGCACATGGTTTTTATCTGCCAGCAAGTTTCACATCAGTGCACACCCACTGCAGAGTGAACATGCAATCTATTTCATGGACTATTGGCACCATAAAAATGTTGTGTGGGTTTTTAAAAGAACTCTTTTGGTACTATCCAGAACTTTCATCAAAAGGGTTGTGCCAATTTATGATAATGTAGTCTAAGTGAGTCTCTTGTAAATGATATTAACTCATTAACTGTTATCCCCACAAAAAAATGTTATTACAGTTTTCAGTAGAACTCTTAGGGTCCTATTAAGAAATGGCATCAGACCTTTTCTACCAATTTATTAATTTTACATAACAAAAGTGAGTCTCACATTAAAGTGATTATCTGATGTAATGTTACTGTCTCAAAAAATATCATTATAGTTTTCGGTAGAACTCTGTGGATTCTATTCAGAACTGTTCTACAAATTTTGTGGCCTTGGGGTGAGGAGGAAGGGAGACACCAGGGGGTGAGGGGGATCAATGCGGTGAATAATATACAGGGTTCGGGTGTTCAACGAAAAGGAGAAGGTGGGGGAAGGGGATGAGGTCGTAGGGAATGCACGTGGGGGGACAGAAGGCGGATGCGATAGGCGAGGTGGAGTGCATGGCGTTCGAGGATTTGGTGGGCCTCATAGAACCTGGGAGGGGCAGAACTCCAAGCAATACTGGCATAACAAAGATGGGGCAGATCAAGGATTTGTAGGTGTGAAGGACAGTGGAAGGATGCAGACCTCGTGTCTGGCTGGACGGCAGTTTCTGGAGGTGGAGTCTGTTGTGACCTTTGTGTTGGATGGTAAGAAGATAGCAAGTCCAGGTGAGATAGCGGTCGAGGGGGAGGCTAAGGTACTTGAAGGTAGGAGTGAGGTGGATAGGACGGCCATAAATGGTGAGGCAGATGTCATGAAGACAGGAGGAGCAGGTGATGCAGCCTATGATGATCGCCTGGGTCTTCGAGGGATTGATACAGAGGAACCACTGGTTGCACCAAGTGGTGAATTGGCGAAGGTGGTTTTGGAGGGTATGTTGGCACCATTGAAGTGTAGGATAAAGGGCTAGGAAGGCGGTGTCATCAGCAAACTGGAGGAGATGTACAAGAGGGGCAGGTTTGTACATATCAGCAGTGTACATAAGATAGAGGAAATGGGAAAGGACGGAGCCTTTAGGCATGCCGGCAGAGGGACGGAAAGTATGCGAGTTGGAATTGTGGATAGTGACATAGGAGGGAGGTCGGGAGAGGAAGGAAGCAATGAGTTGGATGCAGTTGACAGGGAGAGCATAGGTCTGGAATTTAAAGAGGAGCCCGAGATGCCAGACATGGTTGAAGGCATTCTGTAGGTCAAGGGAAACAAAGATAGTGGAGCAATGGGAAAGAAGACTGGTAAGCTTAAGTAACTGGTTGTCAGGTGAAAATGAAGGCCAGAAACCAGACTGGGTAAGGGGGTGGTGCTGGTTAAGATGGTCGTTGAACACGATGGGGGAGGACGGCCTCAAAGACCTTACTGAACATGGAGGTGAGGCAGGTGGGATGATATGCACAAGTATCAGAGGCGAATTTGTTGGGTTTAAGGAACAGCAGGACACGGGGTCTTCCACAGATTGGGGTAAGAACAAGGGGAGCACATTGTACAGTGTAGCAAGGGCAGCCAGGAAGGATGGGGGAGGGGGATTCCTTGAGATGGCGGCAGGTGATGTCATCATGACCAGGCAGACTGTGTAAGTATACACATGAAGAAGGTAGGGCCAGAGGAATTGTAAGTACGGTGGGCCAAGCGGATTTCCAGGGCAGGGTGGGCATTCAGTTCTGCTAACGCCTCAGCCTCCATGACCACAGGGCTGAGTTTTGTGATCACTGTGGTAAGGGTTGGCGGACGACGATGGGGTTGGGTCTGACGAGGAGAAGGGACTGCAAGGAAAGTGGTGAGGGATGCATGGGGGCCAAAGGACATGTAGGGAAAGAGCCGGAGGAGGTCAGTATGGAAGGAATTGATGAGAAGAGAGTCTCTGCGAGTGATGAGTTGGGTAATGGGTACAATGGGGTTGAACGTCCGGATTTCAAGAGTGAGGGTGTGGGCATTGAAGAATTTTCGATCAGTGTTGGCAAGGCTGAAGGTATGGGCGCTTGGAAGGTTTTTTGGTGGATGTGGCCTGGGAGGAGGGATGTGAGATTGGATGGATGTGGAGGTGCTGGAAGGCAACACCCTCTTATGAGGTAAGAGCATGGGGCGCTCTGTGGTGTTGACTGTGGAGCGGTGGGTGGTTACTCGGGCGAGGGAAGCATGCGTAGTTGTAGGGGGTGGGCGGGGAATGGGGAAAAGCGTCTCGGTGGGCGACAGTAGCGGGAGGGAGGGCAGGACCAGGGGCAGGAGCGGGGGCAGGGGTAGGGGAAGGAGCGACATACAGGTGGGGATACAGGGACGAGGAGGAGATAGAAGGGGAGGAGACTGTGTGTAGGGGAGGTGGATCAGATGTGTTAATCCCAGAAGAAGCACTCCACGATGTTAAAGCGGGGGCAGGTGAAGGGGCGGTGTACATGATGGTGGTAGAGGGGGTGTCCATGATCGCAGGCAGTGCCCAAAGGCGACAGGAGTCACAGAAGTATGAAAGGAAGTGAAACGGGCAGTTCCTCGACACTCGCACCATCACCCTGGCCATCCATAAATTCTTCCAAAAAGTGTCCACTATCTTTTGATGGGAAAGATGCGGGTTTGTCCCACATCACTGACCTTTCTTAAAGTCACCGAAATTTCACAAAAAAGCGCTCACAAACAAGTGGTCGGATTGTTTTGAGCGAAAAGATGCGGGTTCAGGAAGGCGACCACTTTTGCCGTAAATTGACTAAGATTTCGCAAAAAAGTTACCGCAAAAAAGGGTCCGCCATCTTTTGGCCGAAAAGATGCAGGTTGAAAGAGACGACCACTTTTGAGCTAAATGTTTTAAAATTTAATGTGGAAAATTTTTCACTTCGTTTTCACTTATTTTGTTCCATTCCACCAGTTTTTCAAGTGAAACAGATTAGGTAATTTTTTTAACTTGGTTTTCACTTGGAAAGTGTCCTATACCGACGTCTGTACTACTACTTTTGGTGCTAACGAATGATTTTTTTTTTCACTACAAATCGAATGCTCCAGTCGCCGACACTGTGACACAGTTAGATAAATCGTAATAAAACTATTTTTCCCTAACCGTATGCGGCGAAACACCAATACAATAACGTCCGCCATTCTGTCACACTCTCTGTCTAACACAATTTCGCAGAAGCTTTTTTTTTTTTTTTTCTTTATTGTATTTCAATTCCCCTATCGGGGCGGGCTGGCAGCAGCATATGCGCTGCTCTTCAGCCGAAAGACATAGAACAAAACAATAGAAGACATTTAAAAACAGCAAAGGAGAGAAGAAGGCGAACATAGATATAAAAAGGGAGAACATCATGGAAGGCAATATACAAAAAACGGGGTGACTGTAAAATGGAGATAAAAAACTGTTTAAAAGTAGCACACACAAAAGGCCACACACTGCGACGATTAAAAGAAACACAAGGCACAGTATGACTGGAGCATAAAGGTGTCGACGGCTGGCATAGCACACAGCGTAGCACTGACGGCGAACCTCCAGGCAGCACACAATTAAAATCACACCTCTTGACGCACACGAGAAAAGCACGAAACACAACACTGACGTGGCACACTGATGTTGATCAATACAGAGGATCTGCCAGGTTCAAGGAGATGAGGGAGACCTGAAGAAGGGAGGGAGGGGAAGAGATGGGGGAGGGGAAATGGGGGGCGCTCGGAAGAGGGCCAGGTAGGGAGGGATGTGGGAAGGAGAGAGGCAAGTATGGGGTGCAGGGTCTCAGGGGAGGGGGGGATGGAGGAAAATCCGCTCTGGGAGAAGGAGGAAAGAGGAGAAGGGGGCCCTGGGGAGGGGGGGGGGAACAAGGCCGGATTATAGTTGGAAGGAAGGGTATATGTCACGGCGAAGTTCGTCATCCGGGAGGGGGAGGCGTTGGAAATTGCCCTGATGAAGGAGATGGAGGGTGTGGAGGTGGAGAGAGGGAGGGATACAGCGATAGAGGCGCGGCAACGGGCGAGGGGTGGAGAGGAAGGAGGAAACCAGAGGGTGGGGGGGATCAACCCTGCGAACAATGTAAAGGATGCGGAGATGTTGGAGGAACAAGAGGAGGTGGGGGAAGGGGATCAGTTCATACAGGAGCCGTGTGGGGGAAGGAAGGCGGATACGGAAGGCAAGGCGGAGCGCATGGCGTTCAAGGATTTGGAGAGCCTTGTAAAAGCGGGTGGGGGCGGAGATCCAGGCGACGCTGGCATAACAGAGGATAGGACGGATGAGGGATTTGTAGGTGTGGAGGATGGTAGAAGGATGCAATCCCCATGTCCGGCCGGACAGGAGTTTCAGCAGGCGGAGGCGGGAATGGGCTTTCTGCTGGATGGTCAGGAGATGAGGGGTCCAGGTGAGGTGTCGGTCAAGGGTGAGGCCAAGGTATTTCAGGGTGGGGGTGAGTTGGATAGGACGACCATAAAGGGTGAGGTAGAAATCTTGGAGGCGGAAGGAGCGAGTGGTACGGCCTATGATGATTGCCTGGGTTTTGGAGGGGTTGAGACGGAGGAGCCACTGGTTACACCAAGTGGTGAACTGGTTAAGGTGGGTTTGGAGGGTACGTTGAGACCTTTGAAGGGTAGGATAGAGAGCCAGGAAGGCGGTGTCATCAGCATATTGGAGAAGGTGAACTGGTGGGGGTGGCTTGGGCATATCAGCTGTATACAAGAGATAAAGGAGAGGGGAGAGGACAGAACCCTGGGGGACGCCAGCCGTGGGATAAAAGATACGGGAGTTGGTGTTGTGGAGGGCGACATAGGAAGGACGGTGCGAGAGGAAGGAAGCGACCAGACGGACAAAATTGATAGGCAGGGCGTAGGTTTGGAGTTTAAAGAGGAGACCGGGATGCCATACACGGTCATAGGCATTTTGGAGGTCAAGGGAAACAAAAATGGCGGAGCGACGGGAGTTGAGCTGGAGGGACAGAAGGTGAACAAGGTTGAGGAGTTGGTCATCAGCAGAGAAGGAGGGTCGGAAGCCACACTGGGTAAGGGGGAGGAGGTGGTGTTGAGCAAGGTGCCGATGGATACGGTGGGAGAGGATGGATTCAAGGACCTTACTGAAGACGGAGGTGAGGCAGATGGGACGATAGGAAGAGGCGGCAGAAGGGGGTTTGTTGGGTTTGAGGAAGAGGAGGACGCGGGAGGTCTTCCACAGGTCAGGGTAGAAGCCAGTAGAGAGGATGACATTATAGAGATGGGCGAGGACAGTTAGGAAGGAATAGGGGCTTTCTCGAAGGTGACGGTAGGTGACACAGTCGTGACCAGGGGCCGTGTTGCGTTTGGACTGGAGGAGAAGTTTAATGTCTTGTGCTGTGATGGGAGTGTTGACGTCCGAGGGGGGCAACTGCCCCAAGTACTGGAGACTAGGAGCAAGTGGAGCGACTGAGGTATCAGCACGTTCCATGACGGTGGGGAAAAGAGAATAATCAAAGTGGGGATCATCGGGGATGGAGAAGACCTCGGAAAGGTGGGAAGCGAAGTGGTTGGCCTTACTGAGGTTGTCTGGAAGGGGGCGATCGTTATGGAGAAGGGGGTAGTGGGGAGCGGAAAGGGAACCAGTAAGACGATGGAAGGCAGACCAGTACTTGGAGGAGTTGATAGGGAGGGTGGCATTGAGTCGTGTGCAGGTCTGGCGCCAGTCCCGGCGTTTCGTTGCTGTAATAAGGTTCCGTACGTGTCGCTGTATTTGCCGGTGGCGTTGGAGTGTATCCCTGTCACGAGTGCGGAGGAAGGAGCGATAGAGGCGGCGGGATTCACGGAGGAGGAGGACAGCCCGCAGAGGGAGAGTGGGACGGTGTGGGTGGATGGTTTTAGTAGGAACATGGGCCTCCACGGCGTCAGTAATTACCGTCTGAAGGAAGGACGAGGCGCGGATGATGTCGTCAGGATGGCGATAGGTAAGAGGGTGGCTTTCGACCTGGGTGGAGATGGAGTCCCGGTAGGCAGCCCAGTTGGCACGGCGATAGTCATGGACGACCTTGGGAGGGGGTGCAGGTTGCGGAGCTGGAGGGGGGCGGTTTGCAGACGTTATGGTGAGAAGGACAGGGAGGTGATCGCTACCTGTGGGGTCAAGGACGGCGACAGTGATACGCCCAAGGAGGTTGGCGGAGGCAATGACAACATCGGGGGTGGTGTTACTTTCGGGTCGGGTGTGCTGGGGAATGGGAACAAGGTCACCCTGGATTGTGGAGAGGAACTGATGCCACCGCCGAAGGGCAGCAGGAGTGCGGCTATGGACGTTGAGGTCGGCGGCAATCACATAGGTGGAGAAGGTGTGATCAATGTGTGAGATGAAGTCATAAGGAAGAGGAGCAGTGGAGCGGACATAGATGGTGGCACAGGTAATGCTGAGGGAGGGGAAGAAGACGCTAAGGATAAGGTGTTCAGTGGGGTCATTGAGGAGAGGTTGTGGCCGGACGGGGATATGCTTAAGGTGGCCAATCGCGACTCCACCCTGCGCACGAGGACCAGGAGCATCAGTGCGGTGGAGGATATAGGGGGAGGAGCGGACAGAATGGTGGGGCTGGAGAAAGGTTTCATTCAGGAGGAAGGTGTCGACCTGGTGGTGGGAGAGGGTGTGCATGAGGAGGTATTTGTTGGAGCGGAAGGAGCGAATGTTCTGGAAGAGGATGCGAGACTCGTGCCGCGCCATGACGGGAAGGAGGGGGGGAAGAGAGGGAAGGGAAGAGACTTAAACTAGGGTGTCGAGGCGGGTGAAGGTGAAGTGGGCTTGGTTGTGGGAGTAAGTGGCGAAGGTGTTCAGGTGGAACACAGAGCGAGCAGCAAGGGATATTTGTTGGAAGGTGTGTGGGCGCTGAAAAGGGTGAATGTTTTGGAGTACAACGGTAATGAACCGGATGATGTCCTCGGCCGTGGGGGGTGGACGGAGGGAATTGTTAGGATGGACAGGAGGATCGACGGGACGAACTGGGACTGTAAGTTCAGGGGTGGCTGGAGGGGGTTTAGCTTTACACTTGTAGGAGTATGTGGGATGGGGGCCATTGCAGGTATTACAGGAAGGAGGAGCAGCGAGGTTGGGGCAGTTCTTGAGAAAGTGGGAGGCCTTGCAATGGGGACAGGTGGGGGGGTTTTTGCAGTTGGGAGTCAGGTGGTCATTGTACATCAGGCACCGTTGGCAACGGTAGGATTGGGGAGGGGATTTGGAGGATTCAACAGGGTGGCGACGGTGGTATATCAGGGCACCCTGGGTGAGGAGATGGTCTATGGACGGGGCGGACTCTGAGAATACCCGCATGAGGTAGGTGGGACCAGAGGCATTGTGGATACGGCGAGCAGAGCGGATTTCCAAGTCCGGGTGGGAGTTCAATTCTACCAACACTTCATCCTCTGTGATCACCGGGCTGAGCTTGGTGATCACAGCGGTGTAGGTGGGGGGGCGACGGGGAGGCTGGGGCTGACGAGGAGTGGAAGCGGAAAGGAAGGGTGTCAGAGAGGCGTGGGGGCCAAACATAACTCGTGGGAGTTTTCGCAGGAGGTCTGTGTGAAATGATGGGGATGGGGACTTGATAAGGACTGAGTCCCTGCGGGGAATGAGTTGGGAGATGGGAGCACCAGGTAAGTACTTTCGTATTTCCTTGGTGAGGGTACGAGCGTCGAGGAACTTAGGATCGGGAGTGGACAGGACAAAGGTGTGGAGGGTGGGGGCCAAGGTAGGGGTGGCAGGAGGAGGGGTGGTGTCCATGGTGACGGCAGGGGGAGGGGGAGGGGGAGGTGGCGTTGATTTTTTGTGGGAAGTGGCGGGAGCAGAGTCGGTAAGGACGCGCTTTTGGGGTTTTTTGGAGACTGGAGGCTGGGAGGAGGGGAGAGGGACGGGGAGGAGAGGGAGGTGGCGGGTGGCAGATCCCTGTGGCGTAGTGGAGGCACCGGGAGAAGCAGCTGGTTCAGTGGTGGCGATGGTGGCTCGGCGCAACGTGATGCGTGCGGGAGATGCAGAAGACGAAGCGACGGGGTCGGTGAGAGAGGGGAAGCCAACCACCTGAGGGGCGGCAGCAGAGGCGGCAACAGAGGCGTACGTGAGGGCGGGGGTAGTAGTGGGAGCTGTTGAGGGTGTGGAGGCTGGAGGAAGGGTGTAGAGGTGTGGGTATACAGCAGGGGAGGAGATAGGGGGGTGGGTAAGTGGAGGAAGGGAAGGGGAGGTGGAAGGAGGGAGGCCAGAGGCGGCACTCCAGGAAGTGACTGTGGGAGAGGGGGAGGGGGAGGTGTAGATGACGGTGGAGGTGGGAGTACTCATTGCAGACGAACGGCGACGGACAGACGGACGTGCAGCAGGCGGCGTCGGCGTCGGCGTCGGCGATGGGCAGCGGCGAACAGCAGGCGGCGTCGGCGTCGGCGTCGGCGTCGGCGTCGAACAGGCGGCGGCGGCGGCAGCGGCAGCGGCAGCGGTTACGACGACGGCGATGGACAGCCAGCAGGCGGACGGACGAACGAACGAACGAACGAACGAACGAACAGCGACAGCAGCGAGCAGACAGACAGACACACACTATCTTCGAAGACGGAGATTCCACCCTGAGAGTAGCCCAGGCTTTGCAATCTGACGCTTTCGAAGGAGGGGATCCAACCCTCTAGATCTTCGCAGAAGCACTCCAAAGCGATCTTTGTTCGACGAAAACGACAGTTAGCTCTAAACACCGTCGAATTTTTGCTTAACGTAGTACAGTTTCACAAATTGTTTTATTGGTAACGGGTTCTTAAAAGTTAACACACTAAACACAGCCAATGTGGCTGCAAATACTATGTGACTGGATTACAGGTAGTCACTAACTGCAGACGGCGACAAGAGACGGGGATAAAATGATCGCCATGTTTTCCCGACAGCGTTTCACGCTGACATCTGTCGGCGACGTCGAGCAACACTGCAGGGCGTAATGGCTGTGTATTGGATCTCGCAATAAGAAGTTCAGCAGCAAAATGCTGAAAATAAGGAAGACATCCTTACCGATATCAATTACTAATTTCCAGTTGCTTCAGGAAATTGGAGTAACTATCCATATCTATGGTCAAATTGTGAGGAGTGTACTTCACACCCAGCAACGTTCTTGCTAATGTGTTTATTATGTGTGTCAAATTGCTAGATTGAGGTTATGGATGAATTTTTGAAGGGTTCAGACTCTGCTTGTCTGTACCTATGATGCACTGTAGTAGCTCCACCGTGTAATGCGTTATACTGTTTCTTAGATTATTGCGACAAACTTTGAATTAGTTACGACTCGCTTTGTGTTCAAATGTAAAGAGTGTCTTATTTCCTCAAATGCAGCGAGGAACTTTCTCGTTCGATGTGTGGTACGTCATGTAATCCATCTTCCTGGCTTCACCATCAACCCACGTCCAACACGCCTCATTACGTCCACCAACCCAGCCTGGTCCCTGACCCAATGATTTTTTTTTTCCCTGTTCCCGCATTTAACGAACACCGCGATATCTCGTTGCTAAAAGTAAAAGTCAACCTCCTATTTGCACTGCTCTCAAACCTTCTGCTCCAGACAGGTGTGAAGCTCAGTTTCGGAAGCCCCCTGACTTTACAGGTCAGCAGCCCCAAATCATCTTCCATCTCTTGTTTATTTTCTTTCGCCACTCATCATATTCTGTTATTATAAATAAATTAAGGAAACTCATTCGTAGCTGCTTATGAACTGCGTCAATTCGTTGTTGTACATTGTTTACTCATGTTCTAATTGAAATTTCTGGTATACTTTGGAACTTACTATCGTACACTCTTACCTTGATGGTGCAAGTTTTTTTAAAACTAGATGCAGGCGGCATAGTATCGCCAACTGTTGGAGGCCTGTGCATGCTCAATATTTATTGATAATACTAGCTTGTCAAAGCTTCAATATACTGAAGTAACCTCACATCATCAAAAATACTGACAAAAATCGTGTGTTGACACCCTGGTCTTACAACATAAGCTGTCGAACACCGAAAAGGATTCGTGTGTGTTGCAGTTATATTAGCTACAGCTTGTAAGCAGTGGATGACAGATCAAAAAGACGAAATGGGTGTGAGAGTGGTTGAAAAAAGGACCGACTGGCCACATGTTAACTTACAGACAATCGGAACCATGGACCCAGAAGTTTTGTCTCTGGTGAGTCCCACACCATACCGGTACAACAAGTAACTATGTTGAGACGAGATAAATCAGAGAAGCAAGATACGTTAACGAGAGAGTCAGTCTCAGTCTACGAGAAATTAGGAGTAACAAAGAGGTTTCTGGCGATATGTAGGTCATTTGAATGCTCAAAGTGTAGTTCTGTAGGACCAACAAATATAATTACTAAAATTTTAGAGAAACTTGTAAAGCAATTACATCTGCCTAGCAAGGATACGTCCACGAAACTGACGTAAAACATTTTTTTACTTTTTTTTCTTAATTTGGTGAAACTGATATGCTTTTCGCGGATTTGTTACTAGTCATTTCGGAAATATGACGTATTTTTGTAAGAGAATGAGCTTTTTCGAACTACTATGTAATTCATTAACCTATATTATACTAAGGTAAGCACTGACATAAAGAATCAATCATCCTTTGCCATCCTAAAGTGGTATATACAGTGATTACAATCGCATCGATCTGTTAAAATTGTTCTATGTTAAAAGATCACTTCAGAAATTGAATTTTGGGTGTGATATGAACAAAGGCGAATTGTAAGCAAACAAGGAATACTAATGTCAAGAGGCCGATACGTGAAGCTCTGTCAACGTTGGGGCCCATCAAGTAAGTTGCATAGTAACCACGCCAACAGCTCTCCCACCACAGCTCATTGTACCTCTGGTACCTTTTGTACGAATTTATCAGATTTACATAACAAAAGTGAGTCCAACATTAAAGTAATTATCTGATATAGTGTTACCACCACAAAAAATATTAATGGTGTTTTCGGTAGAACTCTGTGGATGCTATTCAGAACTGTCATCAGAACTGTTCTACGAATTCTGTTTTCGTAGAGAAAGTGAATATCAGATTAAAACAATTATCGCATAAACTATTATCTCCACAAAAATGTTGTTAACATTTCCAATACAACTCTTTGGGTGCTATCCGGAACTGCCAACAGGGCTGTTATACTAATTTATTTTTTTCCAGACTGACAAATAATTTTTTACTATACCAAAATTTTGCCGAGTTATTGTTTTGTTCCCGAAATTCTGCGCAACTGTTCGTGTTTTGAGCAAGGAACTCTAGAACTATTGCATACATATCAAGAAGTATGAAAAAAATGTATATTTCTCGTAAAAGGAGTTCAAACTTCACGGGAAATCCTCATAAGCATTCCTTATTAAATGCAGTTACTTCATAAACAATGACCTGCACAAAATATGTTACTAGCATTTTCGATGTAACTCCTACAATGCTACCCAGAGGTGTCATCAGATATGTTCTACGAATAGATATATTTTTTTCTTGTAGAGTAAGTGAGCCCCACAATTACTCAATTGTCTTACATACTATTATCACCACAAAAAAATGTTATTATGATTGACGATAGAAAATATGGGCTGATATAGAGAACTGTTCATCAAAACTGTTGTACGAATTTATTTTTTTTGTGGAGAAAGTGGGCCTAACATTAAAGAAATTATCGTATAAACTATCGTCGCCACAAAAAGATTTTATTACGATTTTTGATAGAACTCTTGGTGTTACGTTCAGAACTGTCCTCAAAACTGTTGTAAGAAATTACTTTTTGCGAAAATTAACAAAGAAATGTTTCGATACGAAACTTTTTTCGAGTTCTTCGCTAAACTCTGCAGGACTATTCAAATTTTGCGCAAAGAACTATCGAACTATGGCATATCCATCAAGAACTCTGAAAAAAATATACGTTTCTGAAAAAAGGGGTAACAACTGCACAGTAAGCAAAAAGATCTTCTCCTTAAGTTGCAATTATCTTGTAAGCTATTAGCTGCACAAAAAAGTGTTGTTAGGGTTTTCTACAGAACTCTTGGAGTTTTGTTCCGAACTGTCCTCAGAACTGTTGTAAGAATTTACATTTTGCGGATATTGACAAAGAATGTTTTCGATACGAAAATTTTTTCTAGTATTGTTGTTTTCTTAGTTAAATTCTGCAGAACTATCCAAATTTTGTACAAAGAACTCTAGAACTATGGCACGTCTATCAAGAACTATGAAAAAAATGTAACTTTCAAGAAAAATGGGTGCTAACTTCACACGACTCCCTTCAAACCACAACGATCGGATAAGCTTGTGTGCTCCCTCATGCATTCAGTGAATTTCTTAAGGGGCTCTCCACAGGTCCAGTACTATTGTCAGTGTATTAACAATGCGCCAATATACAGACCGTCTGAAGGTGAGAGTTGGCGTGTTGTCAGTGCTGGTAATATTGACTGATCAGTATTCATGGGCCCAAAAATATTCTCCGTTTTGACAACACTTGCTGTTAAGTTACTTTTAATGTTTCGCGAAACAGCTGCGGACGCCTGTGTGTATCACAGAACTACTGTTTACATTTGCACCTCTTTCAGCCGTGAAACAAAGTGGGGAGATAGGTAGAGAAATGAAAAGACAATTAATGTAGCAGTTTATTGAATGGTACAGGAGTAATTCTTGTCTATGGAATCAAAAATGACCAGATTCCTACGGTAGGAGCAAAATACTTGATGGAAACCAGCAGGTATTAGCCATTGTCACGCATTTAACCATGTTTTTCCATTGTTCTCTTGCGTTGCATCAGTTGTGTGGTATAACTTGCGATCGATTCCTGTACAATTGTGTGTTCTGTGTGTGACTTAGAGCACTATCTACCTGCAATCGTTAACGGCAAACCTGTCCATAATACGACCATCACAGGACTTTAAACTCATTTGTGACGAAAGATGCAAATTGATGGAAAACCTATTCAACACTCTCCTGTAGGCAAGCAAAGATGGGTGCTAAGTCATCTATTTCTCTGTCACATCTTGGACATAAATCATGTCTTCAATTTCATATAGGTGCAGAGCGACTGTTACTATACTTTTCATATTCGTTTTATGCAAAATGCAAGCCTGTGGATAATTGGGGAAAGGGGTTTTTAGTGTCACAGAGATACTGAAGGAATTTAACTGGCGGACTGTTGAAGACAACCCGGGAAAGTGTGTTAACAAAGTTTCAAGAACCGGCTTTAAATGATACTCTACAGATGTACTGCAACCGCCTATGTATTACTCACATAGGGATTGTGAGGATAAGATCACAGTAATTACTGCACGTACAGAGGCATTCAAACAATCATTCTTCCTGCGCTCCATACGTGATTGGAACAGGACGAATCAGTAATCTAGGGATAATGTCCAAGATTGCAAATATGCTAGGTTTGAGAATTATACGACTAGCGAATATTTTTTAAAATTTTAGATCTACACGTTCAACGCTGCATTTTGAACCACAACTTTTCACTTACTGTTAGACATTTCACTTACTGTTAGGTATTTGGCAACATCGTTGGGGCAATGTATCTATGTTGTTCTCGTGTGTGAACTAACTGATCTACACATCTTTGATCATTTAATTGGTACTCGTTTTTTGTCTCATCGCTTCTTCTTCTTAAGTTGCCAATCCTAAGACTGATTTGCAGCAGCTCTCCATTCAGTGCGATTGTCGGCCAGCCTCTTCAATTCCGTGAAACTTCCGCATCCTAGGTCCTGCATTATCTGGCTTATGTACTTTCTTCTAGGTCTGCCTCTTGCCCTTTTGCCCTCCACAAGGCCTTCCGTTATAGTGTGGAGAAGACTTTCATGTCTCAGAATGTGTCCCATCCATATATCTCTCCTCTTCTTGACCGTCTTCCAAAGAACTGGAACTTCCTCCGCTCTCTGCAGGACTTCTTCATTTGTCATCCTGGCCGTCCATGGAATTTTTAACATCCTTCGCAGACACCACATTTCGAATCCTTCAATCCTTCTTCTTTCGTCCTCTCCAAGTGTCCAGGTTTCGCTGCCGTAGAGAAGCACATTCCCAACAAAGGTCTTTATTAACCGCTTCCTTAACGACAGACTTATCATGTTAGATGTGAGGAGTCCTTTCCTTTTATAGAATGCAATCTTTGCCTGATTTATTCTACTTATTACATCTTTCCTACTACGACCATCTGATGTTATTCTGCTTCCTAAGTAGACAAAGTCTTGTATTTCTTTCAGCTTCTCTCCGTTCAGCCTTATATTCGTAATTACTTGATTATTTTGTTTGCTTGCAACAAAGATTTTTGTTTTTGACTTATTAATTTTCATGTTGTACCGTGTAGCAAGAGTGTTTTCCATTTCCTCCAACACTACTTGTAATTCTTCCTCATTTTCCGCTAGGACAGCAATGTCATCCGCAAAACGCAGTATATCAACTATTTTTCCCTGGATCCTGATTCCATTAGCTTGTCCTAACTTTTCTCTGACCTCGTCTATTGCTTTCTGTGTGTACATATTAAAGAGGACAGGGGAGACTGCACATCCCTGTCTCACACCCTGTTTAATTTTTGCTTGTTGTTGATGTTCCCCACATCTCACTATTGCCACCTCTTCTTTGTATATGTTCCATATCGTTCTCCTGTCCTTGTACTTAGCTCCAGTTTCCCTCAATATCTGGAATAGTTTTTTCCATTCAACCTTATCAAAGGCTTTTTCGAGGTCAATAAATGCTATGTAGGTGTCCTTTCCTTTTTCCATTCTTTTTTCTATTATGAGCCTTAGGGCCATAATGGCTTCTCGCGTACCTCTCCCTCTTCTAAAGCCAAACTGGTCTTCTGTGAGCATGCATTCCACGTTCCCTTCAATTCTTCTGTGGAGGATGGTCGTCAAAATTTTTGATGCATGTGATGTTAGGCTGAGGGTTCTGTATTGTGCACACGATTTTGCTGGCATTTTCTTTGGTAATGGAACAATAATACACTTTTTGAAGTCCTCAGGCAGCTCTCCAGTATCATATATTTGGCAGATTAATTTATACAATTTATCTTTTATTTCTGTTCCAGCTGCTTTGATGATTTCTGCAGGCAATGAGTCAATTCCTGGTGCTTTTCCGTGCTTAAATGCCTGTAGTGCCTGATCAAATTCAGACCTTAGTATGTTGTCTCCTACTTCACCTTTATCTACTTCGTCCTCACTTTCAATCATGTCATCTTGTACGTTGCCTCCATATAATTTCTCTAGGTATTCCTTCCACGTAAGTGCTATATCTTCATGATTATACACCATCTTATTATCCTCTCTTATTAGGGCATTGCATCTAATCCTTTGTCCTCCTGAGAAGAAGCGTTTCACTGTTTTGTATGCTAATTCAAGGTTTCCTTTCTTCAGAAGGTCTTCTACTTCTTTGCATCTGTCTTCAAGGAATCTTTCTTTTACTTGCTTCAACTTCCTGTTGATTTTGTTCCTAAGCACTCGGTATGCCGTTTTCCCTTCTTCCGTTTCATTATTTTTGAGCTTCCTTCTTTCCTCAAACATAAGTATTATTTCATCAGTTATCCACTCCTTCCTCTTTTCAGGTTTTTGTTTTCCAATTATCTCTTCAGCTGCTTTTATTAGGCCATCCCTCATATTTTCCCAATGTTGTTCTACATTCTCTATAGGATGCTGTTGTATTAGATCCTTAGCCCTTTCTTGGAACTCCTTCTGCGTCTCACGGTTTCCAAGCTTCCCTATATCCAGTTTTCCATTTCCTATTTTCTTCCTTATGCATTTGAACTTGAGTCGGCATTCCGCAACAACCATGTTGTGATCACTCACAATATCAGGGCTTACGTATGCTCTAGAGTCTTTTAGTTGATTTCTAAATCTATTTTTGACTAGAATGTAATCAATTTGTTATCGTTCTCTATCCCCTGGTGACTTCCAGGTGTATCTTCTACGGGGGTGATGTTGAAACCACGTGTTCGATATTATCAGTTGATTCCTGTTACAAAATTCTATAAGTCGGTCTCCTCTATCATTCCTCTTACCAAGGCCATAGCGTCCAACAGCTGGCTGTACCTCTTTATCTCCTACCATTGCGTTCCAGTCTCCCACGATTATGAAATTTGTTTCTCCTTTGATTCCTCTCAAGGCTCCATTTAACTCTTCATATACAGCTTCAACTTCCTCATCCTCCTGGTTTGTGGTAGGCATATAGACCTGTATCACAACCGTCTCTGTAGGTTTGGTATCCAGACTGACAAGTATTATCCTTCCTCCATATTGTATATATCCCTTCACTCTCTGCCCCAATTTTCGACTCATAACTACTCCAACCCCACCTGCTCCAGGTCCATCTTCTATCGTTCCTGTGTGAATTATCCTGTACTCATCACTCCAGAAATCTCCGCAGTTAGGCCATCTCATTTCAGACACTCCTAGTATATCCAACTTCATTTTCTTCATTTCTTGCTTAAGGTTTTCGAGCTTCCCCATCTGCAGTAAGGTGCGGTCGTTCCACGTTCCAATTCTACTATAGCTCTTTTTATTTCCTTTCTTCCTATGAACTGTTGAAACGAGATCTCTGGTAGTCCCCTCCCAGAGATCCGAATGAGGGGCTATTACTCCGGATTGCATTTTTACTAGAGCTTGTTTCATATTCATATTATGGTTGCTGATACTTGAGAAATCTAATTAGATCTTTAATGAAGTGGTTTCTCCTTGCCTTCTTCATCCTATGCCGTTGGCCATCATGTGGCTCTTCCGCCTTTAGGGACAGTTTCCCATCCCAAGGACAAGAGGGTGCCCTGCCTCTACCTGCTCATCCGCCCCCCTAGGAGGCCGTTGCGCTTGGTAGAGGGTGTCTCCTTATTCCGGGAGATACTCGGTCGCCATATCCTCGTTAGTGGTAACAGGTGGCTGCAACTCGTGAAGGTGAGGTTGGCATTTGTATGGAGAGGCTGTTTGAGACGCATCACATACCTTACACCCCTCTCATCGCTTAATAATGGAGAAAAGAAAGCGTGTGTTAATGTTAGCCTGCGAAAAGAATTTAAAAAATTTTGAAATTTTGCGAATGACAGTAATAATGAACATCTCTATTGCACACTATGTGCTGGAGAATTTGTTATTGGATATAAGGGGAACGTTGATATTAAAGACATTTGATTCAGTTGAGTTTATTTCTTGTTTCAAGTATGAGGAACACATGGTCTTGAGTAGGGGGTAGACTGTAAGTGCCTAAAATAAACCTGATGTAAGTATTACACCATGTATTAATCCGCGTTTTCTTGATCTCATTGAATTTCGTTCCATGTGAAGAGGAAGCTAATCTGTGACTAGTACAGTCAAGTACGATCATAAGGAGACGTTGTATGCTGTGTTACACGCACATAGACTGAGCGATAATGCAAGGCAACAGTTCTACCAACGGATTGAACTTGGACAGCACTGGCCAGCCAGCGGTCCAACTAGCCTGCAATGATGTAGGTAGTTGTTCAGACGTAAAAAGAAACGTGCAAAGAAACAATTCGAATGTCATTTGATTTTTAAAGAGAGTGATATAATATTCGGAAAATCTCCAGCACTACACCCCACTTCTTAGGTGACCAGAGTATCATAAAATGCTCTCGTTCTCACCTGACACAGTACTCTAATTACAAACAACAGTGATGAAAATTTTTAACTTCGACTGCTGCCACACCTGTACTCTTGCATCCCACCTGCTCTCCAACTCCACACTCTCCACACCCTTGCCCAAGGTGGCTTCCGCCAACTCCCCCTTCCTGATGATGTCCTCGTTCCTTCCATATACCCCTCCTATCAGCTCTAATCTTCCCTTTCCTTCCTTCCCCCTTTTCCTCCAGGGCTCCCTCTCTCCTTCCTCACCTTCTCTTCTCCCTCCCCCTGCTCTCTCCCAGTTCTGCCTCTTCCTCCCCTCCCAGGCTTCCACACCCGACCCTCACCTCTCCCCTCCCCTCACCCTTCCTTTCTGCTGTTGGCTTCTTCCCCCATCTTTTCCCACTACCCGTCCCCTGCACCCAGTATCAGCCCCCCCCCATCTCATTAGTGTATTCAGTGTGATGGAGATCGTCACCAATGTGCTACAGTGTTCTCTTCGTCTAAGTGCGTCAGTTTTCTCCTTCAGTGTGCTCCTCCGTTTGCATGTGAAACTGTTTTTCTATGTTTGTGTGCACTGCTGAACTTGCTTGTACAACCAGTGTCTGCATTTCATTTCTTATTATGTCTCCTGTTTTTACCATTCATGTATATCTGTTTTTCTGTCTCCATGTTTACTATCTGTTTTCTGTTGGCCGAAGAGTGGCGTATGTAGGCCACTGCCACCCTGCTTCGTACAAGGCATGTAATTACAATAAAGAAAAAAATTAACTTCAATGGGGTTATTCTTCTGAGTGATCTGTGGGTAACGCAAAAGCTTACTACAGGGATTTCGTCGTACTGTTGAATACTGAAGCCATTGAAGGAATTAATTACAATCAGTCATCTGGTAATCCTCCCTTGTCTGAGTCCGAGAAATACATTTCAGTTCTGGAAGGGTGAGCTGCTATGTTGATAACGACAGCATCCACACAGCCAACCAGGAGCCGCATTTTCTCCTCCAACCTCATGACCTGCCGTTCTATATCCCACAAGCGTTTGGTAGCGACATGCGAAAAATCTGCAGCTGTTAGTTACAGTACATCTGGCAGCCTAACAGTCTTGTTACTTCTCAGGCCAAATCCTGTAAATTTGTAACTTGACTCCTGATCAGTTCTGTTGGCAGCATATTGTAATGGTACAGTGGCTGTCAGAGGCACAAACCGCTGCTCTTGATCTGAGTTACATGACAACTAATACAAGAAGAAAATTATACATATAAAGGCGATAAGAAAGGGGGACTTAAAAAAAGAGTAAGGAGAGCTAATGGAGGTAAAAATACACTGACGTGGAGACATTCATGGGGGTACAATTAAAAAAGTAGACATAAAATTAAAAAAACATATATGTCGATTTGTAGAGCACAAAAAAGACACTGAAGTCTCACGCACAGGTTAAAAGTTGGCAACAGTATTAAAAACACTACAGAACAAGACGTTTTAATTCCACACACAACGAAGAATAAAACTGCCAGGAGGGAGCAGCCGAGGGAGAGGATTGAGAGCATAGAAAAGCAGGGGAGAGCAAGGTGCAGCAGGGAAGAGGCGGGATGAAAAGGCAAGGGGAATCAAGGCGTGCACCAAGAGACGGGAGACAGATGGGGCAGGTGATGAAGAGGGAAAACATGGCAGGAGGGAGTGCAGAGACACTGAAGGGGAGCACAGGTGAGGGAGGGGGTGTAGGAGGGGAAAGCCACTAAGGAGAAGGGGGGAGGAGAGGGAGCCCTGAGGAGAAGGCAGGAGGAAGGTGAGGTTAGGGCTGGAAGGGTAAACGTCTGGGTGAAGCACATCATGCAGGGGGGGGGGGATGCTGGAAGTTGCGTTGGGAAAGGAAGTGGAGGGTGTGGAGATGGCGAGAGGGTGAGACACAAGGGTAAAGGTGCAGCAATTACCTCGGGGTGGAGAGGAAGGGAGACACCAGGGGGTGAGGGGGATCAAGGTGGTGGACAACATACAGGGCTCGGATGTGTTCAAGGAAAACGAGAAAGTGGGGGATGGGGTCATGGAGGATGCACGTGGAGGATGGAAGGCAGAAGGTTGATACAGAAGGCGAGAGAGTGCATGGCGTTTGATGATTTGGAGGGCTTTATAGTACCTGGGAGGGGCAGAACTCCAAGCAATGCTGGCATAACAAAGATGTGACAGATCAAGAATTTGTTGGTGTGAAGGACGGTGGAAGGATGCAGGCCCAATGTCCAGCTGGACAGGAGTTTCAGGAGGTGGAGTCTGTTGTGAGCTTTGTGTTGGATGGTAAGGAGATGGGGACTCCAGGTGACATGGCGGTCGAGGGGGAGGCCAAGGTATTTGATGGTAGGAGTGAGGCCATAAATCGTGAGGTAGAAATCATGGAGACAGGAGGAGCAGGTGGTGCGGCCTATGAATGATCGCCTCGGTCTTCGAGGGGTTGACACAGAGGAACCACCGGTTGCACCAAGTGGTGAATTAGCCAAGGTGGTTTTGGAGGGTACGTTGACACCATTGAAGGGAAGGGCTAGGAAGGCGGTGTCATCAGCAAATAGGAGGAGGTGAACAAGCGAGGGAGGTGTGTGCATATTAGCAGTGTACAGGAGATGGAGGAGATGGGAAAGGATGCAGTCTTGGGGCACGCTGGCAGAGGGACAGAAAGTGGGGGTTGGAATTGTGGATAGTGACATAGGAGGGAAGACAAGAGAGGAAGGAAACAGTGAGATGGATGAAGTTGATGGGGAGAGCATAGGTCTGGAATTTGAAGAGGAGTCCAGGATGCCAGACACGGTCGTAGGCATTCTGGAAGTCAGGGGAGACAAAGATAGTGGAGCGACAGGAGTTAAGTTGTAGGGAAAGAAGATTGGTTAGCTTAAGTAGCTGGTTGTCAGCTGAGAAGGAAGGCCAGAAACCACACTGGGTAAGGGGAAGGAGATGGTGTTGGTTAAGATGGTCGTTGAATACGATGGGAGAGGATGGTCTCAAGGACCTTACTGGATACGGAGGTGAGGCAGATGGTACGATACAAAGAAGTATCAGAGGGGTGTTTGTTGGGTTTAAGTAACAACAGGACACAGGAAGTCTTCCACAGGTTGGGGTAAAGTAAAGTGGAAGACATGGTAGCAAGGACAGAAAGGATGGATGGGTGGGATTCCTTGAGAGGGGGGTAGGTGACACCATCATGACCAGGCAGACTCTGTAAGCATATGCATGAAGAAGGTAGGGCCAGAGGAGTTGTAAATACGGTGGGCTGAGTGGATTTCCAGAGCAGGGTGGGCGTTCAGTTCCGCCAACACCTCAGCCTCCATGGCCACAGGGCTGAGTTTTGTGATCATGGCGGTGAGCGTTGGCAGACAATGAGGGTGTTGAGGCTGACAAGGAGAAGGGGATGTAAGGAAAGGGGTGAGGGACGCAGGGAAGGTACCAGAGGAGTTCAGTATGGAAGGAATTGATGAGAACAGAGTCTGTGAGTGATAAGTTGGGTAATAGGCACACTGGGGATGTATGTCTGGATTTCAAGAGTGAGGGTGCGGGCATCGTGGAATTTTGGATCAGTATTGGCCAGGATGAAGGTATACAGGGAGGGGGCTGGAGAGGTGGGAGGTGTGGTGGTATCCATGGCGCTGTCAGAGGGAAGTGGGGTGGGTGGTAGGTTTTGGAGGAGGGGTTGAGGAGATGTCGCCAATTGGAAGGTTTTTTGGCAGATGTGGCCTGGGAGGAGGGATGAGGCACTGGATATATGGGGAGGTGGTGGATGGCAGGACCTTCTTGTGAGGCGGTTGCACCGGCTAAGAGGGTGGGACACTCTATGGTGGTGACTGTAGCAGCGAGGGAAGCATGCGTAGTTGTACGGGGGTGGGTGGGGAATGGGGAAAGTCGTCTCGGTGGGCGACAGGAGTGGGAGGGAGGGCAGGACCAGGAGCAGGAGCAAGGGCTGGAGCAGGGGCAGGGGTAGGGGAAGGAGTGATATACAGGTGGGCATACGGGGAAGAGGAGGAGATAGAAGTGGAGGAGACTGTGAGTAGGGGAAGTGTATGAGACAGGTTAATCCCAGAGGAAGCACTCCACGATGTTAAAGTGGAGGCAGGTGAAGGGGAGGTATAGATGACGGTGGTAGAGGGGGTGTCTATGATCGCAGGCGGTGCCCACAGGCGACAGGAGTCACCGAAGTATGAAAGGAACTGAAACGGGAGGCAGTGGCGAGCACTGGGCGGCAGTGAGCACCGGGAGACAGCGACCTGGCGGCAGCAGCGGCAAGCACCGGGAGGCGGCGAGCAGGTCGCGACGACGGCGGCGGCGGCGAAGGCGACAGCAGCATCAGCAGCGAGCACCTGGGAGACGGCGACGACGGCAACCAGGCGGCGGTGAACACCGGGTAGCGAGGCGGCGGGCAGCAGCGACGGCGGGCAGACGGACGAAAAGACGACAGCAGTGGCTGGAGCTCTTCCAAATCCACGAGACGCCCTAAGTGTGGCCCAGGCAGTGCAATTCCTCGATTCGGAACTGAGGGGATCCAACCCTCAAATGTGTGTAACGAATTTGACGTTCCAGCCTATATGTAGCTTATACGGTGATTAATGCGTGTAAGTCTGAAAATAATTACCTTTGCAGGTCACAAGAAAATACATTTTATTGAATAATTTTCTCAACGAAACTTAGAACTACAAATGAAGCTTATTTCACATGTTTCCCTCGATAGTCACAAATACCTAAATGAAAATTTATTCACCTCGCGCAACCAACTGCGCTTAGTCTGCAGTGCAATGAAATGGCAGCTGCCTCAACTAGCCATGTTAGCGATCGTCCGCAGGCAGCTGGTCTGCATCACCGCATTTTGTGGAGCAGAACCAGGTGGTGAGGGACTTCAAGGTGGTGTCGAAAGCCTCATGCCTGCCATCTGCTGGTGGCAGTGAGCACTGCTAGCCACTGCCTGCTGCTCCTTGACTCTCGTGTCACCTCTGTGTACTACGTGCACCCGGGAAAAATGCAATCCTCCACGTAACAACCAGGCCCAGAGAGCAGCATTGGGGATCGCCACTTTTTTCCGTGTATGCTTTCTTCTACATTTTTCACAACAATGCATTTCAAGACAAAAGCCTGAGAAATGTATATAATGCAAATTCTTTTCTTTCCTGTTCAAGGCAAGCGTTATTTTTATTAGTGAAAACAGAACTCCACCCAAACAGGCTATGAAGGCTCTACAGTAACGACCGTCACTGTATCATCCTCAGTGCAGAGGTGTCACTGGATGCGGATACACAGGGACATGTGGTCAGCTCACCGCTCTCCGAGCTGTATGTGAGCTTTTTTTTTTGTATCCCGCTTCAATTGATTTGGTAGTCATACAAAGCAGCTGTTGTAGGAAACCGTTGCTGCAGGTACCACTGTGGATGTGCAAGCAATCTTCAGAGTTCTTGAGCGTTGAATCCCCTCACTTCCAAGTGAGAAGATTGCAGTGCCTGGGCTGCACTCACAGTAGAATCAACACATTGGGAGGAGCCCCCTGCTGCTGCTGCTGCTGTCGACATCTGTGTGCCAGCTGTCGCTGCCGTTCCCCACCATCGCTGACGCCGATAAAGCTACTGCTGCCGCCATTGCTGCAGTCCTTCACTGCCGCCACTGTCCTCGCTGCTGCCGCCGTTGCTCCTAACTGTAGCCATCGCCGTCAGCACAGTCACCATCTTCACCTCTCCCCCCCACTTCCACACTACCACCATGTCCCACCCTACAACCATCATTTTCACTTCCCCCTCAGCTGCTCAGCTGCCCCAGCCACGACCAGCTCTTCTGCAGACCACATCCCTTCCCTCCATGTCCACCCCACTCCTGTGCGATTTTCGGCTGTCACTTCCCCTGCTTCTCCCTCACCCTTAGTTGTCACCCCATCGCCATCTTCAGACTTACCACCACTCACTGCACCACCGACGACAGGCTCCCAGGCAGCACAGATATCTGCCCACCACTCCACGGTTTCTACCACACTCACCCTCGACACCTGCTGCATCACCCACCCCTCAGGTAGGACCTGCCCCAACACCTCCCACTTCAATCCATCCCCCAGCCCCCTTCCCACCCTGTCCTGTCCAAGAAACCAACTAAACGCCCTAATGTTGTTCCTGCATCCACCCTCTCCACAAGGAAAACCCCAGATCCCCAAGACACCGCCATCCCCGTGGATGTGACCTCGGCACCCACCCCTACAACCCCTTCCACCTACATCTTTGTCCTCTCCAATCCTGACCATCAATTCCTTGACACTCGCACCATATCCCTGGCAATCCATAAATACTTCCCCAATTTCCCTGCCTCCATTCTGATTCCTTGAAAATACTTGGTCCTCATTAAATCCCCCAATGCTTCCTTCCACTCCAATCTCCTCTCCAAAATCCCATGTATCCAATTTTGCCCACGATCACCATTACCCCCTACCACAACCCATCCTCTCCCTGACAGACTCAACCTCCGCAACGTCTGCTGACCTTAAGTGCTGTGATCATGAAGCTTAGCCCCATGACCACAGGGGCTGTGGTGTTGTCGGAAATAAATTCTCATCCCGACATTGAAATCTGATTGGCCCTTCGCATCTTTAATGATGCCGAGCTGACCTACCTGCTGCACCTATTCACAGACTCCTCCTCCTCCATCGACCACCTCCTTACACCTTACAGAGGGACAGCTAATCTATAATAGACATCACAAAGTTGACACCTCCCGCCCCCCCCCAATCCTACTGCTGCCAATGATATGTAAAGTATAATGACCATTTCACTACTGCCTGCAGGATCCCCTACCTGTCCCGAGTGCAAAAATTCCGATTTCCTGTAGAATTGCCCCAACCTCGTCTCTCCCCCCTCCTATAATAACTGTAATGAACACCACCCTACCTACTCCTCTAAATGTAAAGTGAAACCTCCTCCCATCACCCCAGAGCTCATGAAGGAGTCTACCCCATCAATGATCCCATCCCCCCACCAACTCACTCTGCCCTCCTCCTACTGCAGAGGACAACATCCACTTCATCACCATTGTCCTCCAAAATATCCACCCCTTTCAACACCCCCACACACTTTCCCAAATCGCCCTCATTGTCTGTTCCATCTTCCGACTCAGCACCTATGACACCTACTCGCATAACAATGCGCACTTCACCTTCATCCCTCTCACAAACCTCATCTAAATCTCCCCTACCTAGGCGAGACAACATCACAGTATCCTTCACCATAAGATCCGCTCTCTACCCACCCACAAACACCTCTTCCATCATACCCTCGATCGATACATGAGGCCTTCATTCTAAATGAACCCTTCCTGCAACCCCGCATCTCCATCACACCAGCGCCTTATACCCTCTACCACACTGATAACCCATACCACCAGGCTCGTGACGGGGTTGCTCTTGGCCACCACAAGCACGTCCCTGTTTGACCCAACCTCTCCTCAATAATCCTGCGAAGCATCTCACCCTCAGTCTCTTCTTCCCCACCCTTACCATCACATCTGCCCTTGTACCCTCCGCCCCCGCTCCGTATGATTCCTGGCCCACATTCGCCACAGCTATGTGATTGCTATAGACTTCAATATCCACCACCCTCCAGGGAGACATCCTCCCCCAACACAACAGACTAAAATCCAACACAACCTCATTGAGCGCATCACCATGGATGTTCTAGACCTAATTGGCAAAGACCATGCCCCCATACTCCTCACCATCTCCGATGGTCGCCATCCTCGCCCCGTTCCTCACCCTGACATTCCTCCTAAATTTGTCCACGATTACTCCCACAACAACTGGGATGCCTACCAGGACTCCATAAACACCCAGGACTAACGCCATGACCCTACCCTCCAATCTCCTGATGATATGTTTCCGACTGCTGTCTTCCTCCACCAGACATTGTCTGATGCTGTAGCCACCCATATCCCTACCAAAGCCATAAATCATCAACGCCCAGCCCTAACCCTACATGCTGTCCTTCTCCTTCGTGAATCCCGTCACCTCTACCACTCCTTTCTCTACACTCGCGACCAGGACTTACTCACCTGCCACTGGAAATTACGAGACATCCACCACATGCTTACTGTGAAGAAATTTCATTCCTGGTGACAGACATGCACACAACGTAACACAACTCTCCCATTTAAGTCTTCCAAGTATTTGTCTGCTTTCCATAGCCTTACTTGAAACCGCTCTACCCCGTAGTACACTCTCCTCCTTCATGACTGTCCCTTTCCTGATAACATCAGTAAGTCCAACCACTTTACCTCCCACCTATACAATGCCTTTTCCATTGCAGATGATCCCCAGTTTGATTATTCCCTCTTCCCCAGCATCATCAAACATATGGATATCTCTGCTCCTACCCTTGCTCCTAGCTTCCAGTACTTGGGCCACACACCTTCATCAGAACTTAACACTACATTCAGTACACAGGACATCAGCCTCACACCCTGCACTAAACACAACACCACACCCGGCCACGACTGCGTTACCTGCTGTCATCTCAAACACTGCCCTCCCTCTTTCCTTGCAGTCCTTTCTCTCTGCTACAATGTAATCCTTCCACTGGCTTCTACCCTGACCTATGCGAAACCTCCTGTATCCTGATGTTCTCCAAATCCAACAAGCCTCCATCTGATGCCTCTTCCTATCGCCCTATATGTCTCACCTCGGTGTTCAGCAAGCTCTTGGAATCCATCCTTACCCAGTGCATCCATAACCATCTCAACCGACACCACCTCCTCCCCAGCACCCAATGTGGCTTTCAACTATCCTTATTTGCCGATGACCAACTCCTACACCTCATTCATTTCCTCTCCCTCCAGCTTAACTGCCATCGCTCTGCCATTTTTGTTTCCCTAAACCTCGAAAAGGCCTACGGCCGCTATAGCATCCTGGTCTCCTGTTTAAACTCCAGACCTACACCTCTCCTATCAACTATGTCCATCTAATTGTCCCCTTCTTCTCCCACTGCCCCTCCTACATTGCCATCCAAAATGCCGATTCCGACACCATCTACCCCTCTGCAGGGTACCCAAGGGCTCTGTCCTCTCCCCTGTCGTCTACCTCCTGTACACAGCAGATATGCCCCAATCCCCCCTTCAGTCCACCTCCTGCAGTATGCCGATGTCACCACCTACCTTGTCCTTGCTCCTACCCATCAACAGTTCCAACACCTTCTCAAGGATCACCTTGACTCTTTTGCCACATAGTGTAACCAGTGGTTGCTCAAAATCAATCCATCCAAGACCCAGGCAATAATCGTAGGTCAAATCACTCACTCCTTTCGGCTCCTTGATTTTTCCCTTACCATCTGCACCCAACCTGTCTACCTCTGCCCCACCTACCTTGGACTCACCATTGACCGTCACCTCACCTGAATCCCTCATCTCAGCTCTATCCAGTCCAAAGCCCACAGCCACTATGTCTCCTTAAACTCCTCTCTGGCCGGGCATGAGGGTTGAACCACTCTACCATCCTCCACAACTACAAATCCTTAGTCCATCCCATCCTCTGTTATGCCAGTCCAGTCCTGGAAACGCCCCCCCCCCCCCCACAAATTCTATAAGTCCCTTCCCATCCTCAAGCGCCATGTGCTCTGCCTCACCTTCCATATATGTTGCCCATTCCCCATGCGGATCCTCTATGACCTGATCCCTTTCCCCCATCTGCACCTTTTCCTCAAACATATCCAAGACCTACACCTCCCGCCGACTTGATCCCCCCCATCCCTTGGTTAGTCCTCTCCAAACCCTGCCTGCTTTCATACCTTCACTGTTGTGTCCCTCTACCCTCCACCTCTACACCCTTCATTTCCTTTCCCAAGGTTGCTTGCATCAACTCGGCCTCCCTGGTGAAGCATTCTCTCCCCCCATTAATGCCTCCTTTCAACTCTGATTCTCCCCTCCCTTTCCCTCCCCCTGCCCTGTTCTTCTTCTGGGCTCCCTCTTCCCACTTCCATCCTGTTTTTTCTCCACTTACCCTCGCTTTGACTCCTTTCTCTTCCCTGAGTCCTTTTTCTTTCTGCTTCCCCCGGATCCCCACTCCTTCTTGCATCTGCCCTACGCCCTTTTCTGTGTCGTCTCCTTCCATCGGCTCCCCCCTTTTTCTGGTTTATCCTCTCCTTCCCCCTTTCTTTCCTCCTCATCTGTCGGCTTCCCCCCCCCCCCCCCCCGGCCCACGCATCTACCTTTGTACTCTTAGTCTTAGTGCAGTGTTTCCATAATTGTTCAGTGTTGTGCATCCCCCTAGTTAAGTGTTGTGAACAGAAACCAGACTGTCACCATGTTTTTTAATTGTACCTGTCTAACTACATCATGTTTAAATCAGCATCACCCACCCTTACTTTTTATACTTTCTTCGCATCTTTTCACCATATACGTTTTAAGCAGTCACCATTTTATCATCTGTTTTTTTTACTTTTCTGTAGGCTGCAGAGCGGCGTATTACACTGCTGCCAACCCGGCCACCCTCTGGGGGGAAATGAAGCCAATAAAAGAAAAAAAAGTAATCTTCGAACTGTCACGCCAATCGATGGTCCAAAGATGTATTGTGTTCATTCAGGCATATAGATCGATCGTTCCAGCAGTTTCTGTGAATCGCACTGTCGCTAAACTACCTTCTGTTTAAATCGTCCCTAGCACAGAAATTGGTCTTGGGGACCATATGTACTGTACTTAATAAAATATATGTTTATATTTCGATATTCTTTACCTCTCATATTAATTTGCACCAACAATTTCAGCACACCCTGTATAGGTTACCTTACCATGTCATGTGCCCACAACACCACCAGTCTCATAGGTACATATATAGATATAATTAATGTTGAAGTAATTCCAATAATTAGAGATGTAAGTATAAGCTGCAGTCAAATGAAACTAAGACAGATGGAAAAATTAACTAAATCAGGTATTACTTCGACATGAATAGTTATAACTGTTAATATATTTATCCAATTGTGATACAAGATAGGCGATGTTTGCAGTTGCCAACTGTAATGGATCTTGCCTGCTCATAACTTTCATATCTTAATTGAAATGTTCCATTCTGTATAAATTTTTACTTGGCTTAAGTTTCATATTTAAATTAGCCAAGTCTGAAGATATTTTTGCAGATATTTGTTTGTTAAAACACAACTTTTCTGATAATATATTTTTATTTTTCATATCGAATCCATTGCACAGCATCCATTTTGAATAAGTAAGGCAACTGTCAGCTCAAATTATCCAAGAACAGCTTTACTGTGTACTTCAGTTTCCATACAAAAAAAAATTTCTTTTCACCCATAATTTTTCTATCGACAATGCTGTCGACATTACACAAAGACAAGAAGTTGCTACTTTTCAGACTGTCAAAATTTGCAACCTTTGTTACTAACTGTAGGGTCTGTAAATCTTTGTGAAAGTAATTATTTCAAGAAAAAATTTCGTAAGTTAAATCTGAAAAGTAATTTCTAATAGAAAGTGAGAACAGTACTACATTGACTACACCCTGTTCTAGAAGGTACTGCATAATAAAACGAGGCGAAAATGTTTATGTGAAGTTTGAGATATGTATCGTAGCTTAACATGAGAAAAACAATGTTCAGTCACTATCTAATTCTTTAATACCACGTTTACAACACATTACCAGCATTCAGATAACCCTCCATCAGTTTTATACATATCTTGCATAATCTGGGGTGCTGCCTCTTGATACTGCCATAGGTTCATTTTGATGTTACCGCATTGTCACTTGGATATTATGAAATGTTCAAAATAAGTTTTAGTTGTTCTTGTTTACAAAGGTTTTTATTTCGTACACTAGATGTTCGGGGATGAATGTGATTTACAAGAAAGTCTGACAATATGCTGCTGATACAGAATTCGGCCTGATTGAAGTATGGCGGCGTACAAATCGCCTCCATTTATATCGTTTTAAAGAATTAGTATCATTGTTACATATTGAATTTTGCATAAGAACAGATAGAGTTTTTCCATACACATTCCCAAATTACATAGAAATTTACATAGAATAAAAGTAAATAATTCCATACCAATCTGTTTTTATAAGACTATAAATTACATGTTTTATCACTGCAACAGTATTTTTCGTTAATTTGCATATTGTAATTAATTGACTCAAAGAAAAAACATGCTATCAGTTTCAGGTGTATAGAGTGAGTGGTTTTATCAAATAATAGGCCTAGATGCAACTAATTAATTTTTGTATGAGTAAAATTTACATTTCTATATGGCTGGAATTACAGTCTTCTTACCTAACACAATTACAATATTATTGATTCTGTCTGAATAATCATCGTGTCATATTTTTATTAGGAACTCAAACAATTTCTGACTTCAAAATATAAAAATAGCTGTCTCTATATGACTTGGAAATATTGGAACTTGATTCGTTAATTACTCCTCAATTAATTATTGTGTGTAAATTATGATGGTACATTAGCGTTTAATCCAACACGTTTCCTTCATTCCATTTACTGGTAAGACCTAATGTAAACAATGTCAAAACAACAGTTTAAATTAGTGAAACTTACTAATATTATATTTATGACTTCTTTAGGGAGTGGAGATGAGACTGGAATAAGATATAGGGTCCCAAAGGGTTGTGGTATTACAACTGAAAACTATGTTCGTGGTATATATGTAAAATTTGTGCAGGCAACTGTCTCAGATACCCGCAGATAGACTTAGAGGCGTGAGCTCATTTCTCAAGCAACAGAATATTTCCAAACAAAGATTCTCGCTGTTGAAATCAACCCAAGGGAGGTGACGATCAATCCTGGAAAGTTCTCCATTAATATCTGTGATATAAAGTATGCTGATTGGCTCACGTTCAAGACTTGACAGAGGCATTCATGATTTTGACACGAATGTCGTCACTTACCTGATGCTCAAAGATTTGTAATTTACATTATAATGACTGTCTAACATAGACTGTAAGGCTGATGTCGGTGGATTCCGCCGACGACCGACATCGGCCGATGTCGACAGATCAGTACGCCACTATGGGCGCAATCACAATGTAGCCGATCTCATGACCTGAACGTACAGATTTCAGACGACAATCGGCGAAATTCAAATCCGTTTGTTTTTTTGGGTCACAATGGCCGATACGACACGAAGCGTGGATTGCCAGAAACTGATTGATATAGTCATAGGAGAGGTTTGTGGCATTCTGAGGATGAAAAACATCATAATCGGGATACATAGTTGATATTGTTCACTGAGACATCGCTTCTAAAGCCATATTGGCTATAACAGCGAAAGCGAATCGCCTCATCTAAATTACACATAAAACTTATATTTTAAAAAATCACTTACTGCTGCTTATCATATAAAACGACGTATTTTTAATTACACTTTTGGTGAAGTACATCGACTGTGACGTCCAATATTCATTTTAGTTTGTTACGTATTTTGGGGATTACTAATAACAATATAAAGCTTATTTTCAAAGTCTTGTTTTCTGCAAAATGCGTACGCACGTCTTAAGAGTAAAAAGCAAACAAGGATAATTTATTAAATGTTCTTTTATTCCACATCGCAACGGGCGTTACTGTACAAAACTACTCATTTGCGCAATGACTGTGTGGCCTATTACACAACATATTTTGGTTCTACGTGACGATGCTTTGCTAAGTGCATAAATGTTTCGACGATGGCATTACAGCTTTGTCACATTAGGACATGGTGTAGAACAGATCTGAAGATGGAGAATTACTGACTGAAATCGGTCATCCTCAAAGGAATTTATATTGCGATCAAAGACTGGAATTAAAAAAACATTTGACACTATTGGACCACAAGGTTAAAAAACCAAACAACACTATCTTCCCTGTGATTGCAGAGAAGTAGAAAAATAAACTCTAATATGTGTTATTTCTTCAGAGTATGAAAGTGGAATAATAGTGTGTTCGTTATTGATATTTTGTGGTTGTGTGTGTTAGATATTTTCAGTGCGTCAGGTACAGTACATCACATTTTAAGACAAGCACGGAAAAACGGGCTAGCCCTCAAAAGTAAAAACTTAGAGATAAGTGTTGCCATATGTTGCTGTGTGCGGGAACTATCAAAACTAACATTGGTCTCACGCCTAAGTATCACTTACGGGTGAGACAAATGTCAATTTTAATAGTTCCCATACCAGCAACATATGACAACACCTACCTCTAAGGTTTTATGTTTGAGGGTTAGCCTGTACTTCCGCACATGACTTCATTTGTACAACATTTTAACTCTTAAAGAGTCTAAGGTGCAGCAGCACGTACCGCTAGCATCTGATGTTACTCTGCTGCTAATGCGTAATGGTGTGGTAGGAGATTACTGCATTACTAGTTGTTCTTTGCTGATATTTCCATTGCTTCCTTCGTTAGTAGCCACTTGAATGCGACATGGACCTATGCTATTACTGCTTCTCTCATGCTACCAGTCCTTGAAACCACTTCTGGCACTTTGCATCGTGGATTCAGTAGCCAGGTACAGATCCTGACTTTCAGAATATTGTTTTAAAATGTTTTGAGGACAGAGTACAAAATGATGTTGGTTTCAGATAGTGCCAATGAAACTGAAAAAGAACGTAATTCAGAATAGGAACGGTGCAAAGGTGAAGACCAATTTGTTTTGCCACCTGCGAATTCCTTGAATGAAACACATTATCAGAGTGATGAAGACAGAAGTGTAGAGACTGAGTCTTTAGCGAATAGCTCTGCTAGAAATATATTTGGCCGAAACAAATATTGCTGGCTGTCGAAGCCTCTTCCAGCGATAGCTAATGACATTTTTCTTCGTGTTGGACATAAGTGTGGTGAATGTGTTTGTCCTTCACAACTTCTGCAGTGATAATACTTCACTTCTTTGAAAAAGCTGGCGAACTCGTTCATGGCAACACAGGAATAAACGAGTCGACGACTATCACATGCCCTATGAACTTTTTCATCCATTCACCGTATTTTGTGTGTGATTCAACCAGGAGTGGATGTCAATGTAGAACTATCGCAAAAACGTGGAACACCTCAACCCATGATCCAAAAAAACAACAGAAAAACGCCTTACATTTTCCATTGTTGCAAGAAAACAATCTAACTTGAACTCCCTAACATTTATAGCGAATGGAAAGAAAACTTTCGAGACGGAAACTAAAAACCTAAAAATTAATAGTGTAGTTTTCATTTTTCTGGCTGTTTTATGGGATTTTTTTCTGTATTTATTATTTTGTGAAATAATAAACTTTAAAATTTCTTTGAATGTATTTTGTGTGTGCTGTTAATGTAACGTATACATAAAAATATGAAATGCTTTAAAGAAATTGCTGAATGCATATTTTTATGGCAATTTAAATATTGCAGTCTGTCAGACTGATCCCAGGACGGTGTGTGACAAATAAAACAACCTGGGAAGCTAAGCGTTAAAGAGCAACACAGGTCGGAACCATAGGCCTTTGAGTAATTTGTGTATAGAATACTGACTTTTCATTTGGTTGCTGTTGATCGATTTTTGTTATACGGTAACTGGAATGGAGTTGTGGCATTCATGAATATTGTACTATACAGTACTTACAGTAAGTTTTATTCGTGCTCATCATTTTATCTCGTGCATTATCCAGGACCGTGTACGACATTATTGAACAACGTACATTGTTTCAACTTCTTACTTCACCTGTTACAAGTTACTGCTATTTTCCTGCTGTATGCACAGAATAAGCACAAAAAAAATTCCTTTTTTGTTCCTCTTCACAAATACTTTATTGTAAATACTGTGGGTGTACTGTAGTTCTGCTACTTTTTGTTACCTCTACGGCAATCTAAAATTTCTTAATCAAAAACAAATCAATAACTAGGTTTGTGCTACTATCGGCGATAACGACCGTAAACCGTCGGCCACTTCGACGTCGTTGTAACCGGTTTCGATTGTATCTACGAATTGAAATCGCAAGTTCATCGGGAAACACAAGCAGACAAAATCCTTACAGTAAATTTTAGGTAGAAACTATAACCTGTAAACATGTTCAAGTGACAAGTGTAGGATATCTTATGCTTGAAGGTACTGTACTGGATCTCTTTGGGTGGTTGTAGCTGGACATTATTACTGCTATCTGGCGTTTTTATGCCAGTAGGCTGGCGATTCTGTTGCGTGAAGTGCTTTACAAATGTGGTGTAGGCATGTGTTTCCGCTCTTCACTACTTTAGGAGTTCAGAGTACCTTATTCCTAATTTATGTTTGTCACACGCATACTGAATGGCAGACATTGAAGGTTAATTGACGTAGGGGAGCCCCATGTATCGTCATCCCCATGGATGGTGTGACGCCCTTGTGATATGTCGCTGGAATTTTCTACTACGTCCTGCTTATGTTCCAAATCACAGTTGAATGTCCGCTGCTGTTTAGAAGCTAACGAAAAAAAAATCGATCTTGTGACAAACTAAAGTAAGGTATGGTCAGTTTCATTGTATAATTAAATCAGATGTACGTGGGAGAACTATTATTTATAGTAATTATTCTGGTTACCTGCATCTTTAACTTAAGTCACCTCTATGTTTCGAGATATTAGAATGTGTTAGACATCATGTAGTCATGTTTTTTTAGTCTGAGAGCGTTTGGGGGCAAGATTGTCCTGCCTTTCTATCCGGGGACTGCTTTGCTCCAAACACATTCAAACATATGACTCGAGTTTTCTCTAGCAGATAGCTCTTAAATGGCTAGAAATTGAGCTCACAAGAACTTCACCACAAAAATGCGGCGGGGTATGAAAGCAACTGCGAAAAATATTTAGTATTCCCAGTGAATAGACGAGTCAACAACTTAAAGCAAGAGACAACCAAAGAGAAAAAAGTCCTTGGTTCAAAACGACCTGTTTTCATCCCTGAACAGGAGAAGGAACTGAAAGACCATATTTTGACAATGGGAACAATGTTCTTTTGGTTTTGCAGTTAGAGATGTCATAAATCTTGCTATTCAACGGTCTGAGAAAAAAACACTAAACATCTTTTCGACAAAGGATCACGTCTTGCTGGAGAAGATTGGTTCTATGGATTCAAGAGTCATCACCCATACCTTACACTGCTATCGCCTGAGGCGACATCTGCCGCCAGAGCTCAGGCCTTTAAAAAGTCTAATGTAGATAAATTTCTCTCCATATTAAAAACTCTCTCAGATGAAGTACAGTTTCCGCCCCATCGTATCTCAAATGTCAATGAGACTGGTATACCCATGGCCGCGCGGGATTAGCCGAGCGGTCTTGGGCGCTGCAGTCATGGACTGTGCGGCTGGTCCCAGCAGAGGTTCGAGTCCTCCCTCGAGTATGGATGTGTGTGTTTGTCCTTATGATAATTTAGGTTAAGTACTATGTAAGCTTAAGGACTGATGACCTTAGCAGGTAAGTCCCATAGGATTTCACCCACATTTGAACATTTTTGGTGTACCTAATGTCCAACCAAAATCGAGTAAGGCTATCGTCTTGAAAGGAAAGAAGCAAATAGGGACAATTACATTCACAGAACGAGGAGTTCTGTCCACACAGTTATTTGTATGTCTCATGCGGACATTTCATACCCCCCTCCCCAATGATTAGTTTCCCTCGCATCTGAATGAAAGCTGACGGCCTTGCTGCAGTGTTAACACCGGTTCCCGTCAGATCATTGCAGTTAAGGGCTGTCAGGCTGGGCTACCGCTTGGACGGATCTTGTAAACTGACATATGGTCGGGACAGCAGTGTGCTGACCACATAGCGGCATCCAATGACACCTCCAGGCTGGGGGGACACGGCGACCGGTCGGTACTGTTGGGTCTTCGCGGCCTGTTTGGGTGGAGTATAGTTCAGTTCACCTGAATGAAAGCCGAGTTAGTTTATGGTAATCCACCACAAACATTATTTTCTTGTAATTCTTCAGGTTCGATGCAACTTTATACTTTTCCTTCGTGGTTTGACCATTTCCTGAGCCATACTAAGCCATCAGACAAGAACCCTGTTCCTCTCATATTGGACGGTCACATAACACACGAAGAACGTGGGTGTCATAATGCATTCAGGGAAAAACAAAGTGACAACAGTTACAATTCTGCCTCATTGAAGCCATGAATTCCAGCCATTGGATGTGTCATTCATGTTTCCACTTAACACATTTTATTTGTCTGCTATAGGGAAGTTTCCCCACAACTATCATGGACGAGAAGTGAACCAGTGCCAGGCAGACTCTTTGGAGGAGCATATTTGGGGTGGCAGCACCTATAACAGTCATTAACATGTCTATAAAATATGGCATTTGTCCTTTTAAATCTGGTGTTTTAGGGAACAAATTTTTCTGCCTCTTTGTTCTCTGACAGACCTCTTATTTGTCACGATAGGCCTACGTTTTCCAATTCAGAAACCCTGCAAATTGAACCAGTTCCATCTAAAACTTCAAAGAACGCACCACATATTCCAGCTCCAGTGTCACCGCAGCCTAGTTCTTCTTTTGCGGTTACTCCCAAAGACATCAGAATGCCACCCAAATCTATTCACGTTATTTCACAAAAGAAGGAAAGAGGTTCTGCTCCAATCCTAGCAATCGGTCCATATAAACAGCAGCAGACTGAAGAATCTGGAAGTAGCACAACAAAAAGAAAATGAAATGAATAAGCATGGTGGAAGGATGCAATCCCCACGTCCAGCCGGACAGGAGTTTCAGGAGTCAAAGTGTATTGTGGGCTATGTGTTGGATATTAAGGAGATAGGGGGTCAAGGTGAAGTGGCTGTCAAGGATGAGGAAAAGGTATTTTAGGGTAGGAGTGAGGTGGATAGGACGACGATAAATGGTTAGATAGAAATCATGGAGACGGAAAGACTGGGTAGTGTGGACTATGGTGATTGCCTGGGTCTTGGAGGAGTTGATACGAAGGAACCAAAATTAACTGGACAAGGTGGCTTTGGAGGGTACATTGGGACCGTTGATGGGGTAGGAGAAAGGGCCAGGAAGGCGGTGTCATCAGTAAATTGGAGGAGATGAACAGGCAGGGGAGGATTGGGCATATCAGCAGTGTACAGGAGATAGAGGAGAGGGGAAAGGATAGAGACTTGGGGCAAGACAGTGGAGGGAGAGAAAGTACAGGAGTTGGAATTGAGGATAGTGACATAGGAGGGACGATAGGAGAGAAGGGAAACAAGGAGATGGACGAAATTGATAGGGAGAGCAGAGGTATGGAGTTTGAAGAGGAGCCTGAGATGGCGCAAACATCAGCGACATCTGTTGACAGAAGAAGAAGAGAACACAATCAGCCTCGGCGAAGGCCGTGCACACACGTGCTTCCTACTTATTATCTCGTTACACGGCGACCGCTCTTCCACCACAGGTGGCAACACTCTAAATACTAGTTGTACCATAAAAATTGAATTGCGCAATTGAAATATATAAATATATAGTATAATAAATAAATGGCTAATAATAATAATAATAGTGCCGTAACAGCGCTACTGTTACTGAATTAAAAGTCTCACAGACAACTTATAGTATTAAAATCAAAGTCTTGAAAGGTGATCCCATGAAATATCGTAGATGAAAGCTGTCAGGAAAGCTGTATACGCAGGCCTTAAGGAGGTAAGAAAGTTAACTGATTTCAAGCGAGGCGATCAAATGCAGGTAGTTGTAAATAATCAAATCACGCGATTTCGTGGAAAAGGAATTTCAAAAGTCAATGCTTCACGGCTATTTGCACAGACTGAAAGAATATTAACAACTAATGAAAATGTAGACATAAAAAATACTACTTTTTACTTTGAGGTCTACAAAATACCAGAGAAAACGGAGGAAATCGTAAGAAAATAGTGAATATTGCTAATGATATCTTTAGTAAGCGAAGCATAAACAGTATAACCTACACTGACAGCCTGTGCGGTCCACGAGCAATAATCACAGCACTTACCTACCAAACTAGAAACACACTGGGCAAGGAATTGACGGGTAATCAAATTTTCTGCATTAGGAAAGGGGGAGCTCTGCAGGAAGTTTTAGCGAAGAAGTTGTGCGAGAAAATTGGAAAAAATTTTGAAAAAGCGTTCACCCTTGCCAATATCAACGATGCAGCACAATTTTTGATTGTTCAGATCAAGGTCGTTTCAGCTGCTGCATTTAACAAGGTAATTCATTCTTCAGGCGTGGAAAGAGAGAAAACGATTTACATGTACTTAAATAACGACCACTATGATGCGATCAAGAACTTGAAGTGTTTTAGTGGTAGCGTATACTACAGCATGAAGTGCGATGTTCCCTTCGATCACAAAGACAAATACTCTTGCAAAAAAGATAAACGAAATGTGTGCAATTTGTGGTTAAGACCAAAGCATGATAATACAGAACGTAAGTGATCAAGAATTTATTGTAAAAAGTGCAACAGATTTTGCTTTGATAGGAAATCCATGAATAACCACAAACCAGTTTGTGAAACAGTTTATAAGTGCAAAAAGTGAAAAAAGATATGCAGTAGAAGCGTAAGTGGACACAACTGTGGTTTCTTTGAATGCCGAAATTGTGACGAAAATGTAAAGATAAGCGAGAGGCACTAAACGGTTTAAAAAATGCACTTACACAGAAATGTACTACTTTTTCGATTTCGAATCAGAAAAAGATACGGGAGTACATATGCCAAACTCTGTCGCTGTGGACGGTTACGAAGAAACCAGATACGAGTATAGAAATATCAATGAATTTTGTAAATGGTTGATATCATACACTAACAGGGAGTATATGTATATAGCACACAATGGAAAGGCTTCTGATGCGTACTTCATTTTGCATTGTTGTGACAGTAACGGAATTAAGATCAAAACCATTTACCAATGGACGAAGCTTATGGAGCTGAAAATACCTAACCTAAACCTCAGACTAATTGACAGCATAAATTTTATCCAATGTGGCCGACCAAGTACTATGGTGTTGACACTAAGAAACCCGAAGCTAGAGAAGCGTTCTTAGAATGGCACGCTCAGAAGGTGCAGCAAAACCACGTATTTGACTTCCAGAATGAATTAGCTCAATATTGCCACTTTGATGTCGACGTAGTCCGCCTGGGTGTATTGAATTTGGGCGATATTTCCTGGAAATAGCAAATATTGATCGATTTCAGTGCATAACATTCGCTAGTTTATGTATGGCTACTTACAGGACAAAATTGCTTGAGAATAACACGGCTACTGTAGTCAAAGATCAAAGGAAGGAAATGTTCAGCAAAGAGTCAATTGCGTGGTTAAACTCGTTCCCTAATGTGCAACATGCATTGAGCGGCGGGAAAGTTACAATATGTGGTGCAGACGTTGACGGTTACGACGCAAACATGAAAAACGTGTATCAGTGCTTTTGGCACGGTTGCCCTAAATGTTATTCTCCAGATACTATCAACAATGTTAACAATGAATGAATGGATGATCTCTTTCCAATGACAGCGGAGCGAACACAGGTGTTGAGAGAAATGCGGGTTATAACGTTGTCGAAATGTGGAGTTGTAAGTGGAAAAATTAGAAGGGGTACTAAGAGAACGTAAATAAAGCAATCAATGTCGTAGAACCACTGAATCCGAGAGACAAGTTTTTCGGTGGAAGAACAAATGCTGCTAAATTGAAGGTTTCAGGCAAGAAGCTGCGATACACATACATCTGCAGTTTAGTGTACAGTGGTGTTTTACGATGATTATTCTGTTGGTCATCCTGTACAGATACTGAGACCAGAAAAATACGACGAAAAATGGTTTGGTTTTGTTAAATGCAAAGAGCTTGCGTGTCGAGGCTTGTATGATCCTGTGCTTCCAGTTATACAGGAAAAGCTTTTATTCGCTCTATGTGCGAAATGTGTAGAAAAAAGCCTCATAGTAGTTGCTGCCATAGTGACGATGAGCGTGCATTTTAGGAACTCGGACAACGATAGAGCCCAACAAGGCTATCGGAAAAGGGTACAAAATACAGGAAATTTATGAGGTGCGGCATTTTGATCGAGTAAGTAATGAGTTGTTCAGAGACCACATTAAAACACTGATAAAGATCAAATTGGAAACTAGTCCTTGGGAAGATGATTACGAGTCGAAAGAAGATGGTCGAGTTATCAAGGAAAAGCAAGACATCGAGTCCGACATTAACAATATTGAAGCGAACGCCGGCAAGTGAGCTGTTGCCAAAATATGCCTCAATTCTCTGTGGGGGAATTCGGTCGGGGGCTGAACTTATAGACGACGTTAAACGGTGGTACGAACTCTTGCTCGACGACAAAATAGAGATAACTATTGTGATACCAATCAACGAGGAAATAATTAAGGTGACATATCGCTACGATGATTTCTATGTCGAAGATAGCACAAGCACTTTCAGACCGCCAAATCTAGAATGAGTTTGTATGACATGTTCGATAGATTAGGCGATAAACTTTTATGTTACGACGCAGACTCTATTGATTACGTTGACGATGGCACAAACACAGTGCAAACAGGTTGCATGCTTGGCGAATGGACAGATGCATTTGGAAAGACGATTTTGGCATTCAATGGATAAGCACTGGGCCAAAAAGCTATGTTTATCAAATATGTAAAGGCTAACAGACTACCAAAATTAATGGCTTGACTCTAAACTACAGAAATTCAGTAAAACTCAACAAGAATACGATGATTGAATTAATACAGATTTCTGAAGATTAGGTTATCATAAGCAAAAACATGATCACGAGAGATAAGAAAACCAAAAATTTGGTGAAAAAATTTATACCAAAAGAGTTTAAATTTAACTGTGTTATACGTATGCTCCTAGAGGAAAAAGGCGGAATAAATAATATCCTTCCCTCGAGTTACTGAAGAAAAACTATCGTATATATAAATGGAAACAGAGATTACAGAATACATCGATGATCCTGCTCGTCGGTACGAGCTCATACTCGATGACAATATAGAAATAATTGTACGATGTTCATCAACGAGCAAATAATAAACGTGACATATAAACACTACTAAGGATAATTTTATAGGTCAAGGCCTACAAAATTTCAAACTTTTGATTGCCAAAAATTCATAAAAAAAAGCGAGCGCAAAACGTAACTGCCAAAAAAAAAGACGCCAGAATTTTGCGAAGAAGTGACCGGTGACCACCAAAAAGTGTCCACAATCTTTTGCCCAAAAAAATGCAGGTTTCAAAAAGGCGACTACTTTTGCGCAAAAATGTTTTAAAATTTAATGTGGAAAATTTTTCACTTTGTTTTCACTCATTTTGCCCCATTCCCTCAGTTTTTCAAGCGAAAAAGATTAGAAATTTTATTTTTACTTGGTTTTCACTTGGGAAGTGTCCTATACCGACGCCTATACTACTTTTGGTGCTAAGCAACGAAGTTTTTTTCTTTTTTTTCACCACCAATCTCCAGTGGCTGACATAGTGACACAGTTAGATAAATCGTAATAGAACTATTTTTCCCTAACCATATGAGGCGAAACACCGATACTAACAAGGTCCGCCATTCTGTCAAACTCTCCGTCTAACAAAATTTCGCGGAAACTCTCCAACGCGATATTGGTTAATGTAGTACAGTTTCACAAATTGTTTTTCTGTAACGGGTTCTTAAAAGTTAACACACTACACACAAACAATGTGGCTGCAGATACTATGTGACTAGATTTCAGGTAGTGACGAACTGCAGACGGCGACAAGAGACGGGGTTAAAATGATTGCCATGTTCTCCCAACAGCGTTTCGAGCTGACGTCTGTCGGCGGCGCCGAGCAACAGTGCAGAAGCCAACAGCTATGTACTGGATCTCGCAATAAGAAGTTTAGCAGGAAAATGCTGAAAATAAGAAAGATGTTCTTATCGATATCAATTACATATTTCCAGTTGCTTCAGGAAATTGGAATAAATGTCCATATCTATGGTCAACTTGTAAGGAATGTACTTTACACCCATTAACGTTCTTGCTAATGTGTTTATTATATGTGGGAAATTGCACAGTGCTGTTAACATACGAGTATCTATTGTGCTTAATTTTTGAAAGGTTCGAACTATGTTTGTTCGAACTTGGTTGTGTACAGTTAAACATTGGACATTGCTAATTCTGTTTCTTTTAAAAATTTATTTATTATGAAGAATTTGAACTATGTTTGTCCGAACCACTTTGTGTACCGATAAACGTTAGACGTTGCAAATTCTGTTTCTTTTAAAGCTTTATTTATTATGAAGAATATATGTTTATATATTATCCAATATCCTGTGTTTTTTAAAGGTTTTCGATTTTGCTTAATATTAAGCTGCACTGACCATTATATTTCTGTTCATGTATAATTGTAAAGGTGTTACGTTGTATTGATGTAAAGTTAATAAATATACGTCACCTGACGAAAAATTAAAATATATATATTTATGTAATCCATCTTCCTGGTTTCACAATCAACCTACGTCCAACACGCCTCATTACGTCTACCAACCCAGCCTGGTCCCTGACCCAATGTTTTTTTTTTCCTGTTCCCGCATTTAAAGAACATCGCGATATCTCGTTGCTAAAAGTCAACCCCCTATTTGCACAGTTCACAAACCCTCTGTTTCGGACAGGTCGGAAGCTCGGCTTTGGAAGCCCCCTGACTTTACAGGTCAGCAGCCCCAAATCATTTTCAATCTCTTGTTTATTTTCTTTCGCCACTCATCATATTTGTTGTTATAAATGAATTAAGGAAACTCATTCGTAGCTGCTTATGAACTTCGTCAATTCGTTGTTGTACATTGTTTAGTCATGTTCTAATTGAAATTTCAGGTATACTTTGGAACTTACCATCGTACACTCTTACCTTGACGGTGCAAGTATTTTTTAAACTAGATGCAGACGGCATAGTATCGCCAACTGTTGGAGGCCTGTGTGTGCTCAATATTTATTGATAATACTAGCTTGTCAAACCTTCAACATATTAAAGTGACCTCACATCATCAATAATACTGACAAAAATCGTCAGTTGACACCCTGGTCTTACAGCCTAAGCTGTCCAACACCGAAAAGGATTCGTGTGTGTTGCAGTTATATTTGCTACAGCTTGTAAGCAGTGGATGACAGATAAAAAAGACGAAATGGGTCTGAGAATGGTTGAAAAAATGACCGACTGGTCACATGTTAACTTACTGACAGAACCATGCACCCACAAGTTTTTTCTCTGGCGAGTCCCGCACCATACCGGTACAACAAGTAACTATGTTGAGACGAGATAAATCAGAGAAGCTAGATACGTTAATGTGAGATCCAGTCTCAGTCGACGAGAGATTAGGAGTAACAAAGAGATTTATGGCGACATTTAGGTAATTTGAATGCTCAAAGTCTACTTCTGCAATGCCAGCAAACATAATTACTAAACTTTTAGGGAAACTTGTGAAGCAATTACACCTGCCTAGCAAGGATACGCCCAGGCAACTGACATAAAACATTGTTTTACGTTTTTTTAATAATTTAGTGAACATCCGACGAAAACACTGTCCACTTTACACTTTCTTCTCACTACATCTGCGCAGCGTCCTTCCCCCACTGCTGAAACACGGCAGTGATTACGTGTCCACACTCTGGTCTGCCTCTGTGTTTTCTCTGACAAGCTGCCGAATGCTACAACCTGAACTACAGTGGCAGCAGAGTCTGCTTCCAGAGGCTACTACGTGGAGACATGGCATGCTCGGTACGCAGCTAAAAGTAATTGCTTATCACCACTATTAAGAGAACTTCTTTAAAGCTCAATAACTCATAAACTGTAACACACTGTGAAATTTGGTCCTATTTTAATCTCCAACTATTTCAAACTAAACTGTATTATACTTTCAGTATCAGTGCATTCTGCTTAAGGTTAATATCAATACTTTTGTCTACCATTTTACTCAAAACTTCGCAACAGCCCCGACAATTTACTGTAACCCACACACAAAAAATCCGCTAACACACGTCAGCTCAGCGTTCTATGGAGCAGCTTCTCACAGCATCTGTCAACAGCTACTGGCTGAAGTACACTGTCTGGCTCCATCTGTAGAACAATACACGAAGTTTGACACAGAAAGCGAGTTTGCACTATGTCCAACAAATCCAACTGAAACAATTACTCAGGTCTTTTACACAATTCGCAAATAAAGATTTATCAAAATTTTGGTTGAGAGAACGGAATCCATGTGAAACAGAGAGAGAAAGAGAGAGAGAGAGATCTTGGGACGGGAGGGAAGAAAGAAAAAGGCTAGTAAGTTCTAACATACGACAGAACTGGTCAGGAAGATATCCAACAGCCATCTGCACTAACAAAATTAAAGAGCATATTGTTCAATTAAAAATGTTTACAAGAAGTGCATCTCTAGAAATACAAAACAGGAACATTTTACTCTGTGTGGGGGGACTGGATAAACTAGAGGCACTGGAAAGACTAATCACCTGGGAAACAATTGGTATAACACAAAGCAAACTGGTTGGAGAATGAGTAGCTACGAAGGTTATCTACAAGCTACACATTAAACATCTGTGGTAATAGCAAAGTGAAGTGCACTGCAACAGGACATCTTAAAAATTTCTGACACAGAACTAAGAAAACAACCGGAAAAAACCAAAGATTCAGAAACAAGGGATAGAAACTCTATGATGACTATGATTCTGCCCGCCTTGCACTTAGTAATCTCTCTCACACTGTCGAATTGTAGATAAGAAATAGTAGTACACTTCACATACTTTAATTCCGTCCTGTCCTACACTCTGGTGGGCTGTTACAGCTAAGAACAAAAAAGTATTCTACAGAGATGTGCAGCAAATATGTTGTGAAAAGTTGATAATGTAGCTAAAACAAGAGCTTCATCGGAGGAATTCTTGCATTTGTGCAGCAATCAAAATACTCGTAATGATATTTGTAGTAAGTAATAAGAATGAGTTTGGTACAAAATGTCACTTTCATTGCCAAAAACAAAAATACTTTCCATACAGACTATGGCTCCTGCTCTACGGTTCAGAAAGCAGCTCTCTAATAAGGAGCAAAAATCTAACAGATCAACAGTCAAAAGGTAAGATATTAATTATTAATGCTTTTGAAGTAAAACATTCTCAAATCAAAATCCCTCATTAGCCACAATACAATATATTTCCTTCAGACAGAAAAGCTTCTATCCACAAATCAACATAGATTTTGAAAGCATTGCTCATGTGAAACTCAGCTTGCTCTTTTCTCACACAATATCGTGTGAACGATAGATTAAGAGCAACAGGCTGAAATCGTGCTGCTAGAGCTCTAGGAAGCACCTGACAATGTGCCCCACTGCAGACTGTTAACTGAAGGTCCAAACATTGAATAGGTTCCACAACACACACACATCTACGTCTACATGATTACCCTGCTATTCACAATAAAGTGCCTGGCAGAGGGTTCAATGAAACAGCTTCAGGCTGTCTCTCTACTGTTCCACTCAAGAACGGCGCGCAGGAAAAATGATCACATAAATTTTTCTGTGCGATCCCTGATTTCTCTTATTTTATCGTGATGATCATTTCTCCCTATGTATATGGGTGCCAACAGAATGTTTTCGCAATCGGAGGAGAAAACTGGTGATTGAAATTTCACGAGAAGATCCCGTCGCAACGAAAAACGCCTTTGTTTTAATGATTGCCACTCCAACCCACGTATCATGTCTGTGACACTATCTCCCCTATTTTGTGATTATATAAAACGAACTGTCCTTTTTACTTTTTCGATGTCGTCTGTCAATCCCACCTGATGCGGATCCCACGCCGCACAGCAATACTCCAGAATAGGGCGGACAAGCGTGGTGTAAGCAGTCTCTGTTGCACCTTCTAAGTGTTCTGCCAATGAATCTCAGTCTTTGGTTTGCTCTATTCACATTATCTACGTGATCCTTCCAATTTAGGGTTTTTGAAATTGTAATCCCTAAATATTTAGTTGAAGTTACAGCCTTGTGTGACCTATCGCGTAATCTAAATTTAGCGGATTTCTTTTAATACTGGTGTGAATAACATCATACTTTTCTTTATTCAGGGTCAATTGCCACTTTTCGCACCATACAGACATCTTACATAAGTCGCTCTGCAATTCGTTTTGGTCATGTGATGACTTTACAAGACGGTAAATGACAGCATCATCTGCAAACAATCTGAGACGGCTACTCAGATTGTCTCCTATGTCGTTAATATAGAGCAGGAACAACAGTGGGCCTATAGCACTTCCTTGGGGAACGCTGGATATTACTTCTGTTTTACTCAATGACTTTCCGTCTATTACTACGAACTGTGATTTTCCTGACAGGAAATCACGAATCGAGTCACACAACTGAGGCGATACTCCGTAGGCACGCAGTTTGGTTAGTAGACGTTTGTGAGGAACGGTGTCGAAAGCCTTCTGTAAATCTACAAATATGGAATCAATTTGACATCCGCTGTCGATAGCATTCATTGCTTCATGAGTATAAAGAGCTAGTTGTGTTACACAATAACGATAATTTCTGAATCTGTGCTATGTGTCGATAGCAGTAGGGTTTTGAAACATATATGTTTCAAAACCCTACTGCAAATCGACGTTAGTGTTATGGGCCTGTAATTCAATGGATTACTCTTACTTCCCTTTTTGGGTATTGGTGTGACTTGAGCAATTTCCCCATATTTAGGTACGGATCTTTCTGTGAGCAAGCGGTTGTATATAACTGCTAAATATGGACCTTTTTTATCAGCATACTCTGAGAGGAACCTGACTGGTATACAATCTGGACTCGAAGTCTTGCCTTTATTAAGTGATTTAAGCTGCTTTGCGACACCTAGGATATCTACTTCTATGTTTCTTATCTTGGCAGTTGTTCTTGATTGGAATTCGGAAATATTTACTTCATCTTCTTAGGTGAAAGAGTTTCGGAAAACCTTCTTTAATAACTCTGCTTTAGTCGCACTGTCATCGGTGACTTCACCGTTGTTATCGCGCAATGAAAGCATTGATTGAGTCTTGCCACTGGTGTGCTTTATGTATGACCAGAATCTCTTCACGTTTTCTGCCAGATTTTGAGCCAAGGTTTCGTTGGGGAAATTATTAAAGGCATCTCGCATTGAAGTACGCGCTATATTTCGAACTTCTTCAAAACTTTGCTAGTCTTGGGGATTTTGCTTTCTTTTATAGTTAGCATCCTTTTTTCGCTGCTTCTGCAACAGCGATCTTACCCGTTTTGTGTACCGGGGGGGATCAGTACGGGGGAACTTATTAATTTATGTGGTATATATCTCTCATCAGTAAATGAAGCAGGCAAAAAGGAATACAAACGTCTCAAAAATGAGATCGACAGGAAGTGCAAAATGGCTAAGCAGGGATGGCTAGAGGACAAATGTAAGGATGTAGAGGCTTGTCTCACTAGGGGTAAGATCGATACCGCCTACAGGAAAATTAAAGAGACCTTTGGAGAAAAGAGAACCACTTGTATGAATATCAAGAGCTCAGATGGCAACCCAGTTCTACGCAAAGAAGGGAAGGCAGAAAGGTGGAAGGAGTATATAGAGGGTTTATACAAGGGCGATGTACTTGAGGACAATATTATGGAAATGGAAGAGGATGTAGAGGAAGATGAAATGGGAGATAAGATACTGCGTGAAGAGTTTGACACAGCACTGAAAGACCTGAGTCGAAACAAGGCCCCAGGAGTAGACAACATTCCATTAGAACTACTGATGGCCTTGGGAGAGCCAGTCATGACAAAACTCTACCATCTGGTGAGCAAGACGTATGAGACAGGCGAAATACCCACAGACTTCAAGAAGAATATAATAATTCCAATCCCAAAGAAAGCAGGTGTTGACAGATGTGAAAATTACCGAACTATCAGTTTAATAAGTCACAGCTGCAAAATACTAACGCGAATTCTTAACAGACGAATGGAAAAACTGGTAGAAGCGGACCTCGGGGAAGATCAGTTTGGATTCCGTAGAAATGTTGGAACACGTGAGGCAATACTAACCTTACGACTTATCTTAGAAGAAAGATTAAGAAAAGGCAAACCTACGTTTCTAGCATTTGTAGACTTAGAGAAAGCTTTTGACAACGTTAACTGGAATACTCTCTTTCAAATTCTGAAGGTGGCAGGGGTAAAATACAGGGAGCGAAAGGCTATTTACAATTTGTACAGAAACCAGATGGCAGTTATAAGAGTCGAGGGGCATGAAAGGGAAGCAGTGGTTGGGAAAGGAGTGAGACAGGGTTGTAGCCTCTCCCCGATGTTATTCAATCTGTATATTGAGCAATCAGTAAAGGAAACAAAAGAAAAATTCGGAGTAGGTATTAAAATTCATGGAGAAGAAGAAAAAAGTTTTAGGTTCGCCGATGACATTGTAATTCTGTCAGAGACAGCAAAGGACTTGGAAGAGCAGTTGAACGGAATGGACAGTGTCTTGAAAGGAGAATATAAGATCATCATCAACAACAGCAAAACGAGGATAATGGAATGTAGTCAAATTAAATCGGGTGACGCTGAGGGGATTAGATTAGGAAATGAGACACTTAAATTAGTAAAGGAGTTTTGCTATTTAGGGAGTAAAATAACTGATGATGGTCGAAGTAGAGAGGATATAAAATGTAGACTGGCAATGGCAAGGAAATCGCTTCTGAAGAAGAGAAATTTGTTAACATCAAGTATAGATTTAAGTGTCAGGAAGTCGTTTCTGAAAGTATTTGTATGGAGTGTAGCCATGTATGGAAGTGAAACATGGACGATAACCAGTTTGGACAAGAAGAGAATAGAAGCTTTCGAAATGTGGTGCTACAGAAGAATGCTGAAGATAAGGTGGGTAGATCACGTAACTAATGAGGAGGTATTGAATAGGATTGGGGAGAAGAGAAGTTTGTCGCACAACTTGACTAGAAGAAGGCATCGGTTGGTAGGACATGTTTTTAGGCATCAAGGGATCACAAATTTAGCATTGGAGGGCAGCGTGGAAGGTAAAATTCGTAGAGGGAGACCAAGAGATGAATACACTAAGCAGATTCAGAAGTATGTAGGTTGCAGTAGGTACTGGGAGATGAAGAAGCTGGCACAGGATAGAGTAGCATGGAGAGCTGCATCAAACCAGTCTCAGGACTGAGGACCACAACAACAACAACAACATCTCTCATAGCATGAACACTTTGATAGAACCCAGTATGTAGTCCTGGAAAATGAATATTCATCCGAAACAAGGACGTCATCAGGTGTGCCACAAGGCGTATGGTAGGACTGCATGTTTTTATATACATCAATAGTTTGACGGCTGGAGTGAGCAGCAATATATGATTGCTTGCTGATGTGGCTGTAGTATACGAGGGACGTTTGGTGACTGTACGAGCGTCAATCAAATACAAACTGGAATTTGTTTTTATATGTTTATTTAGGTTACAGAAAAATCCATGCACATGAGCTTCTTTTTTCATACAGTATCCTGAATGGGAGACACATTTTCCCCTGTGGATAGGCCGCAGTTTCTCGATCCCTTGTTTGTAAGATAAGTGGGACTGTCACAGCAGCCAGTTGCACATGAACAGTTCAGCGTATCGTCATCAAATCTGTGTCCTCCGACTGTTTGCTTTACAGGTCCAAGGAGAGGCAAATTGCAAGAGATAAATTCGGGCTGTAGGGAGGATGTTCCATTGTGTCCAGAACAATTCCTAAATTTTATGTGCTCTGTGATGAGAAGACAAGGCACCCACCTTGCAGACATTTTCCGAAATGTGAGGTTGTCGGTAATGATCGTTCTAGCACTGCTGCAGGATATGCCCATCTCGGGAGCAATTTCGGCAGCCATTGTATGTCAGTCACCTTCAATAAACTGCCTAACCGTGAGAATATGCTCCTCTATTAGACAGGACCTCAGGCAACGTCGATGAATTGCATTCTCAACTGTTTCTCAACATCGTAAAAATTGTTTGTGCCAGCATACAGTCGAGTGTTTCACAGGATGTTAACCCCAGACTGTGCCACAAGTCTTTTCAAAATTTCAAATGGCTTTATTCCTCTGTTGCGAGAAACTCGATTATAATGTGGTGCACGACAGATAATGGTAGCTCTCCCTCTGACATCGAGATTCTGGCTAAAGAAATGGTACGACAATGTTCTGGTTGTGAAAAACAATCACTGGAAATTAAAACAACAATGAGCAGAGATCACACCACTATCTACAAACAGGCACTCAAAATTTCAGGTTTATATTTGATTCACTCTTTTAGAAGGGTAGACGATGAGTTGGACGGAATATCTATTTGGTGTGATGAATGGCAGCTTGCTCTAAATGTGGGAAAATGCAAATTTATGTAGATGTGTAGGAAAATACAGACTTGGTTTCAAGCACAGTATTAGTGGAGTGTTGCGTTTCAGTTGAATATCTAGGCATCATGCGGCAAGAAGACTTGAAATGGAATGAGTACATAAGGTCGGTTGTGGGGAAAGCCAATGGTTGACTTCAATATATTGGGGGAGAATTCTGGGAAAGTGTAGTTCATCTATAAAGCAGATTGTGCTGCTCGAGTGTTTGGGATACCGGGAGGTGAGGTTACGGGATTTGTTACCAGTAGCTTTAATCAGATAATCTTCATGAGCTCAAATGGGAATCCCTCGATGGAAGATGACGTTCCTTCACAAAACACTACTGACAACTTTTTGAGAATCGACATTTGTAACAGGCAGCAGAATATTCTATGGCCACCAACTAACATTTCACATAAAGATTGCTGTCTACAGATAATAGAAATCAAGACTTGCATGGAAGCATATATAGGGTGCCTCTACCCCTAGGTCCATTTGTGATTTGAACAGGAGAGGAAATGGGGAAATGATAAGCTGCGATACAAAGCACCCTGCACCACACAGTACTTGCTAATTAGGAATGTAGACGCAGAAAATTACATCATGCATCAAACTCACATCACATATTGATAGGTTCAACTGATTCAACGTTACAATAAGAAAGGTGACTGCACTGATTCAAACAACACTCTTTTCTGACGATAATATACTCAAGGGTTGTCACTCTGTTTAGTAAAGGACTCATAACCAGAGTTTGGATTTCAAAAAATCTACCCTCCTGAGGTAATTATTGATACCTCAGCACAAGAAAAAATTTGAAATTATTAACTACTAAACATTGGCGACATCCTGCGATTTGTTGAAGACTTTCGATTGTGCAAATCGTAATACCATATTAAGCTACTTCACATGACAGCATTAGGTTGAGAAACTCATTTCATGACATTTTGCCAGACTGGTTTCTTACCAGGTGTAGAAGTATGAAACCAGAATTTGGTTACAATAATTACATGTCTGTTGTTTGAAACTGATAAACAATATTCTATTCAAAATATCCTCCATTGCTATTTGTACATTTCTCCCACCTCTCTAGCAGGCTGTGAATGCCACACAAAAAAAGAAACAGTTCTACTTTTGAAGTGAACCAGTCAGTGAGCCATTTTCATACGAGTTGAAGTACTGTTCCACGAGAGCGTGTCCTCGTGATGCAAATAGGTGATAATCGGATGAGTCAAGTCTGGAGGATAAGCCACATGCCCCAATATTTTCCAACTGAGTGCCTTGATCGTTTCCTGACCCGTTTACCTGTGTGTGATGGGGCGTTATCATGGAGCAATGTGATTGTGTTGCACTTTTCCATATTCCAGTCGTTTTTCACATCATGCTCAATTTAAATCTATAATTTTCTGCTGGTAGTGATCAGCATTAATGTTTTCACCAGGTTTTAGCAGCTCATAATAGATGACATCTTTCCGATCTCACCAAACACGCATGATCCTACCAAACCCAGACCACTGTCCAAAGCAATTTGGTCTTGCAGTGGATGTAGATGGTTTGCGTGGATTCAACCATGGTTTACAACGAGTGTCGTCATCCAACGTTGATTGAAATTAAGCTTAAAGAGAAGCTCAGGCAGGCAGGTACTACAGATGTTAAAATACCACAAAATTCTCATGCTAGTACAGTGAAAAATATGTTAGTACATCACAAGATTCACATAAAAGCACAGTGAACAATAATGTTAGTATATTACATCAGGATATCAGGAGATTAAAAAACAAAGCGGCCTTCCATTTATTTAGTTACCTTAAAACTGTGCTGCTCAACTATCAATAACATGCACATCACGACTTACTTTCGGCAGCAAAATATGAACCCTTATTTATAAGAGATGGGATGCAGGGGCATATACTGACACAGTTATATTTTTAGCTTTTTCAAGTAATGACAGTGCATGGCAACATACTATAGTGCTCCCTTGCAGCACTGGCAAGAACCAACCAGCGCACTGTCCTAACACTACATTTTAAACACGTAACACACAAGGCAACAGCCGTGATATTTAAAGATAATACTAAGTGGTGCACAAAAAACCAGCCCCTGCACTGAAAGGAATATGAATGAAAAAAATCAACATACATCATCGCTTGCTTACATTTTTATTGTACAGTTTCATTATTAACTATGGAATTGACAGTTTAAGTAACAGATTTACTTTTATTAGTTTCATAAGCATATTTTAGAAAGGAATTTAAAGTCTGTGTTCAATATGTTCTTCGCCAACATCCAAGCAAATTTGTGCACATCGAAGTATGTTGCAGAAAACACTTTTCAGTACTCTTTGAGGAATGTTCGAAATTTCTTCACATATGTTGTTTTTTAATGTGTCAAGTGTTCTCAAATTGTTGCAGTGGGCTCTAGCCTTTGGAAATCCCCAGAGGTAAAAGTCACATGGTGACAAGTCAGGAGAGCGGGGTGGCCACAAGCCCTTACTCTAATGGTCCTCTCTTCTGTAAAATCAGTATGTATACGAGCTAAGGACAAATCCGAGGTATGAGAAGTTGCCCTATTATGTTGGAAATACGCACAACATTTTTCAGTTGGAGTTAACAGAGCCAAAAATTCATTGTAGAGTTGCAAGTAAATATGCGTGTTGACAGTTTCATTGAAGAACAATGGGCCGATAATTCTGTTACCAGATACGGGACATCATACACCAATTTTTAAATCGTGAATGGCTTTTGCAGTATGCCATGGGGATTCTCTGTAGCCCCGTGTCATGTGAATTAACATAACCCGACAGATGAAACCCAGCTTCACCCCTCGTAAATAGGTGGAACAGATCAAGATGTCACCCAGAGACATTTTCCAGCAACAATTACAGTAATGTGTACACTTACCACTGTCCGCTTCTTTTATTTGCTGAACAACACTCACACAATAAGATTTCATTTTTAAGCCACGAAGGATGCATTGACATGACTTGCGAGATATTCCTCATTGCTGTTATAATCGTCATGTTGACTTGTAGGGACTTCTTTCAATGTGTGCCATCACATTTGCCATAACTCCAGGTGTACGTACAGTCTGTGCCTTAATTCTCTTTGAATTAACAACACTGCCTGTTGAACGCCACTTTCTCACTAGATCCTGAATTGATGATTTTGCAGGAATTTTACTTTCAGGAAACTTTTCATGAAAAGTGTTAAGAACAACTTTAATGGATTCAGACCGCACATATTCTTCAACAAAGAACACGTTCTTCAATGGAGTAAGGCATGTCATTGAAGTACAGTGTTTATATCGACTACTTTCCGTACGAACTATTCACACGCTACTGCTGTTGGAAGGTGGCAAAGAAATTGACAAGCCAGTAATGCTACTCACACACATTCACATTCCAGTTCAGGCTGGTTTTGTGTGCGCCACTCTGTATCACAAAAGATTTCATAAATATATCTCCTGCTACTTTGTAAGCTATTGTTAGGGTAAGAGATCAATTACAATTACTGACTGACTGAGCTTAAACCACATAACATTATATAAAATAACATTTGTAAGGGGAAAAAGCCATTGAATATCAGAAAAGAACTGGTTTTGTAATGACTAATTGAGTTGTAGATGTTAAGCAGCAATTTCATTACAGTTGCTACATTTGCAATTAAATATTTTTGTTCTTACTTGGGGTATGAATTTTTCATTTTTAAAATCATTAATGTCATCGAAATCAGCTGTTGATTAATTAGCTTATCTACCAGTGACAGCTATACACTTATAGTTTACATAGTAGACATACAGAAAGATGAGAGACACTGTACTAGAATTTATCTCATCAAAACTTATTTTTGTCAACATGACAAAAACCTGGTCAGCCAAAGTATTCCATTTAATGTGTATAGGTAATCCTACAAACAGAACTGAGTTGGCAGAACACTGCCTCAAAGCAGATGTATGCTCTGACTTTTTTTATTCACCCTCTCTTACCATCACAATCTTCGAATGACCGGCCAAGAAGCTGTGAAAGGTGTTGTGTGCTGTACACGTTAGATGCTTTATTTGCATTGTGTCTGTATACATTTTTCATGAACTTCATAACAATATGTTGACACGTCAGTGAAGTGGTTGCCATGGAAACAAGTGTCAGTAGTTTTATTTCTCTCAATCACTTTAGCCAATCTGATACGACTGTGGGGCCATGAGGTATCCTGTTAAATCATTATTCTAGTCAGTATGTGGTTTTTCAAATTATTTTACAGATTTGCAACAAATTTTATACACGATTTAAAACCTTTATGAAACTTTTTTCTCACTCTCATTCTTAACATCACATATTGAAGAGTTAACTCATTTTCAAAAGTTTTTCAAACTGCCCTGTAGAGGATGAAAATGGCTAATTCCTGATCACAAAATACGAACGAGCTGCCCAATAGGTTGACTTTTTTGGAGAAACCTTCACCCATTAAGTACCAGTGTCCTATTTTGAGGACAGAGCACATTTATTTATAAATACACAATAAATTATTAATTTGCAACTATTACTGTTCTACGTCATTTGCTGAAGCTTTTTATAACAAATATATGCTTACAGGAAATTAAAAGCAATAAATCCTACCATTAACTGATTATTGAATACTAAGGCACACTTTTTGTTGTAACAGGTATTTACTTTATCGACAATTTAGTAATATTTGAAATATGTGGCAAAGATCTTTTTGTGATTATTTATAGTCAACAATGTGTCAAACTAGTTGCATTGTTAGCTCAATTGGTGTTATATTCATTGTTTTCCATTGTTAAAAAATATTTGTGTACTCGAAATAGGACACTGGGACTGGGACTGATAAGTTCAGTTATTTGTATTGCTGCACGTTCGAATATGATACTCTGCTACTGCTGACATATTTTCTTTTTAGAACATGGTAATTTTACCAGATTTTGTTGCTGAGGTAAGTAACGACCCATCTTTTATCTATACCTATATTACAGGATATGAAGTTACTTTGAAATTTACAGCGTATTATGTAAGTATATTTATGAGTATGTTACCCATTAGTAAATAATACAGTTCAAGATGGACAGAGGTATCTACACATACCCTTTTCTGTAGTTTGTGCTAATGTATTATTCTTTTATTTCACTTTATTTTATTACATTTCACTTTATTTTATTACATTTCACTTCATTTCATTTTATATAGATTATAATGGCCTAACGAAGAAATAGAAAAAATAAAAAACAGTGACGCATTCTATAATGCAGTGTCAGATGATCAGGACCATACTGATATCACCGTATGTCCTCCTGAAGTAGACTGTATGACCGACGAATTTTGATTTACATTATGTTGCATCAGAGAATAACGAATAAACTGTATGTAAAACTTCACTGCCAAGTACATCCCAAGTTTCCAGAAGTAAATTGAAGAAGAGACGTCTTACTGATGAGAAAAGCAATTGGAAAAAAGACACCTCCAGTTTATACAAAGCTGTCTCAAACTAGTGAGCATGACATCAGCACAAAGAGGGAGGAATTTAAGGAACAACTTTCTTCCTTGACTCCGAAGGAGATGTTTGAAGAACTGATGAACGAAAACCTATACATGTTCATGGTGAAAGAAACTGTGAGATATACAGTAAATATGAAGAATATGCAGGACTTTATCCTCACAGGTGAAGAAGTGAAAGTCTTTGCCAGATTTCTTCTTTTTGCTGGCTACCATAAGCTCCCTGCTGAGAAGCTATACTGGTCTTAAGATGAAGATGTTGGAATACCAATTATAAAGACAGCTATGTCACGGAATTGTATTAGAAGCTGAAAATGTTGCTTCATTTTCAGGATAATGACTTAGCCAATGAAAATAAACATGATCGTGGATCCAAAATTAGACCTCTCTTGAAATGATAAATTAATGTTTTGAAAAATTTGGAATATTTGAGGAAAATTTGTCAATTGATGAACCAATAGTCAAATACTATGGACGAAGTGAGCTGAAACAGTTTATCCGAGGCAAGCCTACTACATTTGGCTATAAGTTGTGGCCTCTTTGTGGAGCAAGTGGCTACTATTTCAAATTTGATTTACACTGTGGAAAGGATCCAGAAGACACTGCAAGGGATGACCTACTATTGGGATGAAGAGTAGTCCTAAACATGCTGGACTGCATTGAAAAACCCGAGAATCATTGTGTGTACTTTGACAATTTCTTCACTAGTACAGATCTTCTGATTCATCTGAGAAATTTGGGTTTTTGAGCAACTGGGATTGTCAGAGAATCGAGTTGGTGACTGTCCACTAACTAAGCAGCAATGAAATGAAAAAAGACAGTTCAAGGAAATTATGACTACCAGTTCGACAGGAATGGTGAAGTCTTAATTGTTCGATCGCACGACAACAGATGCATTACAATTGGTACCAATTTTGACAAAGTTGAACCTTTGGGAGCAGCTACGCGGTACACTAGACAAGCAAGTAAGGAGACAAGTGCAACAACCTGCTGTTTTGAAGTCGTATAATGCGTACATGGGAGGTGTTGACCACCATTACTGGTTAGTTGGAAAATATGTGACGGTAATTAGAGGGAAAAAAATGGTACTGGGTCCTATTGACATGTATGTTGGAAATGTCCCTCGTAAATGCCTGGCTCTTCTACAAACTAGTACATGGGAAAAATGCACTGGATTTACTGGATTTCAGATGTGCTGTTACATACCTGAAATTGGACACTGGGAGACCGAATATTGACGTTCAATGGAATACCCAAGTCACTTCAGGTTGATACCAGGTATCAGGTTTGATGGGATTGGTCATATGATTGACAAAAGAAGCATGCAAAGACGATGTGCAAGAGCTAAATGCAACGGGAAACCAAAAACATACTTTGTTAAAAGCCGTGTAACACTCTGTGTGAAGTGTTTTGTACCATTTTACAAGAAATAAATAGTTAAGACTTGCATATAGTTTAGTATGCTATACGATACTGTTAGATCCCAGTGTCCTATTTTGAGGATGGCCATTGTATCAGCATGTGTAAATATTCTTTGGCTATTTTTGTACTTATTGTGGTTCATACACTATGTACATTATAATTAAGGAATAAAACATACAATTGTTAAAAAAATAATTTGGGACTTAATGGGTTAAAACAGACCAAGCCACTCAATGCTTACAACTTTTAAAATGGCCCAAAACTGTACGACATAATGGTAAAAACAGATGATACCACAGCAATCAAGACACTTAAAAACAAAGAAGCTTACCTACATGAAATCTCAGCAGAATTCTAAAATATGGAGATCTGAACTTAATTCAGTACCTTACTAAACTGTACAACATACACTATGATTATTATTACAAACATTTGAAAACCTCTGAAGCAATGTAGATAAAGCTGAAACAAGTAATTTAATTCAAGACACATGTCAGGAAATATGGGTGACAAGTATTGGACACGAGATGCCACGACATAATGTACCACGCTGCAATTGACCATCCTCACCCAACTCAAGTACTCATGTTGGTATGACTCAGGGTCTGTGTGTACAAATTGACGTGGGGAGCTCAGAGTTCGAGTCTTGTGTCTGAAAGCAGCAATTCTTTTATTGCATGACATAGTTGTGTGTTCACACTGAGATTTATTTGTCAGACTTGCAGTCTCTGCTGGCTTATTGCAAAATACAGGACAACCACCCTACTATATTGGGTCACAAGTAAACTAGTACAAGTTGCTGAATCACATTGTTAATAGTACATGACCAGTTTTCCAGTGTCTGTAAATACAACAAGAAGGGACAGAAGGAAAGGAAAACAAAATAAGAACAGCTTTTACTCGGTTACAGCGAGGACAAAAATTTTTCTAAGTTCTATGTTGACAACAGATTACATTTGCAAAACATGTTCGAAATTTGCACTGTTTGCTTGACTGTAAGCATTGCATTACTCAACCATCCCTTCACACCCAAGCCCAACCGTTGCAACTGTGATATGCATCAAATGTTCAACATTTCTCATCTACTTTTAGATTATTTCCCAACATTTGCGTAGTAAACTGAATCGTGGCCTCAGTGACATCAAAGTTGCTTTGGGAGTTTTTTAAACATTAATAAGAACCAAATTGTGTTTTGGCAAACAAAGCAAGTTCTAGAAGTCTGCAGATGTGGTATCATTCTTCAACTACCAAACAAAGGAAATCTAAACACACATACAAATTGGAGGGGTGTCACACTGATCTCAGTGTTAGCAAAATAGAATACTTCATAGAATTCAACTGGTCTCTGCACATAAACATCAGTTTTAAATAAGCCTATCATGGTGCACCCCAAGAATAATTGTGGAATACCATAATACTACATGAAATTCCTGAACATTTTATTAATGTTTTCAGAAACCAGTACCAGTTCTCGCAAATGTCAGTATTCCACAGGCCTTTACTGGGTAAACGATGCTTTATTTGCGGTTTAGTCCGACTGTGACCGACGGCACATGCAAGCCTAGCAAAACACGAGGATGAAGACAGAAAGAGCATGTGTTTTGACAGGAATTTCTCACACGATTTTGCTTGGGGATTAGGGGGATATCCGGTCTGTCAGTCGTAGGGCACGACAGACACCTGCGCACGGCACGGCTGCCTCTCAGGCTCTCGCTGGTGCATCCCGATTCTGGGCAGCCTGCACAGGTGATGCGACGGCACGATGGATGGTGCACGCTTCGTGACCGAACTGTTTTGACAGTGTAATTACATGTAATGGGTGTTTCGTGACTGTATTCATCGTGCAATCAGAATTTAATTACTTCTTTGCAAAACCTGCATTTTCCCAAAAATCAAAGAATGGTGAGTAAGAGAGATCCAACCCCTTCAAACTGAATTTTTTATAATACCTTCTGCTATGTAAATGAATTTCCTGTCACGTGATCCTTCCTCTCCAGCACCGAGCTGCCAATTTCCAGGTAAAGAAGAGTTGAGGATTTAGCAGAGGGGGGGGGGGGGGTTAATGAGTGATCAATTTAATTAAGCAGTCAATCCAATTGGTAAGAGTGTGAGGGGGCTATTCGACTAATTCAGGCCTTGTATCACTGATGGGAAGGGGGGATTGGAGGTTTCCAGGGCGTTGGGGAGGAGGGGTGGGGGACCATTAGGTTAAGGACCTGTCAATGAAAAGAAAGGATCATCCCCAGGGGTCATAACCGGTCAATAAAAAGAGAACTATAGGTTTGCCCCTGAGTGCATACTTGCTCCATATGTAGGCAACCTCCACTAAAATTATCTTCACACTTTCTTTGCCCTAGGGGCACAAATTATGTTTCAGAGCAATTTGTTTGTGAAGGTTGCCTACATCAGGTTCAAGTATGCACTCAGGGGTAAAGCTATTGTTCTCTTTTGATTGAGAGGTTATGACTCTCAGAGGATAATCCTTCTTTTTGATTGGCAGGTCTTCAACCTATTGTTTCACCCCATTCCCCCTACCAACCCACAGGAATCCTCCAACACTCCCCCACCCCCTCACTGATACAGGAACACTTTCAGGTACGAGTTAAATGAATAGCGCCCCCCCCTCCTCTCACTCTCATCAATTTGAGTCATTGCTTAAGTAAATTCTTCACCTCCTTGACCCCCCCCCCTTTGGTAAACTCACTCCCCCCCCCCCAACCCTCCCCTCCACTTCCCTACCGGAAATTGGCGGCTCTGTGGTGGAGAGGAAGGAACAGAAGATAGGAACACCCATTTCTTTCATATTCTGACAGGCACCAAACAAGCACATGCATTCTATGCAATTGCAGTCTTTCTCGGCGTGTTCCACTGATGAATTCTTCTCGGGTTATTAGCTGAGTGGTCCCATCATCTGATACCAACGTTTAAATAAGTTTCTGGCAAAGATGACAGGTTCAAAACTCATTGAAACACTGCGACAAGACGACACCACCACTCGGCTGTTAACCCGAGAAGAATTCATCACAAGCATTCATTCTGTCACCATTCCTTTCTGTATAAGTCATAGATTTCTTAATGAACAAAACTATGAAAAAATCCAACACGGGCATACGTCTGAACGAGCAAACTAGTCTTAAGCCAGTATGACAAGACACACCTAACATATACAAATCTGCACCAGCACCCCAAGCGGCAAGTGTGGCACTGTCGACTGGTTCACTTCGACCGATTGTGTGATATACCTACCGTGTAGATCTACCCTAGTGCCCCAAGAGAACATACTCTGAACTACAGTCTTGTTTATGTTGCCGAGTATGCAAATTTATCGTTTCTTAGAACTGATACTACTCATTAAATCTTCTGAGATATCTAGGTTCATATTTATTAAGCGGAACTAGGATGAAATTATGTTATGGTTATACAGAATTGTACACTAAACCATTCTGTTGGTGGTGCAAGAAAATTATTATTATTATTATTATTATTAACTATGTTTACTTTTGCTTTTGTTTCACAGTGTTTTAGACATGGACGACGGTATTATTTAAGCTGCATTTGCAGTGACAGTAGCTTCTTCAGTAGTTAGGACAGAACGGTGACGTAATGCCAGGGGCTGGCTTTGGGTTTGGCCTTGGCTGCAAAGAAGGGCTGAAGGCAGGGAGGGTCATACACTCCCTGTTAAGGAAAGAGTTGAGGCCCGAAAATCCTCTGGAATTCAGGAATTTAGCCAGGATGGATGTGTCCTGATTTGACAAACTATTGTCCGTGCTACACAATGGGATTTGTGTGCGTGACACTGTGCTGAGGGAAGCTATTTCACCTAGTCGGAGGTAAGAATCGGACCATTTAACTTGTGTTTTATGATTTACCATCATATATCACTGACAACCTCCATTATGCCCTACTATGTTTCGGGTTGATTGTCACACTTCGATTCCTGGCAACTAGGGAATCATTAAGAGCCTAGCTTTCAGTCATAGAATTTCACAGCCAAGCATTTCAAAAAATTATTCTGCAGGTGTTTCCTAAAATTTGCATCAGACTGAAAGATAAATACTTGAAGGTAAACTACTGTTATCTTACGAGTCTGGAATACCTTTACGTGGTGCTAAGAAGCTAATTTTGTTTAAATTGTTAACAGGCTCCAACAACACAAGCATAAGGGAATTAAATTTGGAAAAAAAATTTAAAACTTCTGGCAGTTTCCAAGCTGTATTGGTAAGCCACAAAATGGAGCTATGTACCATTGAAAACCTGGCATTCCCGAAGTGAATGTAAATGTATAAAAACGAAATTTTATCTTAAATATTCTTCACAAGTAGGACTTTTCAGCAGTTTACTGCAATTGGCAATATAAATGTGTCCATTATTAAATATTTGTACAAATTATCTCTTCAGATGCAATGGATAGGAAGCATGTTGGGTTTGTCCCTCCACAATCTGATGACTTGACATATTACAACTAAAAAAAGTTTCACAGCCTTGTTTTGCTGGCTGTTGTAGATGCTAGGTATAGATAGGTTCACCCTTGTTGGCAATGGTTGCAATGGCAGGGTAAGTGATGGGAGGTGTGTGTGTGGGGGGGGGGGGGGGGCGGAGATCTATGCCAACAGCCAGATCAGCTCTGCACTGCGTGAAAACTGGCTAAAGATACCCTAGGAAAAAATACTTCCATGCAGCAACATAAAAAGTGCTACATGTTATACTGACAGAGGACTCTCCCTCCCCCCTCCCCCCCACCCCCTCCCCTCCCTTGACCATCACATATCACTGACAACCTCCATTATGCCCTACTATGTTTCGGGTTGAATGTCACACTTCGATTCCTGGCAACTAGGGAATACTATAACATACTATATGGTGTGTGGCAACTTTCCTTTCATAATATTGTTACATTCCATCCTGGATTTCCCATTGTTTGTTCGCTACACAATTATTCAATTTATGATGCAGATAGCACTTATCTGGCAAGTACTGATGTCGAAGACACAGATCTGTATACCATAGGGCAGGGCTTCCCAACATGTGGTCCGTGGACCCCTTAGTGGTCCGCCGGCTCTTTCTAGAGGGTCCGCGGCCACCTTTCACCAAATCGTGTAAAATAATGAGTAAAATTATTGTATAAAAATGTGAAAATCAAATTTATCACTATTTTTTGTGTGAAAAATGTGTTCTTTAACTTCAGGTCGTATTCCCAAGCAGCCTTTGCGGTTCCTACGTGAGAACGCATACACAGTTTAATGCCGGAGAATGCGGCTTCTCTGATTGACGGTTTCGCAACAATTCGGGGGTCGTTTGTGCCCCGGCTCACGGCGCTAGATGCGCTGAAAGCTTTTACGCATGCGCGGAGCGAGCTTTGTCGACCAATCACAGCGCTCAATGGCATGTATGCGGCCCCAGGCATCATTAAATGTTAAACTTGCTTTGTCAGTGCACTACCTATTTCATAAGTCAATTTTTGACCAGTTTATTACTTCTAACATGGATCCCTGGCTGAAGGCAGGTCATTGAAGAAGGATGCGCTTTCTCCATCGCCTTCACAACAAGGGAAGTTTCCAGTTGAAATGAAGGAGGAGGGAGGACGACCAAAGGAAGAACAATTACAAGAAGCTCCAAAGACTATTAATACTTCAGGGAGGTGGGTCATTGGGAAAGTAGCACTAGCATTAAGAAGCTTTCAGTTCCCATGGATTTCGCTCTGAAATTTAAAGTTACTGTGCTCGACTGACTAGAGGTCCGCCATGGATTTTCAACTGTAGAAGGGGTCCGCCAGCTGAAAAGGTTGGGAAGCCCCGCCACAGGGAATGGGTTTTGGCGGTGTGACAAATCTCTCGCAAGCTTACCACAACAGGACGGAAACAGGACATCATTACATGCCACAGAAGTGAGTGAGAATCCTGTGAATATTTCAACCCTGTAGGGTATGTACCCTGGCAGTGGGAAGCTATAACGAAAACAATTTTTAATTTTCAATCTTTTATTTAAAAATTAACGATCAGTAACTTTCTGAATTGCACCCATGATGGCATTCATGATGAGGCACTTTGCCTCTGCATTCAATTTTCTATTTTTAGTTGTTATCAGCTCAGCTGCAACATATTGGCCCAACTTGTCATCCTCACTGCTCCCATTCATTGCTGTTTGTATGTCTCGCAGCATTGACAATGTGCTGCTTACCAGGACATCTTTGGCCTGCTTCTTAGAATTGGCAGAGTGCCCCACTTTGAATAATTCTGATGCGCGCTGAGGGGTAGATGGAGAACTGTTCTCAACTGCACACCCCACTGTAAATGTCTTGTGAGCACTAGGAAAAAAAAAGGAATTTATGAAATATTGCACTGTAAACATATTATAACATTACAATTAAAATTGATTGTGCCAAGTACACTGGACTGTATAAAATTATTGGTGTAAATAACATGTACGAAACCTGAATGTTGGAACCACTGGCTTGCTGCAATAAATTTATACAATAATATGGAAAGGTCAGTGTTGAAACACTTTCTTATTTTCTATAAAGAAAAACAATAAAGAAGTCTGTGATATTATAAATGAACATTATGGTGAGGCAGTGGGCAAACTAACAAAGCAAAACTCTACTGACACAATCATTTTAATTACTCCTATTGAGAAAATTCTCTCTTTCTCTCAACAAATGAATCTGAAGTAGTAAAAATACATTGATTAAAAAACAAAAATAATGACACATGAGACGTTGTATCTACTCAACTGCAGTGGGTGGCAAAGCCTGTAACTTTTATAATAAATTTAGCCACAGATGGAAGGATATTCCTGACATGTTTCAGATAGAGTAAGGTGATCCCCATTTCCGAAGTGCAGCAAGAAAGATCCAGGAAATTACCGAACAACAACTATTACACCTGTCTCATCTAAAATAATAGAATGTGCAATTAAAAACAACAGTAAATTGTAAAGAAAAAATGCCATACTCTGATGCCTAGCACGGATTTAGCACAGGTAGATCCAGCAGTACAGCAACAGCTGAATTTATACTGTATTCAACTAAGGCACTAGATGGACTAAAGAAAGTTTGTGATATGTTTCTTGACTTTTCAAAAGCCTTTGATTGTGTATGTATTTACATTAAGTCACCATGCTGCATTGTTAAACAGTAATATCCATAACTATAACGAAATTAAAAAAACATACTGAAGGAAATTGGGTCAACTTAACAGATGAAGAGCCTGTAAAAGCAAAATGCCTTCTATGCAACTGTTTGCCATACTACATAAAGGTAACAGAAAACATGTCCACTTTCACATTAAAAATAAACTAAAATGTCACTTATTTAAAATTTTATGTACAGCGTACCTTGAAGCAAAAAATTAATGTAATGTTTCATATGTAACTTTTCAAATATGTAGAAAAACTTTCAGAAAGCATAAAGTGATTTAAATCTTTGGTAATTATGTACGTATTTCAGAGGCTATTTTCTAAGATGTAAGCACATAGTTAATTATTTTTTAAATTTCTAATGTCAAATATCACCATGACAGGACTTGAAAAAAATGGCAATTTTGAGAGAAAATCGAAGCAGAAGATATGTGTTGCCATAGCAATCAGAAATAACAAGACAAGAGAACTGTTTCATGTACCTGGATTAAGTCCAAAAATTAAATAAAAAATTTTGTGAATGCAACACAGTGAAAGACATATGAAAGTAATAATGTTAAAAGAATGAAAAGAAGACCTCGACGTATTAGACTAAGAAGAGATGCAACGAGTATAATTGAACTAAGAAGATATGTTGTGGGGAATATCCAGCTCACACGCGCATCGCAGGGAAGTAGATGGGGAAGACAACATCCGACATCACCGGCACCAGTTGCTGCTAACCGGCGCTGATTCTACATCCGCACACCGAAGCAGACACGAAAACCAGCAACCGATGCCACCGGCACCAGTTATTGTTCACCGGTGCCGATTCCACACCTGCTCATCGATGGAGCCTAAACTCTACACCGGGTGAGCAAAAAATAATAATTGTTCGAGTACAAAGACGAAGAAACTGCATTAGTGTAGTTACAATGCTTAGAGTTAATTCGTTAAATGATCACCTGATCAAAAACTAAGACAAATATGGATACACAGAGAATTGGAGACTCTTCAGAACCAGCCATAGCAATGAAAGTGAGCGAGGAGGTGCCAGACTGGTCTGAATTAGTGAATTTGATTAAAACTAAGTGATAAAATTGATGACCAAAGTGCAGATTCAGCAGCTTCAAGAAACAAACTGACTGCTCAAAATACTTCTTTAAGAAAGGAACTAAATAAAACTTTAAATGCTCAAAGTCTTAATTTAGACTCAGTAAATACTCAAATGATAAAATAGATGACCAGGGTGCTTCCTTGAGAAATGAAGCAAGTGCAACTTTCAGTGAAAAACTTGGTGCACAGAGTGCTAATGTAAGTAGAGAAATAGACACAGTGATGAAATCACTAAATTCTAAATTGGATGCTCGAGGTGAGATTGTGAATAAAAACCTAGACTTAATAAACTCAATGGATTCTAAATTAAAGGATCAGTATCAAACTTCAAATATTTACATGACAAATACAGATTTGTTGAACATCAGAGTAGACACGCAAAGCAAAGAATCTAGTAACTGATGTGAAGACATGGTTGATTTGGAAACTGAGTTTGATGCCAAATGTAATAATGTAGAATCGAAACCTATTGAAAACTTGGAATCTTTAAAAGACGTGTACAATTATAAATACAATAATTTAACACAAGGTTTAAGTACTTCAAAAGAGAGTGTAGATTAGTCTTAGGAATTAATTTCTATTATTGAATTGCAAATTACAGGTGTCAGTACACGAGTAAATAATGTAGGATGAAATTTCAAAGAGAATACATCCAGCTTTGTTATTACAAGTGTATGTAGCTTGGAGGAACCATTTAAGAAATGATAGATCGAGGAGTTGTCACGAGAGTAACCTCTGGAAACATTTCGAGTATTGCTTCTTCCGAAATTAATAATACCAGCAAGGTTATAGGTGACTTGTGGAAATGATTCAAATTTATCCAGGATAGAGTAGAAAATGGAATAACTTTACCTGATGTTGTGTTACCTAGTAAAGTGGTGATTGTTTTGCCGTGGGGAGACACACACACAAAATTCAGCGAGAATTATTGGTTTGCACTTGCTCAAGTTAGGTTAATATCAGATACATGGAATCCGGGCGGAGTCACATTTATCCCGCAGATACGTTAACGTTCTGTGTTAACGGGCGAGTGACAACTGTCGGATCCCGAGTTGTTTTCAGTGTTTCTTCCAAAATAGTTTTCCTGCACTGAATTCTCTTCAAATCTTACACAATTATGTAGTTTATTACTGAATTCTTAAACTATCCTATAATTTTAGTATTTAGCAAATTGGATATAAACATAACAAAGACAGGCATAAGAGAACCATGGATAAACAGTGATCTCTAGACATGAAATGGAACGAGTAGAATATTATATTTTTGGACAATGTAATATAATGTGACGGACAGAACAACTACTTTATCGTAGTGTGTAATTTTCTATTTTTTATAGAATATTTTATACCTTTTATGAGATACGATATAGACTGGAGGGTTTGTATCGATTCTGAAAGGGGCTGGGCCGTGTAGGTAAAAGCACGATTTACACTAACAGATAAATCATGAATGACACGGAACACACATCACACCTTTCAAACCACCCTCGCAAACAAGTGTGTGTGATTCTTTGACACTGCTATTTCCGCAGGGTTGCTAAGATTTTCTTCGGGGACCTTAAAGGTTACGGTGGTAATGTCTGTTCCGTAGGAACCTCCTCCAGCTTGTCACTCAAGCACCGGCGAGGTAGGGGTCCTGGGGAATGGGGGTGGGAAGGGTTTCCTGTCTTTGGGGCTGTCTTCTTTCTCTTCTTCGATCTTAGCAACCACATCTATTTTTTTCCCCTTTCTTACTTCTCGTTTGAGGACCTATGTATTTCCCCCTCTTTCCATATGCATCTACTTCCATCGCAGAAGTCCTTCCTGGTTTCCAATAACCTACAAGTTAGTAGGCCGAGAATCAGGCCACACACACACACACACACACACACACACACACACACACACACACACACACACACACACACACACACACACACACACACGAAGATACACAAACAATGAAACTACTGACTAGAAACCTGTCAAAAGGTGAGAACCATCAAGTGTTGGAGGGGGAAGGTTTGTGTACAGCGGGAAATATGCACACATTGTTTATTGTGAGGGTTCTACATTGCACGTGTATATAGGAAAATATACAGGGTGGTCCATCTCAAGTTTCAGATGAGATCACCTCGAAAACTATACATCAGGTAAAAATAGTGGGTAAGACAAGTTCGTAACTTCAAAGGGGGACATCAAATCATACTACACGTGACCTCCAGCTCCCGTCCCTTTGGGTGGGGCGAAGGGCAACTTTTAAATTTAGAATGGAAACCACCCATTTTTATTGCAGATTCAGATTCTCCATAAAAAAGTAATCAAGTTTTGTCTGAAACATTTTTCAAACCATTGACAGATGGTGCTGAAATCGAGAAAAAAGTAAAATTGTAGAAGAAATCCGATTTATTTAGAATTATGCGAGAAAGACGCATCAAATCAATAAAAAATGTGCACCAGTTCTCCCGTTACGCCAAATTAAGCTATTGTTGTACAAAACGTACTGTATCCTACTTTTAGCGTTACCCAGGAACAATTACATGGACATAGCAGAATGATGTTCCCATGGAGTGCTTCATTAGTGTGAGTCCCCTTGCCCCTCACATGTTGGGATGCTTCATTAATGTGAGTCCCCTTGCCTCTCAATTTAGGGTGCTTAATTAATGAAATTATCCACAAAGAGATTGTTCAAAATCATCCCCATTTGCTTCAATGCATAAAGTCAATCGTCTGCGTAAGTTGTCCACAGTTTTGAGCAGCACATCCCGTGGTACGGCTGCACACGCTCTTCAAATGCGTTGCTCCATATCGTTTTTGCTTGAGGGCTGTCTTTCATAAACAATATTTTTTAAATAACCCCACCAGAAAATATCAGGAGATGTTAGGTCTGGTGAATGTGGAGGCCACTGAATTGGTCCGCCGCATCCTATCCACCAACCAGGGTCCCATACATTTAAAACGTACTGCAAATTTTTAGCATAATGGTGAGCTGCTCCCCTGTTGGAACCACATTTGTTGCCTAGTTTCTAAATCAACATCTTCCATTAGCTCCAACATATCATCACAGAGAAGTTGTAAACAAGATTCCCCAGCAACATTTTGGTAAAAAAAAATACGGTCCTATCAAGTTACTGTTTAAAATTCCACACCAGACCATTAACGACCATTTGTGTTGATTGTCAATGGGTCTGTGTGGACTGACAGGGGACCAATAATGACAATCACGATGATTTAATTTGGCACTGTTTTTGAATGTGGCTTCATTGGTGAACATATCGTATCTAAAAAGTCACTGCCACCTCTTATTTCCAAGGCCCATTGGCAGAAATGCATGTGTATTTGTATATATTTTTGCATTAAGGCGTGTGTCAGTGTAATATGATACACATGATATTTATGTGCCTTCAAAACCCTCAAAGCAGTTGATTTCGATATTCCAGTTTGTCTCGGAATCGCACGACTACTCTTTTCAGGATCCAGTTGAACACATGTGAGAACGGTCGGATACGAGCGTCATTTTCATTGTAATCGCGATGACAAGGTGGACGGTGCATGTATCCATTTCGAGCACCTCGATTGCAATTTTGAATAATATTTTCGCTTGGATGTCACCTGTTTGGAAAACGATCCGCATACCATTATGCAGCTGCAGCGTAGTTGTTATGGCATCCACCTAAAATTAATATCATATCACCAATCTCTGTAGAAGGATAGTGAGCCATGTTTCGCTAAAGAATAATTTACTTTCGTCAGTTGACGTTTAAGGTTCACAATCTGAAAGTGAAGTGACGTCTGATCGTATTACACCGGCCTTTATATTGAGCCATAGTTGCCAGTTTGGCCACGGTAGCGCCACAGTCAGATGAGTAATGAAATTGTGAAGAGTTCCGTAACGAGATTTAATTCCATTCCGCCTCCCTCCATCAAATACTGTGGTGGGTAGGATACATTTTGTAAGCAAAAAAAAGCTTAATTTCGCGTAATGAAAGAATAGGTGCACATTCTGTATCGATTTCATGCGTCGTCCTCGGATCACTCTAAATAAATTGGAGTTCTTCCCCAATTTGAGTTTTTCTCTATTTCAGCGCTATCTGTCAATGGTTTAAAGATGTTTCAGACAAAACTTAATTACTTTTTTATGGAGAATCCGAATCTGCAATAAAAAATGTGTGTTTCCATTTAAGATTTAAAAGTTACCCCACACCTCAATGAAGGGGGAGGGGGCTGGGGATTATGTGTAGTATCATTTGATATCCTCCTCTGAGCTTACAAACTTGTCTTATCCACTGTTTTTACCCAATCATTTTACTCTATAATTTTGGAGATAATCTCATCTGAAATTTCCGATGGACCATCCTGGATATATACATGTAACTAGAAGGATTCCACGTCAAGTAGATAAGGAGGCGTAACTGAGGAAAGAGAGCATAAACCTGAGAGGAATTGATTGTGATAACTATTAACGAATGTCTGGTCGGAATATACTGTAGGTAGACATAGTATTTGTTAAGAGTAAAGAAGTCTAAAGTAGAGGAGGACTCCAGGGACTAAATGAAGTATCAAGAAGTGAGAGTGAAATATAAAATAAATTTTTATTTTTTTCCAGATTTTTAAGTACTTCATGTGCTGGACTCGCTAGAGGCAAGACAGGTTCATAAATTATGTGGTTGTTAAACCAACTTTACTGCAGATGTATTTCATCGAGTCTAATGCGAGACGAATCGGTTGACTTGTATACATTCAAATATTGATGTGGGAAATGGAGAATATGTTATTTGTGGACACTGAAATGTACCAAGACTGAACTAAAAGTATTCTTCGAGTACTATATTATTTCGAAAGGAGAGAGAGAGAGTGTCTTACAAATTCCTGTTAACCAGCAGCATTCTTCGAAGAAGGTTTTGGAGATTGATGGAGCCGGCAATCCAGAGAAGACGATATGTACAGCCTATCAAGGAAGTCAACCTATGACAGATAGGTGTGAATTTTTTGTGGTGTCACCGCCAGACACCACACTTGCTAGGTGGTAGATTAAATCGGCCGCGGTCCATTTAGTACATGTCGGACCCGCGTGTCGCCACTGTGTGATCGCAGACCTAGCGCCACCACAAGGCAGGTCTCGTGATACGAACAAGCACTCGCCCCAGTTGTACGGACGACCTAGCTAGCGACTAGATGTACGAAGCCTTTCTCTCTCATTAGCCGAGAGACAGAATAGCCTTCAGCTAAGTTAATGGCTACGAACTAGCAAGGCGCCATTAGCCTTACAGTGATTGTAATTAAAGTCTCCTGTGTATAGTCAAGAGCGATGTACCACAATGATTGATTAAAGATAAGTATTAATCCAGCTACGTACTTTTCTTCATAGCATTAATTACGTAGCCTGTTCCAGTACTTCACGCCCGTCTGCGTTAGTCTAGCGTGCATTTTCAGCCATCTCGAACTACAAGGTGTTGGCCCAGCTGCCGACACATCATTTTTGTAATCCAACTTCACATTGCTTTTGATCTTCCAAGGTACTAGAGTACGTTACAAACAAATAAATTGTTTAGCAGTTCCTATTAAAGACCATTGACATTACCTCTTCTGAAACTGATACAGGAGCATCTCTGCAAACTAGTACACTTAGTGATGAATCACATTTATCAAAAAGTCTAGTGGATCCTTCTGCACAATAGACAACAAAAAATGCTCTCAGTGCACCGTTCTGCCTTACATGTATTTGGGGTGTTTTAAGTTAATTTCATTTATTACTACTAGTGTGCTTGCATCAAAGTTTCCACTACTGTGCATTTGACATGTGAATGTTTTCACACACAGAAATGACATGAGGAGCACACACAACGTGGAAGCATAATATTTGAAAGCACTAGCATATCATCACACAAATCAACAATTTCTGCACTAAGTGGACATATCCAAACCCTGTGAAGTCTATCTTTTAGTGTCACAAATTAACCGTTAATATCAATGTAGATTCCTACAACAGTATAAGCTATCTTACAGAATGCAGAAACCGTGTAATGACAGAGTGACAAAAATTAATACTCACAACAGATAGTGGGATATTTGTCAGCAGTTTTCAATGTGCTATGTCGTCTTCCAAATACACCAATAGGTCAAACTACCACACGCTTGGTTTATGGGTGCCGCCTGAGCTACTGCACATTTTTTCCCCACACCTTTTCGAGTTCAGCTGAATAATGCAAACGTAAGGAGGCTCAGCATGCTTCACATTCCTCGTTCGTCACACCAGACAAAACTGTTCTCACTTTTTCTCCTATTCTGGCCAAGCTTTCCTTCCTGGCGTGCAGAAATAATAAAGCTACAGAACCAAAGGTATGTGCTACTTTCAGCAATTTATGTGATATATATACACACACACACACACACACACACACACACACACACACACACACACACACACACACACACACACACTATCAAAAGTAAAATTACAGGCACATTAACTTGTATAAACTCAGAATGGAACATTTGTAGATCTGTAGATTGCCTTATCATGGTACAAAATATCTGTTAGGTCATACAGACACCTTTGGTAGCTGTATTCTTCAATAATCACTTGGAAGCTCTTTTTATTCCATCTCACCGCTACAATAAGAAGTTATCATTATATATAGAGCTTTCTTTCAACAGGGATACAAAAATAAGCTATTTCATTTGTTTCATAAATGTATTTATAAGCTACTGCTTACTGAAAAAATACCCACGATACTATGCGGAATTGTCGAATCAATCCGTGTGTTTTGACTGCTAAGCAAAACAATAACTAGTAGAAAGCCCGCTCGAAAGGCTGCGTTCTGTGCACGCACGGAGTCACTGCCTCTACTGCACACACACAGACACACGACAGAATAGAACAGAACAGACGCCACCTGCATTAACAGAACCTCTCCTACTTCAACCTGGCAGATGAACAGTCTGCTAAAATCATAGCTTCCCCCGTTTTGCTGCTAGATAGCATGTCGGCCACACCTCACTTTTACACCTTCGGTGTGTCGTGTAATACAGATGTAAGGACCTGGATTTTGCTGATGACATGGTTCTGTTGACAGAAACACAACCCAGATTACAACTAATAGTTACCGAGCTGGGTGGAGTGGCTGTTTCTTTAGGACTGAAAAGAAATAGTGATGAAACAAAAACAATACGCGTAACAAGTGGAAAGTACCTACTCAACTCACAGTGCAACAGAAGGTACAGCAAGGTGTTGACCAATTTCCATGTCTCAGCAGTTTTATCTGTAAATAATGGGAAAGCCATATGCACATAAACAGATGGCAGCATCATTGCATACGCAAGGTATAGAACAGCAGTACAGCAGGGAGCTGTCATGTGCACTCAGGTGAGCCATACAAAAAGATTTCCAACACGACTATGCTCACACGGCGGGAATTAATGGACTGTGCATGCGGAATGCTAGTTGAATTTGGACAAGTGGGACATTCCTTTTTGGAAATTGTCAGACAATTCAATATTCTGAGATCCACAGTGTCAAGAATACTGAATTTCAGGCATTACCTCTCACTACGGACAACGCAGTGGTTGACGGCCTCCATTTAACGACCGAGAGCAGTGTTGCTGCGTGGAGTTGCCAGTGCTAAGAGACAAGCAACACTGTATGAAATAACCGCAGAAATCAGTGGGACTTACGACAAACACACCTGTTAGGAGAGTGCAGTGAAATCTCGTATTAATTGCTACAGCAACAGACGAATGATGCGAGTGCCTTTGCTAACAGCACGACATCGTCTGCCGCACCTCTCCTGGGCTCGTGACTAACGGTTGGATCCTAGGTGACTGGAAAATCGAGACCTGGTGAGATGAACCCCAGTTTCAGATGGTATGAGCTGACGGTAGGGTTCAAGTGTGGTGCAGATCCCACGAAGCCTCGGTCGTGGCTCCATAATGTTGTGGGCTGTGTTTACATGGAATGGACTGTAGTCCTGTGGTCCAACTCAACTAGTCGTTGACTGTAAATAGCTTTACTTCAATACTTGGAGACCACCTGCAGCCATACATGGACTTCATTTTCCCAAACAAAGACGGAATGACAATTTGCCATGTCAATTGGTTACAATTGTTTGTGATTGGTTTGAAGAACATTCTGAACAAATCGAGTGAATGACTTGATTACCAAGATTGCCTAACACGAATCTCATCGAACATTCATGTGACAGTTCTCCACAAAATCCTGCACTGGCTCCAGAAGTACTTATACTAAGCTGCAGGTGCACTCCTGTCTGTCATCCTAGTGACAGCCAGCCACGGGTGCGGGACTTAGGAAATGTCAACAAAATTGACACACGAATTAAGTGTTTCTCACTGATGACACTTGGGGTAAATCTTTGGTATTAGCTATCATGACCATGTTTCAAATGGTTGTCTGCAAAGCCCAAACAATACCACTGCTGAAATAAGAATGACACTTGTGGGCCATGTTCTCTGCCTGAAGGATGGTAGAATCCCCAAACTGTCAGTGGTGTGGAAACTAACAGAGGGCTGCAGAAATAGGGGAAAACCTTTTATCACCTGGAAACTAATTTTTGCAAAGGATCTTCAATGTGTGGACCCAAACTGGCAAGAAGCTGTAAAGCTGGCAGTTGATCAAGTTTGCTGCAGGAAACCTGTTGCCCAAAATGCTACCAAGCACCTGTAAGTAAAGTAAACAAATGTTTGAAGTTGTTTTATACATGGCAGTCTGATTCATTAAAGCAGGGGTAGTGAACCTTTTTTACCTACCACCCATCTTTTTATCACTGCAACGTTTTCCTAGCTACGGGAATTTGCCGCAATGTGCTGTGTAAAATGGGTGCGAGACTGCGCTCCCCACTTGCACAATGCGAACATAGCAGACCACTGGCCTATCGTCCGGCAAAACAGTGCCACTGTGGGTCACGCTTGCACGCCTCAGGAAGGGTATGTCTCGCACACTGCAGCAATTTGCTTGAGGGCGCTTGTAGTGGGAAAGTCAACTGAGCAGCAGGAAAATACCAGATAACAGCTGCAGTATATTTTTCACATGCACGGGCATTAGGACTACGTAACTCTCCTGATCTAATTGTTCACCAGAAATGTCAGCTGACTGATTCTCTGTCTCAAACAATGAGCAACTTATGAAATTCGTGTCCAAACGGCATATTTTGTGGAACGCAGCTGACACCGGGATGAGAAACTAGATGCAAAATGAGTTAATTTGGGGAGAAATCTGAAGAAAACTGAATGAAACATGTAAGAAGAAATGTCTTTGATTATGTCCACTATAAAACATCAGTGAATTCATGTGTACTGAGCTTTAACCACCATTATAATGAGTTGGATGTTGTTACTGTGATTAGTACTGTGAATGATTTAAAATTCGGCCCACAGAACTAATCAGTGAATCTGTTAGTCACAGTGAATACCTTAGCTTTGACATAACCGTCAACACCTATCCAGGGCATCATGTCATCCATGAGCAGTGCATTAATTTCCGACACATTTGAGTGATAAGACAGTGGGAACTGGCTCTCTCCTCCATCACCTTGCAACTGTTTTGTTACTAAAATGTTATTCGATCCTTCACAACACAGAAATTTGCATCATTGCTTTGCACTTTCTGAATACTCTTCCCAATAACACACAGTCTCCTTCCCTTTAGACTGCATACTCCACTGCACGTTTTGCCTTTACTGCCCCACAACTAATGTTGCGCTGCAGTCCACTGTGCCTGTAATACCAAAATGTTCATTGCAGCACGCTTGAACTCGCATGGCGTCAATGAACTACAAAATACTACTCTCGTCCAAAGAAAACTGTAGCACCCACACACTTCCAACAAACTGTTAAAATGTTTTCAAATCTTTCCAAAAATATTTCTTGCTCTGATCTCCCACAAAAAAATGTAATGTGAAAAACCTTGTAAAATAATACATTTCAAATGCTGGTTTGCTACAAATTCCAAGTCACACATTTTAATTTATCACTTCACTGTTCTACTGAAGCCAGTTATAAAATTGTGTTGTACAACACCTAGTTTGGGAGGTATGGCATGATCAATATTAATTACTCAAAAACAGTCTTAATCACATTTATTATTATTATACCGCCAACCGGTTTCAACCCGACGTAGGGGTCATCATCTGGGCATTTACACTGTGAAAGTATAGATACCCATCAGAAAGACTCCATTATACTATAGCTAAAATTACGTAAATTTAAAGTATGTTACCCATTGGTCGACTGTTGGTGGTGTCACTCCTGTCTACATAACGGCAGGAAACTATGCGGGACTCACCCTTCGTATGGGCTTAAATAGCGTGCTGGTATCATGTGAATAGACAGCAACACCCCCCAATGGCGATCAATGGTATTTAATACAGTTTATTATATGTAATTACTAGTCACCGTCGTTTAACCTAAATTTAAGTTACAGTAAATAACAGAAGGCGGAACCATTTCATTTAAAATGAGTTACAATTATAGTGTTAATTATGAAATAACAAAAAATGTTCCGTAGCCAACTCGTAAAAGTATATTACATTATGTGCCATAACATAGATTAAAACAATTTGTGACACACAAAAACTGGTGTTGTCTTGTATTATAATATATCTATTCGTACATTTACGTAGAAAACATTTGAGTCAATTTACTAAAACAGCTAATATGGAAGGACTACAAATCCCTCTACTCCTTGTGGTGAGGACACAGTTGCCATGGATTATAAAGAGTATATCAGGCGCCCTCTAGTCTGTGTAGCGAGGATGCCGTCGTCATGGTAGCAGCTGGTGTGTTCGTATGGTGTTGTTGATGTGGAATTAATAATACTAATTGCTGCTTCATCTCTACAACCATGCTGTCCAAAAATCGTGATAAATGCTGATTAGCGTGAAAAACAGCACAAAATTTTCATTGTGTTAATGAAAGACGTAAGAAGGTAGATCTCATATCACTATCATGTACAGCTGTTGAATTATAAAATACACAAATTTCAATTTTTTATGATTGTACATGCACTGCCCCACACCTAGAAAAACATTTCATTTGTGTCCTGCTGCCCACTTCGGACAGCAAAAGACAAGCGCATTCCACAGGCGATAAGTTTTTCCACATGTAGGAAAATGTAGCTCTATTATTAAAATTTTCTAACCATCGACCATTCCACAGTAATGATGATTTCTAAAGTGGGGAAGTAACTTCGCATTATAAAATTTATAAAGCAGAGTTGCATCAAGTTGAAGAATAAATTAATAATTACTAACCTAATTTTTTTTTTCCAAAGTTTTGCGAAACCCCAAAGTAAATATTTTAACCTCCAACTGTCTGCTGCCTGCTATGAAGGTTCGGACGCCCACTAGTGGGTGCTAGGGACCAAGTTGACCATCAGTGCTGATTAATAATGTTTTCTCACAAGCAGTGTCAAGTGCCGTGTATGTAACAGAAACTTCTGTGTGCAGAAAAAACATGCTTGAAGGCATAACTAGTTAAAACTTGTTCATTGGTTACCATTTACTGTCCACCCACTGGCTGCGTATAACTCAACACAGAGAAAGGATGTCAACATATTAGTTTCACAAAACAAGTGAAGTGCATGGATGTTACTTTGCAAGTTTCAGCTGAGGATATGAGCACTATGCAAACAGGCTGTTCCACAAGTAGCCTGAAAACAGCTCAGCAGTGAGTATTTCATAAGCAATGTCTAAATTCTTTGATATTACCTGCATGACATAATGAAAACACTACTGTCACTCAAATAAAAATTAATGGTTTTCTTTTTTTTACAATTTACAGATGAGAAAATTAACTATGCTACAAAGTGTCACACTAGTTGTGGGGGATGTGGGAAAGACCACAAATTCTGGCACAGGAGGCAAGAAATTATACATCAAAATCACAAGCTTTCTATTAACAATGAAGCCCACAACAAAAAAAGAAGCTGTTTTAGCAGAAGTTCATAAGAAAAAAGATTCTTTTTTCCTTCAAAATAACTTCATATACATCTACATGACTACTCTGTAATTCACATTTAAGTGCTTGGCAGAGGGTTCATCGAACCACAATCATACTATCTCTCGCGCGGAAAAAACGACCACCTAAACCTTTCTGTTCGAGCTCTGATTTCTCTTATTTTGATGATCATTCCTACCTATGTAGGCTGGGCTCAACAAAATATTTTCACATTCAGAAGAGAAAGTTGGTGACCGAAATTTCGTAAATAGATCTCGCCGCGATGAAAAACGTCTTTGTTTTAATGACTTCAATCGCAACTAGCGTATCATATCTGCCACACTCTCTCCCCTATTATGCGATAATATAAAACGAGCTGCCCTTTTTGCTCCCTTTCGATGTCCTCCGTCAATCCCACCTGGTAAGGATCCCACACTGCGCAGCAGTATTCTAACAGAGGACAAACGAGTGTAGTGTAAGCTGTCTCTTTAGTGGACTTGTTGCATCTTCCAAGTGTCCTGCCAATGAAACGCAACCTTTGGCTCGCCTTCCTCACAATATTATCTATGTGGTCTTTCCAACTGAAGTTGTTCATAATTTTAACACCCAGGTACTTAGTTCAATTGACAGCCTTGAGAATTGTACTATTTATCGAGTAATCGAATTCCAACGGATTTCTTTTGGAACTCGTGTGGATCACCTCACACTTTTTGTTATTTAGCGTCAACTGCCACCTGCCGCACCATACAGCAATCTTTCCTAAATCGCTTTGCAATTGATAGTGGTCTTCGGATGACCTTACTAGACGGTAAATTACAGCATCATCTGCGAACAACCTAAGAGAACTGTTCAGATTGTCACCCAGGTCATTTATATAGATCAGGAACAGCAGAGGTCCCAGGACGCTTCCCTGGGGAACACCTGATATCACTTCAGTTTTACTCAATGATTTGCCGTCTATTACTACTAACTGTGACCTTCCTGACAGGAAATCACGAATCCAGTCGCACAACTGAGACGATACCCCATAGGCCCGCAGCTTGGTTAGAAGTCGCTTGTGAGGAACGGTGTCAAAAGCTTTCCAGAAATCTAGAAATTCGGAATCAACTTGAGATCCCCTGTCGATAGCGGCCATTACTTCGTGCAAATGAAGAGCTAGCTGCATTGCACAAGAACGATGTTTTCTTAAACCATGCTGATTACGTATCAATAGATCGTTCCCTTCGAGGTGATTCATAATGTTTGAATACAGTATATGCTCCAAAACCCTACTGCAAACCGACGCCAATGATATAGGTCTGTAGTTCGATGGATTACTCCTACTACACTTCTTAAACAATGCTGCGACCTGCGCAATTTTCCAATCTGTAGGTACAGATCTATCGGTGAGCGAGCGGTTGTATACGATTGCTAAGTAGGGAGCTATTGTATCAGCATACTCTGAAAGGAACCTAATCGGTATACAATCTGGATCTGAAGACTTGCCCGTATCAAGCGATTTGAGTTGCTGCACAACCCCTAAGGTATCTACTTCTAAGAAACTCATGCTAGCAGCTGTTCGTGTTTCAAATTCTGGAATATTCCATTCGCCTTCCCTGGTGAAGGCATTTCGGAAAAGTGCGTTCAATAACTCCGCTTTAGCGGCACAGTCGTCGGTAACAGTACCATCGGCACTGCACAGCGAAGGTATTGACTGCGTCTTGCCGCTTGTGTACTTTACATACGACCAGAATTTCTTCGAATTTCCTACCAAATTTCGAGACAATGTTTCGTTGTGGAACCTATTAAAGGCATCTCGCATTGAAGTCCGTGCCAAACTTCACGCGTCTGTAAATTTTAGCTAATCTTCGGGATTTTGCGTTCTTCTGAATTTCGCATGCTTTTCCCGTTGCCTCTGCAACAGCATTCGGACCTGATTTGTGTACCATGGGGTATCAGTTCCATCTCTTACCAATTTATGAGGTATGAATCTCTCAATTGCTGTTGCTACTGTATCTTTGAGTTTGAGCCACATCTCGTCTACATTTGCATAGTCAGTTCTGAAGGAATTGAGATTGTCTCTTAGGAAGGCTTCTAGTGACACTTTATCCGCTTTTTTAAATAAAATTATTTTGCGTTTGTTTCTGGTGGATTTGGAAGAAACGGTATTGAGCCTAGCTACAACGACCTTGTGATCACTAATCCCTGTATCAGTCATGATGCTCTCTATTAGCTCTGGCTTGTTTGTGGCTACGAGGTCAAGTGTGTTTTCGCAACCATTTACAATTCGCGTGGGTTCGTGGACTAACTGCTCAAAATAATTTTCGGAGAAAGCATTTAGGACAATCTCGGAAGATGTTTTCTGCCTACCACCAGTTTTGAACAAGTATTTTTGCCAACATATCGAGGGAAGGTTGAAGTCCCCACCAACTATAACTGTATGAGTGGGGTACTTATTTGTTACGAGACTCAAATTTTCTCTGAACTGTTCAGCAACTGTATCATCGGAGTCTGGGGGGTCGGTAGAAGGAGCCAATTATTAACCTAGTTTGGCTGTTAAGTATAACCTCCACCCATACCAATTCGTACGGAGTATCTACTTAGACTTCACTACAAGATAAACCACTACTGACCGACACAAACACTCCACCACCAATTCTGCCTAATCTATCTTTCCTAAACACCGTCTGAGTCTTCATAAAAATTTCTGCAGAACTTATTTCAGGTTTTAGCCAGCTTTCTGTACCTATAACGATTTCAGCTTCTGTGCTTTCTATTAGCGCTTGAAGCTCAGGGACTTTCCCAGCACAACTACAATAATTTACAACTACAATTCTGACTGTTCCTTCAACCAAGCATGTCCTGTATTTGCCATGCACCCTTTGAGATTGCAGCCCACCCCGTACTTTCCCGAGGCCTTCTAACCTAAAAAACCGTAAGTCCACGACACACAGCCTCCGCTACCCATGTAGCTGCCAGCTCAGTGTAGTGAAATCCTGACCTATTCAGCGGAACCCGAAACCCCTCCACCCTATGGCGCAACTTAAGGAATCTGCAGCCAACACAGTCACAAAACTGTCTGAGCCTCTGATTCAGATCCTCCACCCGGCTCTGCACCAAAGGTCTGCAGTCGGTTCTGTCAATGATGCTGCAGATGGTGAGCTCTGCCTTCATCTCTTAAGCACGACCGGCAGCCTTCACCAAATCAGATAGCCGCTGGAATCCAGATCCAAAGCGACACACGTCATGAGTGCCGACATGTGCCACCACCTGCAGCTGACTGCACCCTGTGCTCTTCATGGCATCCGGAAGGACCCTTTCCACATCAGGAATGACTCCACCCAGAATGCACACGGAGTGCACACTGGATTTCTTCCCCTCCTTAGCCGCCATATCCCTAAGGGGCCCCATTACGCGCCTTACATCGGAGCTCCCAACTACCAATAAGCCCACCCTCTGCGAATGCCCGGACCTTGAAGGCTGAGAATCATCCTCTGAAACAGGGCAGTGCCTGAAACCTGTTTGTCAGACGCACCTGGGAGGCTTTGTGATCAGCCTCCGGGGACGTCTTTCGCTGCCTGCCACGCCTTGGAACGACCTCCCAATCAACCACAGGCGAGGGCTCAGCCTCACTGAGGGCACCAACCGGGGCAACCACAGTGGCAGACCGATCTGGGGACAGACGGGACAAGGTTGACATTCCCGTGATACCCAAGTCTGGCTCCCCACAGTGGTGCCCACTGGCAACAGCCTCAAGCTGTGCGACCGAAGTCAGCGCCGCTTGCAGCTGTGAGCGAAGGGATGCCAACTCAGCCCTCATCCGAACACAGCAATCACAATCCCTGTCCATTCTAATCGATGTTTAGCAACAGTTACTGAAACACGAGTCCGTGCCCAGATAACACAAGTGAAACACGCAAAGAATGTATGAACTAACCTGTACAAAAGCCTAACGACTGCGCTACAATCTGCCTGAATTTACGATTGCAGCAACTAAAACTCGAAATTACACCTCCCATACGAAACTCACATGCAATTTAAGTAAGAATCTACGAAGTAAACACTAAAGCACGAAGCTACAACTCTCAAATACTATAATACGCCCAAAATTTATGAATTAAACAATGCAAGTACCCAAAAACACGCAAAGAAATTAAGAATTAAACTATGTAACAAATAAGTAAGCTAGGAGTATACGACTTGCTGCTGGCAACTGCTTATCCAACGGAGTCAGGGAGCACACTTGGACATAGCACATGCTGATGCCTTTTTTCTTTGCTATTGAAAAAGACAGCCCACTGTTGATTAACCAACAACTGAAAAGAGAGCTGAAGTTCACCCATGGAACTGAGCAACACTTATTTGAGAATAGCAGGATCTAAGAGTGTATTGAATAATGAAATTGAACTATTAAGTAAGTTATATATTTTCATACAAATAAAATTTACGCGATCAGATAGCTAAATTTTGTTTCCTCATTCATTCATACAAATCAATGTATGCACCGTTAATAGCACGGATAATGCCTAGTCTGAATTCCATTTCTCTCCACGTACGATTTAAGATCTACACGGTGACACATTGAAGTGGATTGCAAATGTATGCCTTCAATTCCTGTAGGTCTCTAGCCCTGATTCAATATACCACACCCTTCACAAAACCCCAGGAAAAAATTAGTGGTGTAAGGTCAGGGGATCGTGGTGCATTTTAAGTTGGACCATCTCGTCCAGTCCACCTATCCGGAAACTTTTCATATAGAAATTAAAGTACATTTAGGGGCTAGTCGAGTGGTGCCCGTCTTACTGGAATATGACACCAGGCTGCAGGTGTTCCAATTGTGGCACATTAAACTCTTGTAGCATGTCCATGTTAACACCACTGTTGATGGCAGTGATGAAAAAGAATGAATCGGTGATGCAACTGGGGATCAGTCTACATCTAACATTGACCTTACAACTGTCTCTTTCCATTTCATGTGTAACATGAGGATGCTGCAAATCCTACATACAAACATTATGACAATTCAGTTTGCTGGACACATGAAATGTTGCCATATTGGAGAAACAAATCTTTTCCAAAAATTCAATTCTTGCATTAATCTTGCATAGAATACCCACTGCAAACTGTTCACACCTAGGTTTGTACATAGGGTTAAATGCCTGAAGCAGCTGCACTTTGTAGGGATAGAGCCATTACCTCTTATGCACGACATTGTGCAACGTCGAACTTCTCATTTCCAACTCTCTGGCTGCCACACCAATTTTATAGAACTCCTTGCAAACACCTGCCGTACCCTGTCCATAGTGGCATCTGAAACAAGTCCGAAAGAGTCACTGCACTTGGGTATCTGATATCGTCTGTATCTACCAGGCCACATACATTGAGCTTTATCCACTGGTATCCACATTTTAGCAGGTTTTCAGGTTCCATTTCGCATCAAAATTGCATGACCTGGAAGGTAAAAGAAATTTTATGAGTAATCTTATAATTTGCTAGAAACCATTTTTTAGTATCTCGTATAGTTTCAAAGTTACTTAAGTCTTAAGTTGTAAAGATATACATGTATACTGCAAAACAAAAAAATTAAAAATTGCTATTCATCCACAACTGTTACTTTTAGGCATTAGGATACAACACACTATTTAATGAAAGTAATGATCACACTTACCAACTTTCACTACGATAATGTAATTCAACTAAGGTACAGAAGTAAGTAAAGAAACAGCTCAGTGGCCACTGTCTACCCTTGGTTCCATCTACAAAATTCTGGAGGTTAAAGATCAAAAGTTATTGGGCTGAGTAATTTTTTTTTTTTTTTTTTACAGTGTAGACAGAGTATACACTTCGAGAAAAATTGGGATCGTAGTAGGTCATCAATTGACGATATCCACAAGTGAAGAAAGTAAATACAAGGATGAATCAGAACCTTTGCCAGTTCGTAAAATATCAAAAGCTACAGCAACACTGGAAAAAGTTAACCATTGAGTGTTGAGATGTGAATATGTTGAACTAGTGATAAATGTATTAAATAAAATGGACAGTACAATATAAAAATTAGTACAAAATAAGCACTAACTACTGGTCTGTTTCTCAAACTTTTGAAAACGTTACTACACACTGGATCTTATTGTCCTGGGTGTGTCAAAATGATTATTGGGCTTTTTCGGTTTTGTAGGATATTTTTACATTCAACTTAGAATTATGAAAGAGCAATTCAAACAATTTTGTTTGTATACATGTGCACATGCGTATGCAACCTAAGAATGTGTTAAATGAGTGAGACAGCCTTTTACGCATAAAGGGAAGGGGAAAATATTTCATCACTGTAATAATGGATGAGATCACCAAGAAGTTTAATTTTTTTTACAATGGTCAGCACCTTTAACCCACACTGACACAGATTCCGATTCATTGATTGTACAATGATTCCTGGTCCTCGGAACGAATGGCATTGATGGCAGGTAACATGATTTACCCATGATTTTACTGTAGACCTCTGCGATGTGAAATGTCCGATAAGCGTTGACATCCCGGTTGTTAAAACTTTCTAGCCCTAGAATTTTGTCTACTTTTGGTCCACAGACGAGGGCCACGGTTAATCAGCCATTACCTTGCTTCACTGGTCTGCAAGGTGATTAATGCTTGACTGTTAGAAGTGTCGGAATAAAATAAAATCTGCAACTACGAGGGTAATACCAAGAAAAAAGGTCTCCTATTTTTTACGTACATAGAGCTGTTATTTCTACAGTTGTTTACATCAGTTTACAGCTTTAACATTTAGCTATTTTTCAACATAATTACGATTTCTGTCGATGCATTTTTGTAGACACTGTGCCAGTTTTTGTGTATACCAGCCTGCTGCCATGCTGTTCAGAAGGTGAATCACTTTCCGGCCAAATGTTCTTTTAACCCAGAGAACAGGTGACAGTCACTGGGTGCCAAGTCAGGACTGTAGGGTGGGTGGGTGCTTATGTTCCACTGAAACTGTTGCAGGAGAGCAACAGTTTGCCGAGTGATGTGTGGGCGAGCGTTGTCACGGAGAATGTGTACACCCTTGGTTCAACATTCCTCTTCTCCGGTTCTGAATTGCCCGCTTGAGTTTTTTCGGTCCCACAGTACTTGTCAGTGTTAACTGTGGTCCCAGTGGGCGTAAAGTTGACCAACAATACCCCTTTCAGTTCCCAAAAAATGTTGTCATGACTTTACCGGCAGACTGTGTGTGTTTGAATTTCCGCAGCTTTGGTGAAAAAGGATGCCGCCACTGGCGTAATTGTTGCTTGGTCTCAGGTGTTGAGTTGTATGCTCAGATTTCGTCACCCGTGACAATTGAGTCCAGAAAGTTGGCCTGTTTGGGTGCAAGGCGGTGAAGAAATGCACGGGAAGCATCAACTCTTTGCCGCATGTGGTCCTTGGTCAGCATCTTGCACAGACCTTCCGGTAGTTCAATGTTTCCGTTAAAATTCTACGAACGTTATTGACATCCATGCACGACTCACCATACACTTCCGTCAATTGGCGATGGATTTCAATTGGCGTAATCCCTTTTGCATTCAAAAAACCGAATAACTGCACGCAATTCGCACTTGGCGGTAACATCCAACAGGAGCTACATTTTCAACAGCTCCCAAGCCAAGACTGAGCGCCTCAACGCGACGTGCACATGTTTACATGCAACGCGTGAAGCACTCTCGATAACAGAGTGACCAACTGCCACACAAACAGAGTTCTGTACTTATATAAAAAAAAAAGGAGACCTTACTTTTGGGATTACACTCGTAATAACATATTTTAGCCTTCCGTAATTATGTGAATGTATTTTAATTCACTTGATAACTCCCGGTCACAGACATCCATTTTGTTTTCAAACATAAACACGGGTCACAGGAGACTACCCACCTCCCCAATACAACTCGTTTGTCAGCCTCAGACCTAAAATATTTCTGAACGGGGCAATACTAGATAGCGGCACTGCCCCTCCCTCAAGCGTTTGAGGTAGGACGTCAAAAATCTTAAAAATCGACTTATCAAAAATATAAAATATGTTCACTTTGTAGCGCACATCTTTCTGAAGAGTCTAATACATAAAACATATGTGTTCAAGGAAATCTAAGATGTTATTTGGTCTTAAGTGTGCGAAAGTGCAGCGTCACGCCTCTTCACATGGTATTCCTCAACCGCATGTCACTGTATTTCACTCTGTGGAATTCAAACGTGTAATATTTAGTGATGGGTGCCATCAAACTATATTCAGGACAATTGAAATTAAAATGTCGTATAGTCAGACGGTTTGACATCCTGCCCCCCCCCCTCCCCCCCCCCCCTCAAAAATAACTCACAGTTAATGGAATTATTTGTAACCTGGAGAACAAGAACTCCTCAGTAAATTTGCACTCTTTACTGCCTATTAATAAAATTAAATATATGATCCACAAAACCAGTAAAGACAAGAAACAAGCAAGACAGTAGTACACATTTCTTCAATCCTGAAGTCCTAGCATTTTTTCCTCTAATCTTGCTACAGCTTTACATGGTGTGGTTTCCTTTCTGCAAAAGAATCTATTACCTCATCAAAGTCCGTCAAATATTTTGAACAGGAAAACTGGCCACAATCACCGGTTTAGTTACACCATATTTATTCTCCGGTTAGGAGTTATTACGTGCTACTCCCAGAATAGAACTTTAGCGGCTGCTTGCTGGGGATTGCACAACTGGCCCTTACTAGTGGTCTGGCCACAAATTTTCTGTCAAAATCTCATTTTCTTGGATACACCGAGAGGATAATACACAATCTTTGTTACCTGTTATTCCTGTTAGTCATTTATTTCCACTCTGGTAGTCTGAATCTATGGATTTCGCTAGTAATTGTAACAATGTTGATTTGCAAACCCAGTCAACCACATATACAGCGACTGGCATGCACCCGTTCGGCTTTATTCTGCAGAGCTCATATAGCCCCGTACCCTTTTGTCTGCAGGAAAATTTATTTCAGGTGGGACTGGGATTCCTATGGCAGAAATATCATGTACATTATGCACACATTCAAAAATCAACTTATGATCCATTTAGAAACCAACTTAGAATTTGTTCAAAAACCAACAGGGATGAGGTTCAATATCATACGAATAAGCGATAGACCAATGTGTGCTAGATGCTAGGCGCTTTGTGAAACAGGGTCTTTTTCCTCAAGAATATGAATTTGGTGTACTGAGCTTTAACCACTTTTTATAATGAGTTGGATGTTGTTACTTGGGAGATGGCAATCTTGTGCACCGTCTAGCAACTGTTTCGTTACTAAAATGTTATATGCTCCTTCACAACACAAGACGAATTGTGACTGCTTTGCTCTTTCTGAATACAATAATACACAAAGTCCTTCCTTTTAGACTGCACGCTCCACTACACCTTTTGCCTTCGCTGCCCCCGCTACCTACTGTTGCGCCGCAGTCCACTGTGCCTTTAATACCAAAATGTTCCTTGCAGCACGCTTGAACTCGCATGGCATCAATGAACCAAAAAATATTACTCTCATCTACCGAAAACTGTAGCACCCACACACTTCCAACAAACTGTTAAAATGTTTTCAAATCTTTCCGAAAGTTTTTCTTGCTCTGATCTCCCGCAAAAAAAAATGTAAAGTGAAAAAGTTTGTCAAATAATACATTTCAAATGCTGGTTTGCTAAAAATTCCAAGTAACACATTTTAATTTATTACTTCACTGTTACTAACTCTATTGGCCAGTAAGTTTCCACCCGTTAACATGTGATACTGAAGCCAGTTATGAAATTGTGTTGTACAACACCTAGTTTGGGAGGTATGGCATGATAAACATTGATTAGCGTGAAAAATAGCACAAAATTTTCATTGGGTTAATGAAAGATGTAAGAAGATAGTTCTCCTATCACTATCATGTCCAGTTGTCGAATTATAAAAAACACAACTTTCAATTTCTGATGTTTGTACATGCACTGCCCCCGCACCTAGAAAAACACAGTGTCCTGCGGCCCACTTCGGACAGCAGAAGACAAGCACATTCCACAGGCAATACATTTTTCCACATCTAGGAAAATGTAGCTTTCGTATTAGAATTTTCTAACTATCCACCATTCCACAGTAATGACGATTTATAAAGTGGGAACGTAACTTCACGTTATAAAATATATAAAGCAGAGTTGCATCAAGTTATAGCATAAAATAATAATTACTAACCAAATATTTTTTTCAAAGTTTTGTGAAACCCTAATACAAATATTTTTGGGTCCAACTGTCTACTGCCTGCGATGGAGGTGGAGGCGCCCACTAGTGGATGCTAGGGACCAAGTTGACCATCAATGCTGATTAATAATGTTTTCTCACAAGCAGTGAGAAGTGCTGTATATGTAACAGGAACTCCTGTAAGCAGAAAAAGGAGAAAGTGAAACATATGGTAGCTGCATGAAGCCATACCTAGTTACAAGCTGTTCACTGGTTACCATTTACTGTCCTCCCACTGGCTACCTAAAACTCAACACAGAGGAAGGATGTAAACATATTACTTTCATAAAACAAGCGAAGTCCATGGATGTTACTTTGCAAGTTTTAGCTGAGGATATGAGCACTATGCAAACAGGCTGGTCCACAAGTAACTGAAAATGGCTCAGCAGTGAGTATTTCATCAGCAATGTCTAAATTCTTTGATATTACTTGGATGAAATAATGAAAAAACTACTGTCACTCAACCAAAAATTAAAGGTTTTCTTTTTTTTTACAACTTACAGATGAGAAAATTAACTATGCTACAAAGTGTCACACTAGATGTGGGGGATGTGACTATTTACTGCGAGAAAGACCACAAATTCTGGCACAGGAGCCGAGAAATTATGTATCAGAATTACAAGCTTTCTATGAACAATGGAGGCCACTACAAATACAAGCTCGATCAGCAGAAGTTCATAAGAAAACAAAGTTCCTTTTCCTTCACAATAACTTCTTGGACATAGCACACACTGATGCTTTTTACATTGCTTTACCAACAACTGAAAGCAGAGCTGAAGTTCACCCATGGAACTGAGCAACAGTTATTTGAGAATAGCAGGATCCGGAGTGAGCTGAATAATGAAATTCAGCAATTCAGTAAGTGATCTATTTTCATACAAATAAAATTTACGCGATCAGATAACTAAATTTTGTTCTGTCATTCACACAAATCAACGTGTACACCATTAATAGGATGGATAATGCCTAGTCGGAATTCCATTTCTCTCCACGTACGATTCAAAGTCTCCATGGTGACATGTTCAAATGGACTGCAAATGTAAGCCTTCAATTCCTGTAGGTCTCTAGCCGTGGTACGGTATACCGCGTCCTTCACGAAACCCCAGGAAAAAATTAGTGGTGTAAGGTCAGGGGATTGTGGCGAACATCAAGTTGGACCATCTCGTCCAATCCACCTATCCGGAAACTTTTTATATAGAAACTGAAATACATTTAGGGGCCAGTGGAGTGGTGCCCCTGTCTTACTGGAATATGACACCAGGCCGCAGGTGTTCCAATTGTGGCACAGTAAACTCTTGCAGCACGTCCACGTTAACACCACTGTTGATGGCAGACATGAAAAAGAATCAATCAGTGAGGCAACTGGGGATCAGTCTGCACCAAACATTAACTTAATGACTGTCTCTTTCCATTTCATGTGTAACACGAGGATGCTGCAAATCCTACATATGAATGTTATAACAATTCAGTTTGCTGGATACACGAAATGTTGCCATATCAGAGAAAGGAATCTTTTCCAAAAAGTCAATGCTTGCATCAATCTTGCATAGAATTTCCACTGCAAATTGTTCGCACCTAGGTTTGTCCATAGGGTTAAATGCCTGAAGCAGCTGCATGTAGGGCTAGAGCCATCACCTCTTATGCAAGACATTGTGCCATGTCGATCTTCTCATTTCCAACTCCCTGGCTGCAGTACATACAGATTTTATAGAACTCCTTGCAAATGCCTGCCGTACCCTGTCCACAATGGCATCTGAAACTCGTGGTGACCAGCCCTGTTTTTTATGGAGAACACTACCTGTTTCCATAAATGATGTATTCCACGTCTGAAAGGTTCGTTGCATTTGGGTATCAGGTATCGTCTGTATCTACCGGGCCCCACACACTGAGCTTTCTCCAGAGGCGTCCACATTTTATCATGTTTTCAGGTTCACTCTTGCATCAAAATTGTATGATCTGGAAGGTAAAAGAAATTTTATGAGTTATCTTATCATACACTAGAAACCATTTGTTAATATCTCGTATAGGTTCAAAGTTACTAAAGTCTTAAGTTGTGAAGATATACATGTATAGTGCAAAATAAAAAAAACTAAAAATTGCTATTCATCCAAAGCTGTTACTTTTAGGCATTAGGATACAACACACTATTTGATGAAAGTAATAATCAAACTTGCACTATGATAATGTAATTCAACAAAGGCACAGAATTAAGTAAAGAAACAGCTCGGAGGCCACTATCTACCCTTGGTTCCATCTGCAAAATTCTGGAGGTTAAAGATCAAAAGTTATTCAGCTGAGTATTTTTTACAATGTAAACAGAGCACGGACTTACTTCGAGAAAAATTGTAATCGTAGGTGGTCTTCAATTGACAATATCGATAAGTGAAGAAAGTAAAGACAACGATGAATCTGAACCTTTGCCAGTTTGTACAATATCAAAAGCTACAGCAACACTGGACGAAGTGTATACCATCAACCGTTATTTTGCTCCCCAAATAGCAGAACTCCTTTATTACTTTAACTGTCCAATTCCCTGAGCATCACCCGACTTAATTCGACTACATTCCATTATCCTTATTGGCTTTTGTTGATGTTCATCTTATATCCTCCTTTCAAGACACGGTCCATTCCGTTCAACTGCTCTTCCAAGTCCTTTGCTGTCTCTGACAGAATTACAATGAACCTCAACGTTTTTATTTCTTCTCCATGGATTTTAATACCTACTCCGAATTTTTCTTTTGTTTCCTTTACTGCTTGCTCAATATACAGATTGAATAACATCAGGGAGAGGCTACAACCCTGTCTCACTCCCTTCCCAACCACTGCTTCCCTTTCATACCCCTCAACTCGTGTAACTGGTTTCTGTACAAATTGTAAATAGTCTTTCGCTCCCTGTATTTTACCCCTGCCACCTTCAGAATTTGAAAGAGAGTATTCCAGTCAACATTGTCAAAAGCTTTCTATAAATCTACAAATGCTAGAAATGTAGATTTGCCTTTCCTTAATCTAGCTTCTAAAATAAGTCGTAGGGTCAGTATTGCCTCACGTGTTCCAACATTTCTGCAGAATCCAAACTGATCTACGCCCAGGTCGGCTTCTACCATTTTTCCATTCATCTGTAAAGAATTCGCTTTAGTACTTTGCAGCTGTGACTTATTAAACTGATAGTTCAGTAATTTTCGCATCTGTCAACACCTGCTTTCTTTGGGATTGGAATTATTATATTCTTCTTGAAGTCTGAGGGAATTTCGCCTGTCTCATACATCTTACTCACCAGATGGTAGAGTTTTGTCAGGACTGGCTCTCCCAATACCATCAGTAGTTCTAATGGAATGTTGTCTACTCCCGGGGCCTTGTTTCGAGTCAGGTCTTTCAGTGCTCTGTCAAACTCTTCACGCAGCATCGTATCTCCCATTTGATCTTCATCTACATCCTCTTCCATTTCCATCATATTGTCCTCAAGTACATCGCCCTTGTATAGACCCTCTATATACTCCTTCCACCTTTCTGCTTTCCCTTCTTTGCTTAAAACTGGATTTACATCAAAGCTCTTGGTATTCATGCATGTGGGTCTCCTTTCTCCAAAGGTCTCTTTAATTTTCCTGTAGGCAGTACCTATCTTACCCCTAGTAAGATAAGCCTCTACATCCTTACATTTGCTCTCTAGCCATCCCTGTTTAGCCATTTTGCACTTCCTGTCGATCTCATTTTTGAGACGTTTGTATTCAGTTTTGCCTGCTTCATTTACTGCATTTTTATATTTTCTCCTTTCATCAACTAAATTCAATATTTCTTCTGTTACCCAAGGATTTCTACTAGCCCTCGTCTTTTTACCTACTTGATCCTCTGCTGCCTTCACTACTTCATCCCTCAGAGCTACCCATTCCTCTTCTACTGTATTTCTTTCCTCCATTCCTGTCAATTGTTCCCTTATGCTGTCCCTGAAACTCTGTACAACCTCTGGTTTAGTCAGTTCGTCCAGGTCCCATCTCCTTAAATTCCCACCTGTTTGCAGTTTCTTCAGTTTTAATCTACAGTTCATAACCAATTGATTGTGGTCAGAGTCCACATCTGCCCCTGGAAATGTCTTACAATTTAAAACCTGGTTCCTCAATCTCTGTCTTACCATTATATAATCTATCTGACACCTTTTAGTATCTCCAGGATTCTTCCATGTATACAACCTTCTTTCATAATTCCTGAACCAAGTGTTAGCTATGATTAAGTTATGTTCTGTGCAAAATTCTACCAGATGGCTTCCTCTTTCATTTCTTACCCCCAATCCATATTCACCTACTACGTTTCCTTCTCTTCCTTTGCCTACTACCAAATACCAAGCACCCGTGACTATTAAATTTTCGTCTCCCTTCACTACCTGAATAATTTCTTTTATCTCATCATACATTTCTTCAATTTCTTCGTCATCTGCAGAGCTAGTTGGCATATAAACTTGTACTACTGCAGTAGGCATGGGCTTCGTGTCTACCTTTGTCACAATAATGCGTTCACTATGCTGTTTGTAGTAGCTTACCCGCACTCCTATTTTTTTATTCGTTAGTAAACCTACTCCTGCATTACCCCTATTTGATTTTGTATTTATAACCCTGTATTCACCTGACCAGAAGTCTTGTTCCTCCTGCCACCAAACTTCACTAATTCCCACTATATCTAACTTTAACCTATCCATTTCCCTTTTTAAATTTTCTAACCTACCTGCCCGATTAAGGAATTTGACATTCCACGCTCCGATCCGTAGAACACCAGTTTTCTTTCTCCTGATAACGACTTCCTCCTGAGTAGTCCCCGCCCGGAGATCCGAATGGGGGACAATTTTACCTCCGGAATATTTTACCCAAGAGGACGCCATCATCATTTAACCATACAGTAAAGCTGCATGCCCTCGGCAAAAATTACGGCTGTAGTTTCCCCTCGCTTTCAGCCGTTCGCAGTACCAGAACAGCAAGGCTATTTTGGTTAGTGTTACAAGGCCAGATCAGTCAATCATCCAGACTGTTGCCCCTGCAACTACTGAAAAGGCTGCTCCCCCTCTTCAGGAACCACATGTTTGTCTGGCCTCTCAACAGATACCCCTCCATTGTGGTTGCACCTACGGTACGGCCATCTGTATCGCTGAGGCACGCAAATCTCCCCACCAACGGCAAGGTCCATGGTTCATGGGGATATTGTTACATCTAAATATTTGCACGTGTTTCCCGATTATAACACTAACTCACTGATATTAAATACATTTTTGTTTTGTGAAGTGCACAATTTTACCTTTGTGAACATTTAGAGCAAGTTGTCAATCTTTGCAACACTTTGCTATCTTATCAATAGCTGACAGAATATTTATGCATCTTCTTCCAGACAGTACTTCATCACAGATAACTGAGCATTAGTTACCTGTGAGATTAGATGCTGTGAGTTGATGTTAGTCAAGAATGCATTAGGTGACAAAGATGGAATAACTGACATCTCACCGATTTTGAACGAAGTCAAATTATATGGCTACTAAAAATCTGATGTTCCCTCTGGAATATTGCAGATAAGACTTGGGAGTAATGTATCCACTGTAAACGACTGCTGGCAGTGGTGTTCACGAGAATGTACGTTCACAAGAAGACTGGGCTCTCGGCGGACACCTGGCACTACTGAGAGGGAAGACAATTGAGTTTGGCGTACGGCTGTGGCACATCGTATTACATCTGCAGCAGCAAGGGGCAGCAGTTGGCATCCCAGTTACACAACGAACTGTTACAAATCAGTTACTTGAAGGACAGCTCCAAGACAGGTGCCCTGTAAAATAAATTTCACTGACTCCAAACCACTGCCATTTGCGACTTCAGTGATGTCGAGCAAGAGCTCACTGGAGGTCAGGGTGGAGGTCTGTCGCGTTTTCTGACGAAGGCTGCTCCTGTCTCTGTGCCAGTGATGACCTCGTCTCTGTTAGGAGAGTGCCAATTGAGGGCCCGCAACCAACCTGTCTGCATGCTGGACCTACACCTGCAGTTATGATCTAGGGTGCGATTACATATGACAACATGAGCACTCTCGTGCTTACTCCACGCACCGAGACTGCAAATTCGTACAAAGATCTAGTGATTCAACCTGTTGTACTGGCATTCACAAGCAGAATTCCAGGGGGTATTTGCCAACAGGATAACGTTCGCCCACATACCACTGTCGTAAACCGACGTGCTCCACAGTGTGTTGACATGTTGCCTGGGCCTGCTCAATCACATCTGTCTCCAATGGAGCACATATGGGACATCATCGGACGACAACTCCAGCATCAGCCACAAACAGCATCAACCGCCCTGTATTGACCAACAAGTGCAACTGGCATGGAACTCCATCATCCCACAAACTGACATCTGACTGTGGTGTGTGTGTGTGTGTGTGTGTGTGTGTGTGTGTGTGTGTGTGTGTGTGTGTGTGTGTGTGTGTGTGTGTGTGCAAAAGCAAAGCTAACTTGTTTGATAATCTTTATGTTATGCTTATCTGTAACTCTGCATCTATGCTGTATGATGAGTAGCAATCTATCCTTTCCATAATATTACGATGATTGCACGCTGCATTTGCGGTTGTTTTATTATTGATAAACAATTAGAACAACTGACAATGTTTAACACACAGTACATCAAGCACTGCAAAAGAGTAGTGGGTTAAAACCAAAACTAAAAAAAATTACAAAACTATCTTTCATTCGCTTCACGTCACAGAATTGGTGGTCAACTGACAAAGTGACCATTGAGGAGCCCATTACTGAACCATGAAACAAAGTGAAAACAGGGCAGCTGATCATAAACAGAGAAAACTGGGCAGGCAAAGCATATAAACAAGAACACCAAATAGATCAGATAGAACAGTTTTCTGCAAAGCAACCTAAAATCAGTAGGAAATGCATCTACAAACTACTTCAATGAATGTTTGTAAAAATCTAACAAGTATCATTTCAACTTCACGAAATAACGTCATACACGGTTTTCGTTTACCAGTTTACAAGTATCAAGTAACAAGAGTCAAACAGATTCATCATCATCATCATCATCATCATCATCATCATCATCATCATCATCTAAGACTGATTATTATGCCTTTCCGCGTTCAGTCTGTAGCATAGTCCCCCTTATAAAATTCCTCCATGATCCCCTATTCAGTGCTAACATTGGTGCCTCTTCTGCTATTAAGCCTATTACTTCAAAATCGTTCTTAACCGAATCCAGGTACCTTCTCCTTGGTCAGCTCCGACTCCTACTACCCTCTACTGCTGAACCCATGAGTATCTTGGGTAACCTTGCTTCTCCCATGCGTGTAACATGACCCCACCATCTAAGCCTATTCGCCCTGACTGCTACATCTATAGAGTTCATTCCCACTTTTCCTTTGATTTCTTCATTGTGGACACCCTCCAGCCATTGTTCCCACCTACTAGTACCTGCAATCATCCTAGCTACTTTCATATCCATAACCTCAACCTTATTGATAAGGTAACCTGAATCCACCCAGCTTTCGCTCCCATACAACAAAGTTGGTCGAAAGATTGAACGGTGCACAGTAACTTAGTCTTGGTACTGACTTCCTTCTTGCAGAAGAGTGTAGATCGTAGCTGAGTGATCACTGCATTAGCTTTGCTACACCTCACTTCCAGTTCTTTCACTATGTTGCCATCCTGTGAGAATTTGCATCCTAAGTACTTGAAACCGTCCACCTGTTCTAACTTTGTTCCTCCTATTTGGCACTCAATCCGTTTATATCTCTTTCCCACTGACATTACTTTCCTTTTGGAGATGCTAATCTTCATACCATAGTCTTTACATTTCTGAGCTAACTCTGAAATATTACTTTGCAAACTTTCAATCGAATCTGCCATCACAACTAAGTCATCCGCATATGCGAGACTGCTCATTTTGTGTTCACATATCTTAATCTCACCCAGCCAGTCTATTGTTTTCAACATATGATCCATAAATAATATGAACAACAGTGGAGACAGGTTGCAGCCTTGTCTTACCCCTGAAACAACTCTGAACCATGAACTCAATTTACCGTTAACTCTAACAGCTGCCTGACTATCCATGTAGACTTAATTGTAGAACAGACAGTAACTTCCTCCTAGGAACCCGGTCATATGCCTTTTCTAGATCTATAAAGCATAGATACAATTCCCTGTTCCACTCGTAACACTTCTCCATTATTTGCTGGAAGCTAAAGATCTGGTCCTGACAACCTCTAAGAGGCCTAAACTCTCACTGATTTTCATCCAATTGGTCCTCAACTAATACTCTCACTTTCCTTTCAACAATAACTGAGAAGATTTTACCCGCAATGCTGATTAAAGAGATACCTCTGTAGTTGTTACAATCTTTTCTGTTTTCATGTTTAAAGATTGGTGTCATACTGCTTTCGTCCAGTCTGATGGAACCTGTCCCGACTCCCAGGCCATTTCAATTATTCTGTGTAGCCATTTAAGACCTGACATTCCACTGTATTTGATGAGTTCCGACTTAATTTCATCCACCCCAGCCGCTTTATTGCACTGCAGTCTATTGACCATTTTCTCCACTTCCTCAAATGTGATCCTATTTCCATCATCATTCATATCCCATTGTACATCGAAATCTGAAACATTAGTGATCGTATTTTCACCTATATTGAGCAACTCTTCAAAATATTCCCTCCATCTAAAATAGTTCAAATGGCTCTGAGCACTATGGGACTTAACATCTGTGGTCATCAGTCCCCTAGAACTTAGAACTACTTAAACCTAACTAACCTAAGGACATCACACACATCCATGCCCGAGGCAGGATTCGAACCTGCGACCGTAGCAACCGCGCGGTTCCGGACTGAGCGCCTAGAACCGCTAGACCACCGCGGCCGGCTCCCTCCATCTGCCCAAGGCATCAACAGGATTCACCAGCAGCTTTCCTGCCATGTCCAAAATACTTCTCATTTCCTTCTTACCTCCCTTTTGAAGACTGCTAATTACACTCCAGAATGGTTTTCCAGCAGCTTGACCCAAAGTCTCCAAACTGTTTCCTAAGTCTTCGCAAGATTTCTTCTTGGATGCTGCAATTATCTGTTTGGCTTTGTTTCTTTCTTCAACATAACTTTCTCTGTCTATCTGAGTTCTAGTATGTAGCCATTTTTGATACGCCTTCTTTTTCCTTTTACAGGCTGCCTTGACTGTGTCATTCCACCAAGCTGTTTGCTTCATCCTACCTTTACACACTACTATTCCAAGACATTCTTTAGTCACTTCTAGTACTGTGTCCCTGTACCTTGTCCATTCCTTTTCCAATGACTAATTGACTACATTCAACTAACTGGTACCTTTCTGAGATCACTGTTATGTACTTGTGCCTGATTTCCTTATCCTGAAGTTTCTCCACTCTTATCCACCTACATATGGACCTGACCTCGTGCACTTTCAGCCTCACAATACCAATTTCACTGCAGATTAAAAAGTGATCAGTGTCATCAAAGAATCCCCTGAATACACGTGTGTCCCTCACAGCCTTCCTGAATTCCTGATCCGTTATTATATAGTCAATGACCGATCGGGTTCCCCTGCCTTCCCAAGTATACCAATGAATGTTCTTATGTTTAAAAAAGGGGTTTGTGATTACTAAGCCCACACGGGCACAGTTGTTTCCCATTCCTGATGGCCTCCATATCCTCTCCAAATTTACCCATAACCTTTTCATACCCTTCTGTTTGATTTACAATCCTCGCATTAAAATCATCCATAAGCAGAACACTGCCATTGTCCTTTACTCTAACAACTACATCACTGAGTGTAATTCTTAATTTCTTTGCGTGTTTTTGGTAGTTGCATTGTTTAATTCATAAATTTCGGGCGTATTATAGTATTTGAGAGTGTAGCATCGCGTTTTAGTACCTGAATAGTGTAATTTCGCTTAGTCTCCTTCCGCCGCCGAGCAGTGTCAGCAGTGCGCAAGTAGCAGCATTACTGTATTTACTAGGCAATCTTGTATTTTAATAACCGTTTAAATTTTATCGATTTGTTTGCGCTCTCTGTAGATTAGTTCAGACGTTCTTTGCAAAACAGTTTTTAGCATGGATAGGGACTGCAACTGCTGTGTTCGGATGCAGGCTGAGTTGGCATCCCTTCGCTCCCAGCTTCAGGCAGTGTTGGCTTCGGTCACACAGCTTGAGGCTGTTGCCAATGGGCATCACTGTGGGGGTCCGGATGGGGGTTTGTCGGGGACGGCCAGCTCGTCCCACGCATCCCCTGATCGGACTACGACTGTGGTTGCCCGGGATACTGCCCGCATTGAGGCTGATCCCTCACCTGTGGTAGAGTGGGAGGTCGTTTCAAGGTGTGGCAGGGGGCGAAAGACATTCCGGAGGGCTGAACGGAAAGCCTCTCCAGTTTGTCTGACGAACCGGTTTCAGGCTCTGTCTCAGGCTGATACTGATCTTCGGCCTGACATGGCTGCTTGTCCGGTTCCAGAGGTTGCCCCTCAGTCTGCAAGATCCGGGCAGTTGCAGAGGGTGGGCTTACTGGTAGTTGGGAGCTCCAACGTCAGGCGCGTAATGGGGCCCCTTAGGGAAATGGCAGCAAGAGAGGAGAAGAAAACCAATGTGCACTCTGTGTGCATGCCGGGGGGAGTCATTCCAGATGTGGAAAGGGTCCTTCCGGATGCCATGAAGGGTACAGGGTGCACCCATCTGCAGGTGGTCGCTCATGTCGGCACCAATGATGTGTGTCGCTATGGATCGGAGGAAATCCTCTCTGGCTTCCGGCGGCTATCTGATTTGGTGAAGACTGCCAGTCTCGCTAGCGGGATAAAAGCAGAGCTCACCATCTGCAGCATCGTCGACAGGACTGACTGCGGACCTTTGGTACAGAGCCGAGTGGAGGGTCTGAATCAGAGGCTGAGACGGTTCTGCGACCGTGTGGGCGGCAGATTCCTCGACTTGCGCCATAGGGTGGTGGGGTTTCGGGTTCCGCTGGATAGGTCAGGAGTCCACTACACGCAACATGCGGCTACACGGGTAGCAGGGGTTGTGTGGCATGGGCTGGGCGGTTTTTTAGGTTAGATGGCCTTGGGCAAGTACAGAAAGGGCAACAGCCTCAACGGGTGCGGGGCAAAGTCAGGACATGCGGGGACCAAGCAGCAATCGGTATTGTAATTGTCAACTGTCGAAGCTGGGTTGGCAAAGTACCGGAACTTCAAGCGCTGATAGAAAGCACCGAAGCTGAAATCGTTATAGGTACAGAAAGCTGGCTTAAGCCAGACATAAATTCTGCCGAAATTTTTACAAAGGTACAGACGGTGTTTAGAAAGGATAGATTGCATGCAACCGGTGGTGGAGTGTTCGTCGCTGTTAGTAGTAGTTTATCCTGTAGTGAAGTAGAAGTGGATAGTTCCTGTGAATTATTATGGGTGGAGGTTACACTAAACAACCGAACTAGGTTAATAATTGGCTCCTTTTACCGACCTCCCGACTCACCAGCATTAGTGGCAGAACAACTGAGAGAAAATTTGGAATACATTTCACATAAATTTTCTCAGCATGTTATAGTCTTAGGTGGAGATTTCAATTTACCAGATATAGACTGGGACACTCAGATGTTTAGGACGGGTGGTAGGGACAGAGCATCGAGTGACATTATACTGAGTGCACTATCCGAAAATTACCTCGAGCAATTAAACAGAGAACCGACTCGTGGAGATAACATCTTGGACCTACTGATAACAAACAGACCCGAACTTTTCGACTCTGTATGTACAGAACAGGGAATCAGTGATCATAAGGCCGTTGTAGCATCCCTGAATATGGAAGTTAATAGAAATATAAAAAAAGGGAGGAAGGTTTATCTGTTTAGCAAGAGTAATAGAAGGCAGATTTCAGACTACCTAACAGATCAAAACGAAAATTTCTGTTCGGACACTGACAATGTTGAGTGTTTATGGAAAAAGTTCAAGGCAATCGTAAAATGTGTTTTAGACAGGTACGTGCCGAGTAAAACTGTGAGGGACGGGAAAAACCCACTGTGGTACAACAACAAAGTTAGGAAACTACTGCGAAAGCAAAGAGAGCTCCACTCCAAGTATAAACGCAGCCAAAACCTCTCAGACAAACAGAAGCTAAACGATGTCAAAGTTAGCGTAAGGAGGGCTATGCGTGAAGCGTTCAGTGAATTCGAAAGTGAAATTCTATGTACCGACTTGACAGAAAATCCTAGGAAGTTCTGGTCTTACGTTAAATCAGTAAGTGGCTCGAAACAGCATATCCAGACACTACGGGATGATGATGGCATTGAAACAGAGGATGACACGCGTAAAGCTGAAATACTAAACACCTTTTTCCAAAGCTGTTTCACAGTGGAAGACCGCACTGCAGTTCCTTCTCTAAATCCTCGCACAAACGAAAAAATGGCTGACATCGAAATAAGTGTCCAAGGAATAGAAAAGCAACTGGAATCACTCAATAGAGGAAAGTCCACTGGACCTGACGGGATACCAATTCGATTCTACACAGAGTACGCGAAAGAACTTGCCCCCCTTCTAACAGCCGTGTACCGCAAGTCTCTAGAGGAACGGAGGGTTCCAAATGATTGGAAAAGAGCACAGATAGTCCCAGTCTTCAAGAAGGGTCGTCGAGCAGATGCGCAAAACTACAGACCTATATCTCTGACGTCGATCTCTTGTAGAATTTTAGAACATGTTTTTTGCTCGTGTATCATGTCATTTCTGCAAACCCAGAATCTACTTTGTAGGAATCAACATGGATTCCGGAAACAGCGATCGTGTGAGACCCAACTCGCCTTATTTGTTCATGAGACCCAGATAATATTAGATACAGGCTCCCAGGAAGATGCCATTTTTCTTGACTTCCGGAAGGCGTTCGATACAGTTCCGCACTGTCGCCTGATAAACAAAGTAAGAGCCTACGGGATATCAGACCAGCTGTGTGGCTGGATTGAAGAGTTTTTAGCAAACAGAACACAGCATGTTGTCATCAATGGAGAGACGTCTACAGACGTTAAAGTAACCTCTGGCGTGCCACAGGGGAGTGTTATGGGACCATTGCTTTTCACAATATATATAAATGACTTAGTAGATAGTGTCGGAAGTTCCATACGGCTTTTCGCGGATGATGCTGTAGTATACAGAGAAGTTGCAGCATTAGAAAATTGTAGCGAAATGCAGGAAGATCTGCAGCGGATAGGCACTTGGTGCAGGGAGTGGCAACTGACCCTTAACATAGACAAATGTAATGTATTGCGAATACATAGAAAGAAGGATCCTTTATTGTATGATTATATGATAGCGGAACAAACACTGGTAGCAGTTACTTCTGTAAAATATCTGGGAGCATGCGTGCGGAACGATTTGAAGTGGAATGATCATATAAAATTAATTGTTGGTAAGGCGGGTACCAGGTTGAGATTCATTGGGAGAGTGCTTAGAAAATGTAGTCCATCAACAAAGGAGGTGGCTTACAAAACACTCGTTCGACCTATACTTGAGTATTGCTCATCAGTGTGGGATCCGTACCAGATCGGTCTGACGGAGGAGATAGAGAAGATCCAAAGAAGAGCGGCGCGTTTCGTCACAGGGTTATTTGGTAACCGTGATAGCATTACGGAGATGTTTAATAAACTCAAGTGGCAGACTCTGCAAGAGAGGCGCTCTGCATCGCGGTGTAGCTTGCTCGCCAGGTTTCGAGAGGGTGCGTTTCTGGATGAGGTATCGAATATATTGCTTCCCCCTACTTATACCTCCCGAGGAGATCACGAATGTAAAATTAGAGAGATTAGAGCGCGCACGGAGGCTTTCAGACAGTCGTTCTTCCCACGAACCATACGCGACTGGAACAGGAAAGGGAGGTAATGACAGTGGCACGTAAAGTGCCCTCCGCCACACACCGTTGGGTGGCTTGCGGAGTATCAATGTAGATGTAGATGTAGATCACAAAAACTATCCATCTTATCTAGATCTGCCCCTTCACAATGCGAACATACTGGCACAATCCTAATTTTCTTGCTAGACACTGTCAAATTTATCCACATCATTCGTTCGTTTACATACCTTATTGCAACTACGCTGGGTACCATTTCTTTCGTGGTGTAAAGCCCTACACCCCATTGTGCTATCCCTGCTTTGACTCCTAACAGGTAGACCTTGTATTCTCCCATTTCCTCTCCTTTCTCACCCCCTTACCCGAATGTCACTAAAAACAAAAATGTCCAACCCCATCTTACTTGCAGCCTCTACCAGCTCTGCCTTCTTTCCAGAAACTGGCAAATTGATATTAATAGCTCCCCATCTCGTTACCATTCATTTGCCGAGTCTTATCTTAAAGGGTTCCTGGTTTGCCAATTAGAGGTTAAAAACACTAAATAAAGCCCCCATAAACGTATGGTATTTCAAATATTTAATGACACTATCATTTGCCTTTACTGCTAAGCCACTAATGAATGTGACTAGCACATCCACAACAGGCACTTTTTCCTGGGAGTTTAAAAACTGCAAGGATATTGTGAAACTCCACAAGGGTCTGTCCATGCTCTAACCTCAAAGTGCACTTTAGTAACACCTCTCACAAGTGGTATGAGAAGTTACGATAGCAGATCATCTGATTAATATGGCCCAAAACAATGATGTTTTCATTTAAGTTTAAACTGAAAGAAATATTAAGTGAACTGAAGTCACCAAAACTGTATGTCAGCCTCATCCCAGGACTTGACAATGTTGCAAACCTATCTGAATTCTTAGAGAGAATTAAGGAAAACTCAGAGAATTAAAGAGAACAAATGTAATTTTCAAGTGATGTTACAATAGGTAACTGAAAGCAACATGCTATGAGATTAAAAGAAATGACACTTTTATTCAAAAGCAAATATTACACTCAAGCCAAAACAATTTACGACAGTCGCCTGGGGATGGATCTTAACCCTTCAACCATTTGAATATATGCATGCAATTCTTTCCAGAAAATTTTGTGGGCCCTGCTGTTTTATCACATCAGATATAATTTCTGTATTTTTGCATGTCAGAAGTCGCAACTGTCACCTATGTTGCTCTGGGACAATGTTGAAGGTAACACATTCCTCGAGTACATTGTAGCAGCCAACAAAAGCTGGTGCTGCCACTGGGAATCGAAGTCGAAAACATCGACAATCGAATGGTGTCATTCACTGTCCCCTCACCCCAACAAGTTCAAGAGCCAGCCATCTGCTGAAGAAGAGATACTCATCCTGTTCTTTAATTACCAGAGCCCACTGCTTATTGATTGCAAGGAACCTGGTGTCTCCATCACTGGAGAATGGTTCTGTACAACACTGGAGAAATTACTGCATACAATTAAGGCGAAACATCTGGGAAAATTGCAACACGAGGCACTGTTGCCTCATAACCCAAATCCCCACGTCGCAAATGCCGTAAAGCAGAAGTTACACCAACTCGAGTGGGACACACTCGAGCACCCGTCCAATAGTCCTGACCTCTCCCCATGCAATCGACACACCTTCGGCCCTTAAAAACAACTGTGAAGCATCGACAATGCCTGTCAGTTGAGGATGTCCAGCAGGCAGTTACAGACTTCTTCATGCAGCAGGAAATGGTGTTTTACTGAATAGGTTTCTCCAACCCGGTATGTTGGGGGGATGGCTGCCTCAGTGCTCATGGCAATTTCACCGAACTGGCATACAATTCTGGACTGTACAGCCTTCAAACGGAAACTTTTCGATCCTCCCTCTTACACAGTATGTATAATAACTGCAGTACCATAGGTTATCAATACGGCCAGAGCTGGCGGCTCGAAGATTCCTGCGGGCGCCACAAGCAGTGCTTTCATCACCCTGCCAATGAAGAACCTCCACGTCACCAACCAACGGAGACCATCCAACCGGTGTTACAAGTGGTCGCCATCTGAGCACCAGACTGCTACGACCTTTTGTTCTGCACTTCTAATGAAAGTTCCGTGTTGCTAGTTGGTGACAAACATTACTTCAAGTCGTTGATAGTTAACTTCACAGGCAAATATTCAGTGCACTTGGGTGCCGCTCATGTCACACCTCAGCTTATAGCTAGCCACGATCACTCACAAGTTGCCAACAGTGCAGCAGTTTCTCTGCACTAAGTCAACTACAACATATTTATTTAAAATGCATTTGTGTCCACTAATCATTTGCTGGCCCGTCCAGATTCCTATGGCGACATATCTTCAGGCCACATTCCACCCATTTGTCACAGGCCGAACAGTTGCTGATGCACAACCCATCCGGCGATGAACTTTGTCAAACCTATGACGCCGTGTCGTTTTCCTCCCTTTGTCGCCTAATTTTTACCGCTTTCTGGACATTTTTGTTTGTGTTTTTATCATTTGTGCTTCTGGACATTTCTGTCTCAGACCCACGCTGACCACTTTTGTTCCGTTAGCTTGTTTGAACTGCCACACATTGATTTAGCTTTGGTATTATTTGCCTTGCTCTGGCTAACCCACTGCCCCAAGCCCCACGCATACCCATCTCACAATTAGCGGCACCACAATTTTGAGTGTCTTTGGCTCCGACGCTCGATCTAATGTGGTTTCTTCAGTTACAGTCACAACAAATGACACAGCTTATCAAGATGCTGAGGGCTTCATTCAAATGCAGATGGCAGCCAATGAGACTAGCATTACGACACCACAACTATGGCAGCACCACAATTTATGCAGCCATCATTAGTGCCTCTGTTTCACCCATTTGAAGGGAAAAAAAGAGGACTGGGCTGAGTACTTGGCTCAGCCTGAAGCTCACCTACCTGCACAGCAAATACCAATTATTGTTAAATGGTCCTTTTTCTTACCAACAGTCAGTGTGTCAGTCTATCGAGTATGCTCCGAAGCATTCCACACTTCACAGCCAGAAATTGTGAACTATGAAGGTTTAATACAGGTTCTGATTTACTATTGTGCTGAGAAAGTTCAGGAGGTTGCTGCAAGGTCCAAGTTTTCAGACTAAACAAGCAGTCAGAACAGACAGACAGCGGGCGACAGACTTCCAACGACTCAGATAGTGAGCTCCGATAGCCAGTCACATAAACAGCCATTCCAGCAAGGCACTGGTATGAAGTCTTGCCCGCACTGCTTCTTAGCTCATAAGCATTGCTTCTACCTGTCACAAAATGCTGTTTTTCAGGTGTCAAAAACAGGACATGTTCAAGTTGTGTGCCTACAGGAAGAGAAACCTCCCTCTCCTAATACACACCCACACAAATCAAATTTTGCTGTACACGTTGTGCATTCTGAACCGAAAAGAACTTCTAGTGCGGAAGAGAAGAGTGGTAGTTCAAATTCATGAAGTAAGTAGCATTTTCTTTAGCACAACGCAGCTCTTTGTGGACCCTGTAATAGGTGGCTGCACTATTCAGTTGCAATTAGCTACGAGTGTCTCAGTTTCTTTCCTCAGTCGCAATACTTATGATCATCTTGCCAAGTCCAAGCTGCACAAATCATACATTACACTTACACCATATAACGGACATGATATTCCAGTGCTAGGTTCTCGCGCAGCCTTCCTTCCACATACAAGAATTTGCAAAAGGCTGAAATTTCAGGTTATGCATTCACGCAAAAGTGCAAATATGTCTGACCACGATTTGTTTGGATTTTGAGTGTTACAAATGTGTTATCAGTTGCTAATTTTGATTTGAAGGACAGTGTTGGTCAGTTGTGTGCTGAATTCAAAGATTTGTCCCCTGATGGCTTAGGCAAAGCTTCTAATTCTGCTGTGCATGTTACCACTAAAGACAATGCACAGCCTCACTTCTTCAGGTCTCACACTATACTACACGTGCTCTGGGAACAGGCTGCTTAGAATTTTCACTGTGGCATTCATCACAGCCAGTCAGTGGGCATCTCCATTAGTACTTGGTCCAGAGGCCTTCAGGCAAATTGTGTATTTGTGCAGACTAAGGCCACATTGTGCCCCTGAAAAGCTGAAAAAGCTTTACGGAAACTGAAGAATAACAAGGCTCCCGGCACTGATAGCATTCCAGCAGTATTGTTAAAATGTGGAGGAGCGACGTTAGAGCAGTCTCTGTTTGAACTGATCACTTTCGTACGGGAACAGGAAAGGGTACCAGATGAATGGAATGGAGGAATATTATGTCCCATACATAAAAAGAGCAACAGAATGGAGTGTAGAAACCACCGTGGGATCACCCTCCTGAACCTGGGTTACAAGGTATTAGCAGAGTTTAACGAGGAAGGTCAACGATAGGCCAGATTTTCAACCTGCCCTAAATTTTGGAGGAAACTCAAATATCACCTCTTTATTGACTAAGGCTGCATATGACAGCATCAATAGAAACCAGTTGTTTCATGCATTACAGGAGATGGGGAAACATGGAAACCTCCTGAGAATGGTTAAAATAATGATGTCTGATGTAAGAATCTGCATTCGAGTTTGAGGAAATTACTCAGACCCCCTGGAAATAAAAAAAAAAAAGTGGGCTACAGCAAGAAGATGTCTTAGCATGCTTATTATTTAATGTAGCACTCAAGAAGGTGGTTAGGGAAGCAGGCCTACAGACCAGAGGCACCGTCTTCTACAGCACACATTTTAGCACATGCAGATGACAGACTTCATAGCACCGACAGATCTAGCACTGAAATAAGTTTTTACAGCCCTAGTCAAACAAGTAAGAAGATGGGTCTTACGATAAATAAAGATAAAACTAAATACATGGCCTGTGGAAAAGCGTATCAACCCAATATGCAGTCAACTTTCAGTGTGAATGGATACACATTTGAAAGAGTTGATAGCTTCAATTATCTTGGTTCCACAGTCACCTGTTTTAATGAATCTCAGCTGAAATTAAGATTAGGCTCATATCACCAAATAAGTCACATTTTGCCTCGAGTAATTTATTCGAGTCAAGACTCTTCAGCTGCCCAACAAAATTCACTATTTATAAAACCGTTCCCACTTACACTTCAGAAACATGGACCTCGACAGAACCCAAGGCAAGGCTTCTCGACGAATTTTAGAGGAAAGTTTTGAGGAGAATAATTGGCCCTGTGTGTGATGTAGAACAATGGACAAAAAGGTACAGTACAGAATTGTACACTATATATGCTGATACTCATGTAACAAAAATCATACGATCAAGAAGGATAACACGAGCTATACTGAGTCACACGACTGTCAGTTTCCATTAGACGACCAGAAGGTCGCCCAGGCAATGACAGCGGATCCTGACTTCTAGATTCTGTTGCACTACATCCGCGATGGTTGGTCACTCACTGTGAAACAAATTGTTAGCTTGAGGTTTGTCAAGACTTTGCATATATATGCATGACTTGCCTGTGCTACAAAGTGTCATACTGCTGTTACTGAATCTGAAGTTTTGTGTTGCAATTCCACAGGATCTCCAGAAACATGTTCTTAGTCTGCTTCATCAAGGTCACTCAGACATGGTCCTCACCAAGCAATTAGTTCACCAACAAGGTACACAGTTTGGCACAGACTCCCAAATAGAGCAGATAATGATTCAGTGCCTTACTTGTGCCGAACACAAGGCGGGCCATTCATAATGGCTCTTCGATTGACCGAAGCCTGAAGTACCTCACCAGCACTTGCATTTGGATTTTGCCGGACACTACCAGAACACTCATTGGCCGACTGTCTCTGAAATGTACAGCAAGTTTCTTCCCTTTTATGGTTCCCACACACTCTACGACGATGCTTTACAATCTTCAAGCCTTGCAATCCATATTTTGCCTTGAAGGTCTACCAGCATTGCTTGTGACTGACAACAGACCACAATTTGTGTCCGCAGAATTCGATGACTTCTGTAGAGACAATGGGATTTATCGCATCCCAAGTGCAGCAGTCCAATGGAGAAGCAGAATGCTTTGTTCGAACTTTTAAGCAGAAGATGGATAAACTATGCACCTACCACATGCGGCACCTACCTTTGCTTCTGTTCTTCTCGTTCTACCACTTCTAGCCTCGCAACAGCACATCACCAGCAGAGTTGCTTCACAGACGGTGACACCACTCCTCGCTCTAGTAAGCGGCCTGCACCTGCTCCACTCACTAAGGCAATGTATAAACGCAATGAACTTTTTTTCTAATTTTTTTTTTTTTCAGATCACACAGTGGTCAGAAGTGCTGGGTACAAGATATTGTCATAATGTTGCTTGGCAAATTGCATTTTTTGACAGAAGGTCCATGCAAATTGCGGTGGGAGCACCTCAATCAACTTCACACCAGTAAATTGGGTTATTCTGTAACTGATACTCTGTTCTCAGGTTTGTGGTCAGCCCAGGTAATGCAGTTTGCATACCCTTCAGCTTCTTGGGGCTCTGGGATGAGATGAGACGAGAACTTATTAGGTATCTTGGCGATGAACAGACCTGAACTTTTTGAAGAAGTTCATCTACAAGAAGGTATTAGTGACCATAACGTGGCTGTGGCTTCTATGTCAGTGGAAGTTGCAAGAAAACCAAAGAAATAGTTTAGAGTTTTCTTCTTTGGAAAAGCAAATAAGAGTGTCATTAATGAAGATATTCATAGTCAGCTCCAAGCATTCACCACGGGACAAAAAGATATTGAGCATCTCTGGTTGGAATTTAAAGGTATTGTCCACCACGTGCTAGGAAATATGTGCCTAGCAAAAACATAGGGCAGGGAAAGGATCCATCTAGGTTCAACAAACATATTAGGAAGTTGCTGGGAAAGCACAGAATTTTGCACAGTTGTTTCAAACATAGTCACTGCCCTGCTGAAAAACAGAAATTATGCGAAATGAAAGCAGCTGTCAAAAGGTCAAGGAGAGATTCTTTTAACGAATTTGAAAGCAATATTATACCTGCAGGTTCTAAAAATAACCCCCAAAAATTTTGGCCGCACATAAAATCTATGAACGCTATAAATAATTCAATACCTTCTCTGGCTGACAGTACGGGTAATGTAATAGATGATGATAAACTGCAGGTTGAAATTCTAAACCTAGCTTTTAAAAACTCACTTATGGAACAGGACTGCATTACCATTCCCCTTTCAATTATCGAACAAATGCAAGGATGGCTGACAGTGTTTAGTGTATCTGGGATTGTGAAACAGTTAAGATCCTTAGATACCAGGAACGCATCTGGTCCAGACAGTATCCCTGTAATATTTTATGTTGACTACGCTACAAATATAGCACCATTCTTATCCGTCATCTACCAGAAATCAATGGAACAGTGGAAAGTTCCACGGCTGGAAGAAGGCCCAGCTCACAGCAATTTACAAAAAGGGTAGAAAATCGGATGCACATAATTACCAGCCAATTTCACGGACATCAATTTGTTGTACCATCGTGGAACATATTTTGTGTTCAGATATAAAGACCTTTCTTGACTGAGAAGCTCATCTGCAGAAACCAGCACTGTTTTAGGGAACAGTGGTTATGCAAGACACAGCTGGCCCCCTCTGTGCATTATATACCCCAACTTTCGAAAGGCGTTCGACTCAGTTCCCCACTGTCGCTTGCTCCTAGAAGTGCACGCTTACAGTCTATCTGTCAACATATGCGGTTGTATAGAAAGTTTTCTAATAGACAGAAAGCAGTATGTCGTCCTGAATGTGGATACTTCAACAGAAACAAGCCTAACATCAGGTGTGGCTCAAGGCAGTGTAATAGGTCCGCTGCTTTTTACGATTTACATAAATGATCCGGTTAATCATACTGGCAACGCCATTTGACTGTTTGCCGATGATGCTGTAGTCTACAGAAAAGTAGTATCACACAAAAATTGTGAACAAATCAATGAGGATTTGCAGAAAATAAACATGTGGCGTAATGAATGGCACTTATCTCTCAATATTAGTATGTGTTACCTACTGCGCATAACAAAGCAAAAATCCACATTAATGTATAAGTACAAAATAAACGTCCAGTCTTTGGAAGTGGTAACGTATGTCAAGTATCTGGGTGTGACTATACGAAATGATCTCAAACGGAACGATTAGATTACACATGTAACAGGTAAGGCAAACTCTAGATTGGGCTTTATTGGTAGAATCCTGAAGCGATACAGTCCTTCAACAAAGGAAATTGCTTACAATACTTTTGTTCATCCTGTGGTAGACTATTGTTCATCTGTGTGGGACCCTTACCAGTTGTGTCTGATTCAAGAAATTGAGCAAGTCCAAAGAAAAACACCAAGGTTTGTGACTGGTGCATTTAGCCATCGCAAGAGCGTTTCAAATCTCATAGAAAGTTTGAAGTGGGACACACTTGCAGATTGACGATGCGCTAAACAGAAGAGGCTGCTCACTAAATTCCAAAATCCGGTTTTCGCCAAGGATGTAGAGAATATATTATTACCAACTACTTTCATATCACACAATGATCACCATTCAAAGTTAAGGGAAATCAGAGCTCGTACTGAGGCATTCAGACAGTCTTTTATCCCCCTCACGAGATCCGCGAGTGGAACGGAGGGGGCGATATGACTTCGGCGCGGATAGTGCCCCCCGCCACACACCGCTTGGTGGCTAGCAGTGACAGCGGAAGTCCACATGTGTCCGTTTCTCTTCATTATGCAGCTATCCACGGGGCTCTCGCACCACTTCAAGATGTCGCTGTAGTCATCAACAGAAGACCTCGCACTGTCGCTAAGTGCAGAGAAGTGCCCTCTGCCTTATTTCTTAGCTGAAATTCTGGGATAGTCATAAAACAAACACCGGGAAGTGGACATCAGCTCTGGCACCAGCCACAGCTTCAGCTCCTGTTTCCTCATCGCTTCCTGCTCCCCCCCCCCCCCTCCCCCCCAGTTGCTGACGTATGCAACAATAATAACAAGGAAATATCAGTAAGAATGGAATACCAAGAATGAAGCACTCCTCTTAGAGAAGGGATGTAGTCTTTTGTCCCTATTGTACGATCTACATACAGAACAAACAGGGATGGTAATGAAAGAAAGGTTCCAAGATGGGTTGAAATCCAGGGTCAAGAATATCAACGATAAGATTAGTTGATGACATTGTTATCCTCACAGAAAGTGAAGTGAAGTAATGCACGATCTGTTGAGTGGAATGATTAACCTAATGAGCAAAGGACTGATGAGAAATAAGGTTATCCACAGAATCACCTACAGACATTCATCCAGAACCTCAACACCTTCTCCCCATTTACTTCACTGCTCCTTCTCCATCCAACAAGCCATCATTATTTATCTCTACCACCACCTCAAGGATGGCCACATTGGTACCTCCATCCACATCTAAAGTACCAAGAATACATTCGCTTCGGCAGCTGCCACCCATTCCACACCATTCTAAATTACATTCCGCACCTTTTCCAGAAACAGAAACACATCTCCCAGGCCTGATCCCGCCAGTCATCTCCCACAGCTCACAAATCCACAGTCTGGTCACAAAGGGGCTCTCCCCTGACGACTGGAGAAACTGAATCACATTCTCCACCAGGGTTTCGATTTCCCCTCGTGTCGTGGAATGAGGAATGTCCCATCCACTATCCTCACAGTGGTATTCTGCCAACCACTGAATCTTCCTGTAATGCCCCTGTAATAGACCCAGATGCAAGTCCTGTCCCGTACATTCTTCCACTACCACCTGCTCCAGTCTCGTCACTGGAATCTCCTACCCCATAAAAGGCAGAGCCACCTGTCAAAGCAGCCGTGTGATCTACAAACTAAGCTGCAACCACTGTGCTACATTCTAAAAAGGCACGACAAGCTGTCTGTATGGATGAATGGCCACCACCATACTGTTGTCAGGAGACGGCTGGACTACACATTTGTTGATTATGCTATCTGACAAAATGTGCTTCACTCTAAGGAATGCATCATATAGATCCTTCCTAACAAGATCAGCTTTTCTGAACTGGACAGGTGGGAACTCTTCGTATGACACACTCTTCGTTCCCGCGATCCCCCAGTCCTCAACCTTTGCTAGTCCATCTCCTCCGCATGTTCATCCCTTCCCCTGACCCCAGTCCAGCACACAAACACCTTCTATCCTACCAATGCACCAAAGGGCCCTTTCCTCTTCTCTATTGTTCTCCACTGAGCCAAGCACTACCTACCAATGCATCTGTGATGGTCCAGCACACATGGACAGCGTCCACGATGGGCCCGGATGCTGCTACGGAGTCGCTGATACCCCCACATGTGGTGAGGGTAGCCAACAATTTAACTGTATGTGGTGATGGCGCCGGACGCATCACGGACAGGTTGTGATGTACACTCCTGGAAATTGAAATAAGAACACCGTGAATTCTTTGTCCCAGGAAGGGGAAACTTTATTGACACATTCCTGGGGTCAGATACATCACATGCTCACACTGACAGAACCACAGGCACATAGACACAGGCAAAAGAGCATGCACAATGTCGGCACTAGTACAGTGCATATCCAACTTTCGCAGCCATGCAGGCTGCTATTCTCCCATGGAGACGATCGTAGAGATGCTGGATGTAGTCCTGTGGAACGGCTTGCCATGCCATTTCCACGGACAGGTTGTGATGTATGTTGTTGCTGCCTCAATGCCACCTCCAGATGGCTCCCTCAAATTTTCTGCAAGGAAAAATAATGAATCCTGTATATATAAGATTTTTGGGTACAAGAGCTTTACACTACTATGAAATCTGATCAAGATATGACAATATTTTTGCGGCTTCTTTCAGATGGTACTTTACTATAGATAACTGCATTATCTGCAAAATGTCTCAGGTTACTATTAATATTGTGCACAAGGTCAATAATAAACAACACGAACAGCAAGGGTCCTGACACTACCCCGGGGCATACCCAAAGTCACTTCTTTATCTGAAGATGACTCTCCATCCACGACAACATGTGTTCTCCCTACCAGGAAGTCCTCAATCCAATCAAGTTTCACTTGATGCCCCATATGACCATACTTTTAACAATAAGCCTAAGTTTGGTACTGACTGTGAGCCAAATGCTTTTCAAAAACCAAGAAATGCTGCCTCTAAATCGCTGCCTTGATGTTTTTGGAATCCGTGCTGGTTGGCACCTAGGTGGTCTTCTGTTTGAGATACCTCATTATGTTTGAGCTCAGAATATGTTCTAAGATTACACAACAAATCTATGTCAGGGGTATTGGACAGTAATTTTATCTATCACTTCTACTACCCCTTTTTGACCAATAGATTATAGTTAGAAGGGGGACTAGCTCAGTATTGAATACGACAGGGATTCACATCGCCCTGGAGCTCTGTTCAGTTTTAACAATTTCAGGTTTTAACTGAACACTACTGACACCAACATTTATTTCACTGATCTTTCCAGAGATACAAGGGTTAAATTGAAGCAATTCTCCTGTGTTTTCCTTTGTAACTGTGTTATAAATTTTTGACATGTCTCCTGCATGCAAACCAAATGGATTGCAAATGTACACGAGATGTATAAAACACAATTCACTGTTCAAGTAATACAAACTGGAACACACTATCATCTATACATGTACAAAATGCAATGAATGCTCGAATGCTCCTCAGGTTTCAAACAAAGACCTGAATCCTGTTCTTGCTTTATTTTCATGATCACATTAATTCTAGTGTGCAATTCCAATTTGTGGCTTTTATAAATAGTGTCATGAGTTTACGAAGCAAAGAACGTAAGCAGCCCATTATTAAATGTTATCAGTGGTTGTAACAACAACTGGCATAAACTATGTTGTTTATTCTAATTATGTCATGATTTCCAAGGTTGGTTAGTGTAGCGTTTCAAGATATTTATAAACATCCCAACACACCATGGGAAGGCCGTCGACAAGAGGTGCCCACGAGTAAGTTGAATAAGAAATGTAGTGAGAAAGGGGAAACTGTGTGTTTTCCTTTCTTGTATGCAGTGAATGTGGAGCAGTCGTGGAGCCAGCGAGAAGGTGACCAGTAAACAGTAAAATGGTATTACAACCACTGGTCGTATGGGAGTCATTTGTGGCATAGTGCAGCAAGTGCCTGAATCCGAGAACCATGGAGTAAATGACGCACCAACAAGGGCGTAATGAACAATTGAACAGCAGTAGTTTATCTGGTTTGCTCTCTCAGGTCCTGAAGTACGCATATACGGACATTTTTGAATGTTCTCAAGAGAATGGTATTACCGTAGCAAATGTTTGTTGTGTTGTTAAAAGTAATAGTGAAAATGTTGGGCACAATGTACCCCGTTTGTGATAAGTGTGGCTATTTATTTAGTAGTGCAGTAGAGAGAACTTGCAAAAACATTCCAGGTATCTTCACCACAGTTGGATCGACAGGGAGGTGGCATGGAAGGATTCAGACCACCAAACAACTACTCTGAGACGAGAGGATAAAGGTAATACTACTTTCATCTGGCGGTGTATCAGGGTCGGCAAAATATTGTCCTGCTGTATCAGCCAGGGATGCAACTTCCCCACAGTGCTGGTGTAAGATCCATCACAAACCCTACAAAATATGTATCAGCAGGAGAAAGCGGAAAAATACACCCCATATGGTAACTGTGGAAAAGGCGAATGGAGAATGCACCAGCAATTAAGTGCAGAAAATTGATCTGAACCAGAATTACGACTCCAAAGAATAGAAGACAGAAGCTGCCCCTGACAACCAGCGATCAACAACAGTGTCTTACCTCACACGTAGCAAGGAATCAAGAAGAATAATATTTAAGAGCTTCTTTTGAATGAACTGTCTGATTAGTAAACACATAATGAATGGAAACTATAATTTACTGTTGGATACCTGAAACAGAAAAAAAAAGAAGACAGTGGCAGCAAGAGCAGACATCGGCTTCGACTTCAGCACTGGCTTCGGCTGTTCTACAACAAGCACGCAGTTCACAGTTCCGCAGAAGGGTGAGCCGTGAACATTAAAAAAAAAGTTGAGACATTTCTGCGAGTGTAGGGTTTAATATTAATACTGTCGATTAGTAATAAAAAGTGTATGCCAATCACAAGAAATACGGCAATGCAAAACGAGGAGTTAAGATAGATTCTTGAAGGCATAAATAAAGAACAAGCAGAGAAGGATAAAGCAATACTGGAAAGCATAATTAAAGAACAAGCAGAGAAGGATAAGGCAATACTAAAAGGTATGATTAAAAAACAAGCAGAGAAATATAGGAAAGGACGGAGAGTGGAACAAGTACAACTAATTTAGTCGATTAAGGAACAAGTTACTGAATCAATGACGTACTCAACCATAAAATACAAGAGGTTAAACCTAACTTAGGATCTAACTTTAATGCACAAGTTAATAATCAAAACATTAAAATAATGGAAATAAATTCTAGAGTAAAAGAATTACGAGACTCAGTGCCATTACAGGTGCAACAAGTAGCTAAACAAGTGTTAACAGATCATTTACAGGAAAGTGTACATAGATTAACAACCCGACAGTAGACAGGCTATGTAGATAATGTTAATTCCCAATTCCAAGCGGTATGCACTAGTATTTCAGACATAAATAAGCAAATCACGTCCATACGGGAAAATGCTGTAGCAGGAACACCTCATGCTATACAACATTTGGAGAAACGTTTACAGTTATTCGTAGAAAAAGAAGTAAAAGACAAAACAGAAATAAATAATGGCAAAATCACTTCTGGGGAAGGTACAATTAACAGTAAACAAGAACTTCATAGAATATGGAAAGCAATAGACAATAATAAAAAGAAATTAGAAAATTGTAAACCTGAAACTATAACAGGAGTAACTAAAGATGTAATAGAGGGTTTATCTATAGGTAATAGGTTTGATTTAGCATGGCAATTTCCAAAGTACAAACCAGACAGTGATGGACACCCAATTTATTTTTTACGAGTGTTTGCCAGATCTTTGCCCAAAAATTGGGATGACTTAAAGAAAATAGATTTCACATAAGGACACGTATTGGGAGAAGCAGTGGAATGGGGAAATACTCATGCAGAAGAACTTGCGTCTCAGAAAGCTTTAAGAGAAAGCACTGGTCTTCAAGTATCCAGGAAAAATTAATCTTAAAGTTATTAGACCCTACTCCATACAATAAGTCATGGGGCACATATTAAAAGTATTTGGAATGGCATTTGACAAAAACTAAATACTTAGATAATCCAACAGATGGAATGCACTTACGGAAAGTACTCATTAGATGTTTACCATACCACGTTCGACAAGGAATATTGTACAGAGTGTGGAAAACCGTGAATGAGTTATTAATGTTTATTGTAGGTTTAGACACTGAATACTGAAAGAAATGAAAATTATTCAGTGAATGACTGAAATACGGGAAACAGAAATAACATAGCCTTTCCTAATTCCTTACCGCGGGCGAAGGAACCTAATTATTGTAGAGTAAGCAGTAACGAAACTGTTCACAGCACGGATAATGGTCTAAATCACAATAACCCTAGAGGGGGAAGAATTCAGATTGGTAACATCAATTCACAGGTGTTTACACCTCAAAACCAACAAATAAATATGCAACAAAATAACATGGGGCAAACCACCGTACTGTTGAAGTAAGTTCCAATCAGTATCCGGTCATAGTGATGGAAAACAAGAAAAATCCTAGGTCAACGGCCAGAATCCAGGATGTCGCAGAACAATACTCGGCCCATATATATAAGTAAAATGATCGTTTATAGTAAAATATCACCTATTAACGATTGGTTATTAGCGAAAGAGGAAAATTTAGAAAAAGTGCAACGCAAACCAATTGCAATCGGAGGAATACGAAATCAAGGAGTGGAAATTTACATTGATTCAGGAAGCGAAGTGTCAATTTTCGAGGAATGGCTATTAAGTGGAAGAATAAAGGAATTTCCTAACTTATCTGTTACGGGAGTAAATATTGTAGGTATTACAGGTATTAAGAGCAATGTAGTGAAATGGGAAACAAGGATTACATTTTAAATAGATCAACTTGTGTTTGAACAAACCATGTTAATAGTCCCTAAAATAAATACACAAGTATTACTAGGAGTAGATTGGTTAATGAAATGTGCGGTGGTAATAGACTTTCAGAGTGATTTCTTTAAGTGCAATCTAGATAACTGTAGCCTAATAGATCTTGTTTAAGACAGATCGATGTCAAGGACTAAACAGGAGTAATAATTTATGGTTAATAGCGAATACGAGTTCAATGGAAAAGGATGTAAGTAATCTACAACAAATTGCAAATAAAGCTGATTTGTATGCTAAGGCTTACGAATCTGAAATGTTGTTAACCCTTACTCAAAAGGAAGAGCTATATGGAATATTATGCAGATATTCAGATGTATTTTCAGACAAACCAGGGAATATAGGAGATTATGTGTGTAGTTTTAAGATCAAAACCAAGGAACCTTTTTTCTTTAGACCTTACCCTGTACCTATCAACGTAAGAGAGGAAGTACAGGAAGAAATACATAAAATGTTAGATAATAATGTTGTAGAAAGAAGCACAAGCATATACAACAATCCACTGTTAGTTGTCAGAAAGGCAACAGGTGGTGTGCGCCTAGTACTAGACGCGAGAACCTGGAATTGTCACATTGAACTGGAGAGAGATTGTCCCATATGCATAAACGAACTACTTGCTCATTTTGCAAAAGCAAATTATTTTAGTTCTGTGGATCGAACAGATGGGTACTGGCAGGTGAAATTAGCTAAAGAATCTAGACCTTATACTGCATTCCTATATGACAGAAAGTCTACAAGCTTAAAGTTTCGCCATTTGGGTTAAACATATCAGCATCAGTGTTTATAAGAGCATTATATCAAACATTAGGGAGAAAGTTGTTACAAGAGCTCTTGATTTATGTAGAAGATATACTGATTGTTTCAGAAACCTGGGAGGAACATTGTGATGTACTTTCAAGAGCAATAGAGAAATTCTATACCAAGGGAATAACTACTAAGCTCGCTCGCTACATCACATTTTGGGCGAGAGGAACTAAAATTCTTGGGACATCTTTAAGGCATAAGAGGAATTAAACCTGATCCATAACGCATTAAAGCGATTAAAGACTGTCCACATCCACCGAATGTAAAATAGTTATGTTCCTTTTTAGGATTAGTGGGATTTTATAGACGGTATATACAAGGACAAGTCATAGTAATCCACATTCACTATCGCTATTAAAGCAAAAGGCAAAATGATTATGGGATGAAAATGCAGAAAAGGCATTCCAGGAAGTAAAGGATACCATAGTCAATGATCCTATTTTAAATCATCCAAGTCTTCGTGAACCATTTGGCATCACAACAGATGCATCAGAATATGGCATAGCAGCAGAATTATTGCGAGGGGAATGGGACCCAGAAGAGGGAGAAAATAAAACCATTGCTTTCGCTAGTCGCAGCCTACACAAACATGAGCTTAATTGTACAGCAACGGAGAAAGAATTACCGTATTTACTCAAATCTAAGCCACACTTTTTTCCAGTTTTTGTAATCTAAAAAACTGTCTGCGGTTTACAATCAGGTTCAAAGTAAGCGAAAGTTCTGAAAAATGTTGGTAGGTGCCGCCACAACTAACTTCTGCTGTCTAATATACGCAGCGCTACACAGGCATACTTTGCAGGCACAAAGATAAATACTGGCGCCAAAACCTCTGCATCAGTAAATAAATTAAAAGAAAAGGTAGAAGAATGTAAACATTATGCCATGTATTTTTTGTATTTGCTGCTATCTCATTTAAATCCTGTCTGCCTAATTAACTACGAAACTAGAGTGAGACAACAGCAAACACGGAAGAATATACGTATCATGTCATGCCTATATTTGTATTATTCTTACGCTGAATAGTGATTCAGTCAGAAATGAAGCACGGCAACTGACTAGATTTTTAAATCTAAGAGGACTCATTTCTGTGCAGAATGTAATGTAGGCCTACTAAACAGGCGGCTGCAAGGATTTTCAAACAGAGAAAATTTTTTGCCAAACTCTCGTTCAGATCATCATCTATCACACGCAGTCTATTATTTGGTTCTTGTTGACCATAATCAGAGAAAGCAGCAGTGTAAGTAACAACAAATAGCAGTCTCTTGCCATTGTTTCGCTCATGAGACAATTCCTCTTTTTTTATTGTAAGCCGCAGTAGCACGCACAAATGCAAGCCATGCCACGAGCGGCGACAGGTCGTAAACACTCATTATCAGAATCCGACAAACATTGCACGACACAGTACAATAATGCACTTTCAGCTTATCAGATCAAAACAAAATAAGCAATCAATTCAAACCAGACAAAGCACGTGGTTCTAGACAAATGTACCTGCTGCAAACTTTGAGAAATATAAATCATCCAGTTTGGCATTGCAAACTAAGTTCATCACCTATTAATGTTAGCATGACAACAGAATATAATAAATTGGGTAGAAACTTCCAAGTTCTTGGGTTCAAATACTGATAAAAACTCAAAACTGGCCAACTCTGGGGATACAGAGACATTCATTCATTAATGTTCTGTGGGAGAATATTCTGTGTTGTGGACATATCTAAGCAATTAGGGACGTCAACCAAAGGCTCAAATTGCATTCATTCACTGATTAAGTATGCAAAAATTCACTTCATTCTGAAAGTGACAGCAATATCCACAATTACAACAGTAGAAGGAAAGGATAACTCACTACTTCATACAAGTTTTAAATGATCTATGCAAGAGGCTAAATGTAGTTAATGTCCTGGCTCTTCTGTTGCACGATGCAGTCGGCAACTGCGAAATGAGTGATTGTAACTAAACAACTGTGTTTGTTTGCAGTGTGAACAGCAGGAAGAAAACTAGATGTGATGACAAACTGACCTGTGGCAATGCCCGAGGCTGAGGTTTGGTTGGAATGTGACAGTTCCACTCACCGTTTGTCATGTTCACTGTCCTTCATTCAATTCACAAATATGAACTGCAGCATGCAAAGTAAGAGACAGGTACAGTGTCACTGGACTTCTGCCATGCAATCTGCTGTTCAGCTGACATAATCCGTACTACAATTTGAATACATCATGTATAACATGGAAGTAACTAGCAAGCTACCAATGCAAATGGTAAATGTGTAACCAATATAGTAGGCACTGATTAAAGAAATGCAAGTGAACAAATTAGATACAGCATGCAATAAAAAACACAAGAGTTACTTGGCAGTCGCAAAGCAAACATTCGACAGTTTTTACTTACTGCTGTATGACAAGTTCTGACCAACTGTTTCACTCCTCCCCCACATACATCCCCAAGTCCACCTCTGGGAGAATGGTGCAAGCAACTGTGGCTTCAAAACAGTTACAGTGGGTGGTTCTGTAAGGCGGTGGAATGGTGAACAGTTCGATAGCTTGCATCAAACTCTAGCCGAGAACAAAGTTTGTTTAGTTAAGTGCTCCATGCGACATACCTGAAGGATAATTTAACAGTAATAATTTTATTACTAAGTCATTAGGGCAAATGGTGTCATTACACGAACAGATAATGTCAATAAATGTTACATTACTCTCTGTAAAACAAGAGTAGGTTAAGTACTGCAATTACATTTAATCATTTTCCCTTCACACTGCAGAAGGGGCAGGCATGAGCCAAGCACATTATGTTTATAAGCATGCTCAGAAAATACTTAGACAAATAGTGGTATTTTATTGAATAATTTGTTACCTACATACGAACAACTATAAGTTCAATCTATAGTATCATGTATAAATATGTATTGTTTCTTGCAGAGCGTAATATATTTCCTCAACATTTTACTTCTGCCAACTACTGCTTGGTACAATGTACAGAAGTACAAAAGTTTATCGCCTCCATGATCTTTACTCGCAGAATGTTGGCTTCTAATGTACTCTATATATGAACATTTAGCATTTACTCTAATGAGCACAAGCTGCAACAACAAGATGTCATGCAAATACCTAGAATTGCCCTCACATGATAATGCCAGACGACAATACTTCATGACAATGCTTCTATAAAACCCAAAATGAGACATTTCATAAAACTTCACAGAGACAATTAGTGATAGTTCTTGACAAGTAAATTACTCTTACAGCAACACACTTTAAATTTTCTGCCCACAATAATTTTTGCCATGACATTCATTGGCTTCATTATCAGATGACAAAAATTGGAATCAAACATTTCCCTTGACCTACGTAGGTCAACCACAGCCGATGATACCGAAAACCAAACACCTGCAACTGCGATAAATAAAACCAAACCCACATCACCTTGAAAACACAAAAATCAAACTTCCCCACAGAAATTAAAAACAATCGATACACGATAAACACACATGAACAATAGACCCAAAAAAACTACTACTTACCACCAACAAATTCCGGCACTGCACACTTGGTTGGCCAACACTCACTCACTCACTCACACACCAAATAAAAACCACAAAAATAAACTGAACTCAATCACACAGTACAAGTCAAAAACAACTGTAACAAAAAAAGGTCTCTCGAACATAATCATAAAAGAATCCCCCCCCCCCCACCTAAATCCACAACAACTACCCACAATCACCCCCCACATACCGAACACCCTCAACCAACCACTATCCTGTACATCTTCCCTCCTGCCCACAGAAGAACACGAAAAACACAATAATGCCAGGGACTTCCAACACCAATACTCATCTAAATGAGATGGCAGGTTAGAAGAGCCACTCTTCCCTTCCTTATAACTGATTTAACCACCAACCCCCCCCCCCCCCCCCCAAAAAAAAAAAAAAAAAAAAAGACAACTCCATTGCATTAGCACATGCACCAGTTTTGCAATTTTTAAACTCTAAACTATGGTTTACAACTAACTGATCAAAAGCCCTCTTCTCCAAACCCTTGTATGACGAAAAAGCATCTGAAACTACAGTACTCCCCTCCTCAATTAACCCTTCAAGTCCCTCTTAGTGCGCCCCTCCAAAACCCTGAAAACATAATCGGCATACCCACCCCACAAAGTAACAACCTCCCCACACCCGCAAACCAACCAGAGATGTACCTCTCCCATACTTCCCTCATCCCAAACTGTGACTCATCTATCTCAAACACTAACCCCGGCTCACCCAACTTACTCTTATACTGACATACTCAGAACACACTGCCCTACAAAAAGAAAACCAATCTAACACCGTCCTCTCACTCACTACAGTCACATACACAAAAAAACTAATATGGGACCTGTAACAAAAATAGTACGTCATGAAAATAATCTCTCACAGCCAACCTAGATTTCTCGAATCAGGTACCGCGCCTACAGGAGCTCCAAACATTGTCCTTCCGACACCAACACATGTACACGTCCGCGGTCCGAGAAGCCAGAACTTTCGCCAACTGCATATTCTCTCGGCAAAACGCCTCACTTCACAAATTCCGCTATTAATCCAGACACCTGCAGGAACTTAATCGAGGACAACATATCCTCTCCCATCTCCGCCCGCAACATGGTGCTATTTCACTTTATCATCATATTCACAACTAAAAAGAGAATCCAATCAATAAATTAAACGTCTTACCGCACCACAAACAGCAAACCAATCGAAAACGCTGACACGTAAACAGAACACAATAAAACTGATAACTCACTGAAAACAATTTCAATCCCTAGGTCATGAACAATGCCACAACTCCGCTCTTCCAAAACCAGAGTTCAAATAAACCCAATACACCACACAAGGCAACGCACACCACCAGAGGGAACCATCAAACACAAGAAGGCATCTACAAACAACCAACTCAAACTAAACTCAGCGCCGTAATGTCACAGACCACAACATCCATAACGTCACGGGTCAAACCAGACGGGTGGAATCTGACGCTTCCGTTGACTCCAGAACTCGGGCTACGGTAGAATTAGAGACAACAGAATTCAGATTAAACAAAAAACATTACAAGTGAAGTTCTGGTAAAGGCGGATGCGCATCATCGCAATCTACAATACACATATCTCTACTACACCTACATACCACCTCCCCCCCCCCCCACCACACACAAACAACTTCGAGCCATATTGTAAACAAGACACGCGAACTACCTAAACAATAAGAGCATCACAGATGTCAACTATACAACGTGTGGCAAAAAGGGGCACACTCATCACTCACGTTGTGCACTATATAGACTCATACTTTCCTGAGCACAGTACTAAGTAACATTCGCGCATAAGAAGCTATCTACAGAAACAGAACTGCGGATATACAAGTCATACTAAACTTATATGAACTTCAAATTCATAAATTATGTTAACGAATTTCATATTATGACTCCCAAGTACATCAAACAACGCAGTTTTGTGAATCATTTTAATAATACCGGTAAATCCGAAACAACGTTATTCACAACTGGGAGACTCAACTAGCTGTTCCAGCCATGGTACGTCACAAGTCTTTAACGTCGCACTGAATTAAGGCAGCATCCGCTGCATGACACAACCACGAATACATACGATTTTTCTTTCGCCTGTAACTCGACTTGTTAACCGCAGAGTATTTTCATGCCGCACTTTTACATTTTGCTCACTCATATTATCACGCAAATATTAAACCTAACTACGTTTAATAAGAAAAAAAAAAAGATATGCGGAGTCAACGGTCAAGAGACAATTATTAGATCACTCACATGTTGATTTTCTAAATGTATTCCACACAATAAACTTTTAAAAAAGTGACAACCACGGAACATCGATTAAAAGTGACGACTGTCGTCTGTTCTGCTTTTTTACGAATAACTACCAGTGATGCCACACTCTGAAGCTCAAAGTCCCAACCTGTTACTCAAAATGTCCCTTTTCTGTATAAAGTGTCCCATGGTAAGGAAAAACACATGATGCCTAGGAAAAGTGAGTGAGAGAGAGAGAGATAGAGAGCGGGAGAGAGAGAGAGAGAGAGACAATAGGTATAACAATAGAAATAATGGCTTACGATTTCACACACAGCACGTTAAACTAGTAGTAGAGTGTAAAATGCAACTACAATATATAACAGCACCCTCGCAATACTACATCATATAATGTAAACTCAGGACTTACATTACTGAAGTGCTTGCTTATCCTTTCAGAAAATACAGCCTTCCTTTTGAAGAGATATACACGTACTCCTCCCTCTTTCAGTCTCCATCGCACAGTTAAACTTTCACTTAATACAAGTTTTTCTTATTGTGAAGCATGAGTTGTTTTTGTTCCACTTAATAAGTTATGAAGTCTATTCCGTTTGCTTGAAATAAACATCTCACAAAACAAATGAATTTCATTTCTCACCTCGAATTCTGTTTCATTTCCTCTTTTTTACATCACTTGCAATAGAAAATATTCTTTCGGATTCAGCATTAAAATGTGGAGGCGAAAGAACCAGCTCAGCAAGTTTACTGATATTCTGAATCCCTGATACCGGAAATCTTTCAAGTTTGAGATTTCACTCTGCATACGATCCAAGTCCATTTCTGAACGTTCCTTCTTCTTATTTCAGCCACAAACGGTAGACTTCTCCATTCAGCTGCAAAGGTAATTACATCAGATCCTCCAAACTTCGATGCGATTCGTGATACAAATCTGGTACCTTCTGTCAGCTGTTAATGCAATATTTGACTCTACGAATTTTAAGTCTCTAAAAAATTCATCGTGTATAGGCAGATCCTTCATTTATTCGATTGCTGCGATATAGAAATCAGTGCATTTAAGTCTTAGTTTATGAATTCCCTTTCCACATTTCCTAGCGAGTTTGTAATAACCGTTCACATTTGGGACCAAGATATTCTGGTTCTAATAGGAGATAATGGTATGATGCAAGTTTATTAATCTTGTGTATTTCAGTGAGAACACCAGGGTTTTGAGAGTTCTGACCAATGTTTTATAAACAGACCCAAAGAATCTCCTGAAAACTTGTGAATTAATATTTTCCTCAATTGGAAAAGAGCGTTAAAAGTGTCGAAGTAAACCAAAATATACTTTAGAGACAATATGTAATCACTGAATACACAAACAACGAACAACGTAGCCAACATGTGGAGGGATCAATGTTGCCAACAGAAACATGTTCTGAGCTAAGTGTAAACGCGCCTTTTAATACACGAACTTTCAAATTCGTGAAGCTCTATTTCTGCAGACGTTAATTTTGAATAGTTGCTAACTGGAAGTAGTGCAAAAACACGTCCCAGTTTTCCAGCAGACGAACAACACATATATGCAAAATAAGCTATCGCGTTCCCGATAATTTAAAGAACCATTTACGTTCAACTCCTAAAAGTTCTTGAAATTCTTGTAAAATAGTGCAGCGCTTTGCACTGCCAGCTATGTTGGTTGTCATGGACCTTATTAACTCTTCACAGGATCTAGGAAGCTTCTGACATGTCTTGTTTGTAACTGAAGCAGATGAAAGGCATATAGAGTTGAGAACAATCAGATTTGGTACAACATTTCTAAGTCTTGTTGTGACAGAATCACAGCTTCCCAACATTATAGACACATTGTCACAAGCCATGGCAATCACATTTGTAATTGGAATATCTTTCTCTTTCGACACACTCCTCAGAGCTATGAATAGATTTTCTTCCGAGCAGTCTTTGGCATCCAGAGGTTACGACACCAGAAGTTGGGTTTTCACATACCCATCAACTGGCGACACATATTTCACTAAAACTTATATATGTTTGCTATCTGATATGTCGGTACTCTCGTTCACTAAAATAGAAAATTTCCTTTAGATACTGAAACGTTTTATCAAAAAAATGGTTCAAATGGCTTTGAGCACTATGGGACTCAACTGCTGTGGTCATAAGTCCCCTAGAACTTAGAACTACTTAAACCTAACTAACCTAAGGACAGCACACAACACCCAGCCATCACGAGGTAGAGAAAATCCCTGACCCCGCCGGAAATCGAACCCGGGAACCCGGGCGTGGGAAGCGAGAACGTTACCGCACGACCACGAGATGCGGGCAAACGTTTTATCAGTTTCCACCTTTGCAATAGCATTTTTCACTATATTGGCACACTTTATACGATCTCAAGTAACCTCTGGAGCAATTTTGAAGTCAGAGAAAACATCTTTTAACACAGGAACAAGTTGGTCCACTGTTGAAAATGCAACAATATGCTCAGCGAAAAAAGTTGATAATCTCAGTTCAGCCGTCTTCGCCTTTTCCGTATGTTTGCTTTCATCAAACATTTTCGAAAACAATCAACAATAGTTTTGTTCCTTTGCACAGTTTCAACATGTTTAATGTGTTTAACTCGATAAGCATATTTTTCGAGGTCGCTTCTACTGCAGGCAACAATAAAGTAACACTGTTTACACCGCATCTTTCTGTTGTTACCTTCAACGGCATCCAACCAACCTCTAAATCTGTCAGTTTGAAGCCAAGAGTCTTGGAAAGTTTCAGTATGTTTTACCGGATCTCATTCATTGCACCCGAATATCGATTTCTCTGCACTCGATGGGTTGCAGTCTGACATTCCTAAATGTGTGCAAAACAAACCACCCAGAAACAATTCTCTGTCTTTCCAAGCATTAATCCCGACTTGCGGGGTCTGCTGTTTCGCTACATCTTCTCCACTTCTCCCTGTCGTTGAAATCTTCTGGTCTTAAGCCAATAACGTACATGTCTCCCCTGACGTTGTCAGTCCATCTCTTTGCCGGTCTTCCTGGTGGTCTTGTTCCTCCTGGGTTGATGTGGAGCTCTGTTTTTGCAACTGAGTTGTCTTGCTTTCTCATGACGTGGACGTAACAGCGGAGATGGCTTCTCTCACTAGAGGCTTTATTGAGCTACCTGTCAGACAAAAAGAAGCAGTCACTGGTTTGTGGTGATTTTAATGTAGATTTCTTAAAAGATACGGATAGGAAAATTGAGCGAGAATCTTTGTTTCATTGTTTGAATCTAGTATTTGTTGTAAATTTTCCAACTCATGTGCAGTAGGATAGCAGGTCACTTATCGGTATTATTTTCATAGACAGTGCTCAGGCAGAAAGAATTAATATGTACCCAGTTGTTAATGGGCTATCTGATCATGATGCACAGTTCACGGAAATAACACATATAGCACCTTACAGGCTTCAGGCAGGTTTATACAAGGCAGGGAGGTGAACAGGGTACAGAGTTTTAAGAGCGGCCTAGAAAAGGTAGAATGGGATGAAGTATACACAGAAAATTATGCTAATGCCAAATTCAATTTATTCCACCGTAAATTTGTCTCAATAGTTGAGAGTTGCTTTCCTGAAATGTTATCCAAAAAAGCCATTATAAAGTCAAGTAAGCCATTGATTACTAAGGGAATTAAGATACAACATAAGAGGAAGAATGAAATATATGGACAGGTCAGAATAAGTCAGGATCCAACGTTACTTGCTTTCTACAAAAGATACTGTAATATTTTAAATAAAGTCATTAAGGAGTCGAGAAGCTTATGTGTTCTGACAGAAATTAATAATGCGGATAATAAGATTGAAACTGTATGGAACATTGTCAAATGGGAGATGGGGCAGCCTCACAGTGCGCAGCATACCATAGCAATAAAGCTAAATGATGATGTTGTGAGTGATAATTCACAAGTTGCAAGTATTTTTAACATTCACTTTCTGAATGTAGCAGCAAAAATAGGTTTAAAGGGTTCAGTTGAAGAAGCAAAAAAATGTTAAAAATGTCATTCCCCAGGACTTTAGGCCTTTAGAAATAGGACCAAATCCCCCACCCCCCGTGAAATTACGGGAATTATAAATATACTGTTAAAAAAGAGCTCATGTGGTGTTGACGGAGTCTCTAACAGACTTTTGAAGTGTTGTTCTAATTCAATAAGTGGAGTCCTTAGTGATATACGTAATGCTCCGCTAGCACAGGGAAAGTTTCCAGACAGATTGAAATACACAATTGTCAAACCTCTTCATAAGAAAGAGGACAGGAGCGACTTAAATAATTACAGACCAATCTCATTGCTGATTTCGTTTTCTAAAATATTCGAAAAGTTATGTATTCAAGAATAGTCTCACATTTAAGTGAAAATAATTTACTCAGCATGTCACAGTTCGGATTCCGGAAGGGTTACTCGACTGACAATGCTATCTACACATTTACCCATCACACAGTACAAGCCCTAAATAACAAATTATCGCCAGCTGGTATTTTTTGTGATCTTTCCAAGGAATTTGACTGCGTGGATCACGTCACACTCTTAGAAAAACTCAGGTTTTATGGAATCGAATGCTATACACACAGATGGTTTGAATCATACTTAACGAACAGAAACCAAGAAGTTGTGCTGAATAACACAAATAATGTTGGGAGGGTGGTAAATTCTAGTGAGTGGGGAGTTACCACAAAGGGAGTCCCATAGGGTTCAATTATAGGTCCTCTGCTGTTGCTTATTTATCTGAATGACCTCTCACTTAACATTCAGCAAGCATAACTAGTACTTTTTGCATGTGACACAAGTGTTATAATAAATCCCATTCAAGAAAAAGCAGCTGAAGATATTGTTAAGGATGTGTTTCAATGAATTATTAAGTGGTTCTCAGAAAATGGCTCTCCCTTAATTTTGAAGAACACTCACTATATCCACTTCTGTGCACTGAATAGAGTCGCACCCACAATTGATGTAGCATATGAACAGGGCTCAGTTAACAGGGTAGATTTATCCAAATTTGATGACAACTTGAACTGGAAGAAGCATATTACTGAGCTTCTCAAACAATTAAGTTCAGCTTCTTTCGCTCTTCGTATAATCGCTAGTCTTGGTAATAAACAGATCAGGCTCCTAACGTACTTTGCATATTTCCACTCAATAATGTGTTATGGAATAGTTTTCTGGGGTAACTCACCACTTAGACATAAACTATTGATTGCACAAAAGAGAGCAGTGAGAATAATTAGTGGTGTTCACCCAAGGACGTCATGTAGACACCTATTCAAGGTGGTAGGTATTTTAACTGCACCATCAGAGTACATAAATTCACTAATGAAATTCGTTATAAATAATCCATCTCAGTTTGCGAAGTACAGTGATGTTCATATGTACAACACTAGAGGGAAAAATGATCTTTCCTAACCGTTATTGAAGCTGTCAGTTGCTCAAAAAGGAGTACATTATTCAGCAACAAAAATCTTTGAACATTTACCCAACAACATAAAGTGTCGGCAGGTAGCAGTTTTAAATCTAGCTTAAAATCATTTCTTTTAGACAACTCCTTCTATTCCATGGACGAGATTCTGTTTCAGAACTGGTAAAAAAAATTGTACATCTAAATGTAGTTGCATATGTAGAACTAAAAATTTCAGTAATATTAATATTAGCACTATTCACTTGTGTCTATATATATTTTGTAATCTGACTTGTTCCACATCATATCGATAAAATAATCGTAAAAATTATCTACAGAACATGACATAACTAAACTAAACTAAACTGGCAGTGATCGGCTCGCCACCAAACCTTTTCTGGACGTCTGCATTTGTTATGTGCTCACACCGCGTCAGCCCCATGGACCACCAAAGCATCTACATCTCCATGATGTGTAACATTTGCTCCTGTTGTTTCGTCATAGAGCGACACTCAGTCCCATACATTGCTGCTGGGCGTACCATGGTTTTATATACTTTTGCCTTTAGATACTGAGGCATCTTTTTATCGCAGAGGACTCCATTGACCTGTCTCCACTTAAGCCAACCTGCATTCACCCTCATCCGAGTATGAAGAGATGTGTCGCAGTCTGAGGTGACGACAGGCCCTAGGTACTTACAATGCATGGTCTTCTGCAGGTCTCCTTCGCCGACACTTATGGTGCCTCTGGTTTGGGACCCTCATTCTAGGTACTCTGTATTTGGACATTGAAGTGCAGTTCTTTTTCAGCCAGTCTGTCCTTCCACGTTTGAACCTGGTGCTGGAGTTCAGGGCACGCTTGGGCAACATGTGCCACATCAACACCATAACGAAGGGTCCAGGGATGTGAAGCCTGTATGTCAGCTCTTGCCATATCCATGCAAAGGATGAATAGCAATGGTGGAAGGGCAGAACCCTGATGAACACCCACAGTGATATCGAAGGGCGGAGCAATTCCAGCAGGACTCCGAACCATACTAGTGGAATTATGGTACAAAAGTTGCACCCTGCTCACATACTCGTCAGGGACGACATAGCAGCGAAGAGCTCGCCAAATAAGATCGTGTGGCATACGACCGACAGCCTTTTCTAGGTCTAGAAATGCCATGTGTACACTCTTCTGTCTCTTTCTGTGTTTTTCCATCAAAAGGCGAGTGGCATGGATAACATCGATGGTGTTGCAACCCTTAAAAAATCTACTCTGGTTTGGTGTTACAGAGATAACACTTCTGAGTCTGCTATCAACTGTGATACAGGAGTCGAATAGCGTGATAAGTCGAGCAGTCGTTCACGTCTCCTTTTCCCTTCCAGATTGGGAGTGTGATGCTAGATGTCCATGCTTGTGAAAGCTGTTTTTCGACGATGATGCGGTTGAAGAGCGAAGCAAGGAATTCTGAAGCAGGCTTTCCGAGGATTTTCCAGATTTCCGCTGGTAGGTCATTTGAAACAGTTGCTTTTCCATTTTTCATCTTGCTAATGGCAAGCATTACTTCCTCAGGTGTCATTGAGGGGTCGGGTCCTACTATAGGATTAGGACTAGTAATCCGTGGATGTGTAAACTCTTTGTTGCTGATGTTATCAAAGTAATCTGTCCAACTCTGGGGAATAGATTGTCTATCTCTTAGCAGTTTGGCGTCGGCTTCCTTGATGTGCATGACATGTCCAATGTCCTCAGTTGAACGGTGATGTGACTTAGCAAGACGGTACATGTTGTTTTCTCCCAATGGTGTGTCAAGCTGGTCATACAGTGTCTGGTAATATTGGTCTTTTGCTGCAGCTACTGCTCTTTTTGCTGCTGATTTCAGGTTGCCATATTTCTGGAGATCAATGTTAAGTCGTGAATTCCACCAAGTCTTGTTCGCCATCTTTTTCTCCTTGGCTGCTTGCTTGACTTCATCTGTCCACCACCAGGTTTGTTTATCAATGTATTTTCTTCCAGATATGGTTTTTTTCAGCGTTTTTCTCGCTGCTTGATGTATTTGTTCCACAGTATCTTAACACATATCTTCAACCGACTGATCGGTCTTCATGGAGAAGTTTACTAAGGCTGTCATCAACTCTTTTCGCTAGGTGTTCATTCACCACCACTTAATTCGCTCAGGCCTAGTCTTAGGTTTAGGTTTGGGTTATATAACACACGAATATTGAGGACAAGCAATCAGTGTTGTCGGGCGATGCAGTCATACAAAATTACTTTGACATCCGTTACCAGCTTCATGTCTTGTTGACAAACTAGCCAATAATCGATCTGAGTAGCATGTTCTCCACTTGTATAAGTAGCCAGATGTATTGGCCTCTTTTTAAACTATGTGTTGATCACAATGATATCATGAGCTTCTGCAAAATCACGTATCTGACATCCATCATCTTCCCACCCACTGTACCCATGTCCTCCATGGCATCGCATATATCCTTCTTTGTGAGCCCTAAAATGTCCGTTTAAATTTCCTCCAACAATAATGGACTCATCCTGGGGAACTTCTCGAAGGAGGGCATCCGGACTGTTCCAAAACTTGTCCTTCTCATCCTCAGTGCATCCAGTTTGATTTGCATAGCAAGATACAATGTGGGCAGTGATAGCTGTTGAGTCAATCTTGATAGACATAAGCCTTTCTGACATCCTGTTGACACTGGTGACATTGTTACGGAAGTCTTGGTCGACAACTATTGCTACTCCATTTCGTGTTATGGTACCACGATAGATGAGTTTGTAGCCATCTCCGATTTCTTTCGCCTTTGAACCTTTCCACTTGGTCTCCTGGATGCAGGCAATGTTGACAGGTCTTTTTTTGAGCATTTCTGCTAGTTCACGATGTCGGCCGGTCAATGAATCAATATTGAGGGTAGCAAATCTCATTAGCTGTTTAGGTTGGACTGACTTCTATAAGCTATCCCACCTATGAATGGGTAATTCTCGCCCATTTTTCACGTCACTCGGGCGCAAGAGGCGTGCATCGCTTCAGGGGGTGGGGGACGCCCTAGCATGCTCTGAATTTAGAAGAGATGTAGCTATACATCCAATAAAAAATTCCTCAACTGACGGGTCGCTTCGCCTGTTGCTGAGGGCATTTTATAGCTACTGCCAGCATGTAATTAGGTCACCCTTAACCTGGAGAACAGACTTCTTTTGCAGCCGCCCCTATGGAGTACAGACGCTACTGCTAAATGGTATTTCCCCTCTCATTTAATCCCCAGAAAGGAGGGTTGCCTCATCTGTCAGCTTCGCCGTTCCGAAGTCCGCCTTCTCTGCCATCGCTGCCATTAAGGTCTTTACCTGTAATCCTGGCATGGGTTCCATGTTATACCCCATGGGGTTGGGTCCCTGCCTGAACTCATCCATCCTATCACTCCGACCTGCTCAAGTGAAGGATTCCCACACACGCGACGTGGACTTGACAACCAAGAATTACCCCAGTGGAAGAATATGGAAGGGGACCCTATCTCCCTGGAGCCGAGTTAATGATTGTGTATGCTGCCACAGTCAAAGGCAAACCACTTAGAAACAAGTACTACATAGTAAGATCAAGATTCGCATCCAAGACCCCAAGTGCCGGCCGGTGTGGCCGAGCGGTTCTAGGCGCTTCAGCCCGGAACCGCGCGACCGCTACGGTCGCAGGTTCGAATCCTGCCTCGGGCATGGATGTGTGTGATGTACTTAGGTTAGTTAGGTTTAAGTAATTCTAAGTCTAGGGGACTGATGACCTAAGATGTTAAGTCCCATGGTGCTCAGAACCATTTTTGAACCAAGACCCCAAGTGACAACCAAGGTGTAATAACTTCGTGTAAACTGAACTGAGTAAGTTAAACTAGTTCAGACAATACCATACAGCTTAACATGCCGCTTGACTTAACCTCCCGTCTAACATGCATTCTGAGATGCATTATTTAATCGGGAATTTCACAAGTGCTACTCACTCATAAATAAACCTGCATTTAATTCGTGCATACCAAAGTAAATTTGAACTAACAATAGCTACTACAATGGAAGTTCTGACGGCTGGTTGAACAAATGACAGTCAACCGGTGTCGTATAATTACTTTTGTGAGCTGTTTTTACCTTATTTTCGAGGTATGTGACAATCATACCTGTAACAATGCATATGTTTTACGGCTGTGTAAGCAAACTTGTCGTAGACATAGTGAGAATGCTGACTGCTGGTTATACAAATGACAGTTGCTGGGTGCATTTTCTTAGCTTCCGTGAAATTTTTATCTTTGCTGTTGTATGTGCCATAACCATTACTACATTAAGTCAAAAGCAGTAACTAACTGCCCCATATTCATCTCACTTTTTGCATAAAAAACCCTTTGCCACTTCCTGAAAAAATATTTGTTCAAAAATCGTTCAAATGGCTCTGAGCACTATGGGACTTAACTTCTGAGGTCATCAGTCGCCTAAAACTTAGAACTACTTAAACCTAACTAACCTAAGGACATCACACACATCCATGCCCAACGCAGAATTCGAACCTGCGACCGTAGCAGTCGCGCGGGTCCCGACTGCAGTGCCTAGAACCGCTCGGCCACCACGGTAGGCAAAATATTTGTCAAAATGTCCCACAACATGAGACAAATCCCACAGGTTGGCAAAACTGGTAACTGCTTCAATGAAGTTCTGAGAGAGATAGTACACTATGGTCATAGTCAGTAATCTATGGTGTTAGTAATCTGATACTGGAGACACTTTGATTTCACTGTGTAGTTCAAGAATTTAAATGCAATAAATGACATCATTTTGTGTACATACAAACAAAAATACACGTGCTAACTTAAATATATTAAATAAGCTGTTACTGTTGCCAATCAGGGTGCAATTTGTCCACTATACAGCAACAAGCATAACGATATGTCGATTACAAGCACTTCCCTACACACACACACACACACACACACACACACACACACACACACACACACACACACACACACACACATACTGAGCGTGGTGGCGCAGTGGTTAGCACACTGGACTCGCATTCGGGAGGACGACGGTTCAATCCCGTCTCCGGCCATCCTGATTTAGGTTTTCCGTGATTTCCCTAAATCGTTTCAGGCAAATGCCGGGATGGTTCCTTTGAAAGGGCACGGCCGATTTCCTTCCCACTCCTTCCCTAACCCGAGCTTGCGCTCCGTCTCTAATGACCTCGTAGTCGACGGGACGATAAACACTAACCACCACCACTAACCACCACACACATACCAAATAAGTTCAACCTGAGAAACTTTATCCAATATGTCTTATATCGGAAATGTAAACCCTCTGCAAGACAGCACTTCAATCATGGACGTTCACAGAAATATCTGTAGAAGTGGACAAGATTTTAAAAAATGCCACACTTTTATATAACCGATGTAGTGAGCTTTAGAATGGGTCGTAAGTTCAAGGTATTTGCTGTAAAGTACACCAAACTTATCGTATCTGAAACGTATCGCAATTATTCACTCAATAATTTTATAAAGTACTGAAAAAAAAGCAGAGCACATATACAAAGTACAGACTTTATCATGAATACAGAGGCAACCTTTTTCACTTAAAGATCTGTGACTGCAGAAGGCAACGGAAGCCACTGCATTAAAGACAAATAATGTGTATCCACAGGACATGTGGCCTGTAATTTGAAAAACAGTCTTCATGATCTCTCGATTGACAAAAGATTCCGGAATAGTACCCCATTCTGGGAGCGAACTGCCAAGTGGGAGGTGACCATGAGAAAAAGATTGAATAACCAACGAAAGGATAAGTTTCTACGAGTCGGGGCGTGGAACGTCAGAAGTTTGAACGTGGTAGGGCAGCCAGAAAAGCTGAAAAGGAAAATGCTAAGGCTCAGTCTAGATATTGTTGGGGACAGTGAAGTGAAATGGAAAGAAGACGAGGATTTCTGCTCAAATGGGTATAGGATAATAGTATAATAGGAGCACGATTCGTTATGAATAGGAAGGTTGCACAGAGAGTGAATTACTATGAACAACTCAGTGATAAGATTCTTCTCATCAGAATCGACTTTAAACAATACCAGCAACGACAGTTGAGAAATACATGCCGACGTCGCAAGTGAAAGATCAAGAGAAAGAGAAAGTGTATGAGGATATTGAATGGGTAATTCAGCACATAAAGGGTGATGAAAATCTAATAGTCATGGCGGGACAGGATTCAGGCTGTAGGGGAAGGAGTAGAAGAAAGGGTTATGGAAGAAGATGGGGTTGTATTAGGAATGAGAAAAGAGAAAGAATAACTGAATTGTGCAATAATTTTCTGTTAGTAATAGTGAATACCCTGTTCAAGAATCACAAGATGAGGAGGTGTACTTGGAAAAGGTCGGAAGATACAGGAATATTTCAGTTAGAGTACATCGTGATCAGGTAGCGATTCCGAAATCAACTACTGGATTGTAATTCCCAGGGTCAGATATAAAGATACGGCCAAACTTTCAGGAAACATTCCTCACACACAAAGAAAGAAAATATCTTATGTGGACATGTGTCCGGAAACGCTTACTTTCCATGTTAGAGCTCATTTTATTACTTCTCTTCAAATCACATTAATCATGGAATGGAAACACACAGCAACAGAAAGTACCAGCGTGACTTCAAACACTTTGGTACAGGAAATATTCAAAATGTCCTCCGATAGCGAGGATACATGCATCCACCCTCCGTCGCGTGGAATCCCTGATGCGCTGATGCAGCCCTGGAGAATGGCGTATTGTATCACAGCTGTCCACAATACGAGCACGAAGAGTCTCTACATTTGGTACCGGGGTTGCGTAGACAAGAGCTTTCAAATGCCCCCAAAAATGAAAGTCAAGAGGGTTGAGGTCAGGAGAGCATGGAGGCCATGGAATTGGTCCGCCTCTACCAATCCATCAGTCACCGAATCTGTTGTTGAGAAGCGTACCAACACTTCGACTGAAATGTGCAGGAGCTCCATCGTGCATGAACCACATGTTGTGTCGTACTTGTAAAGGCACATGTTATAGCAGCACAGGTAGAGTATCCCGTATGAAATCATGGCGGTGAATCGAGGAAGTACAGTACATACTGACGAAACTAAAACGAGCTCTAACATGGAAATTAAGCGTTTCCGGACACATGTCCACGTAACAATTTTTCTTTATTTGTGTGTGAGGAATGTTTTCTGAAAGTTTGGCCGTACCTTTTTGTAACACCCTGTACACTCAGATCACAATTTAGAAGTGATGAAGAGTAGGCTGAAGTTTAAGAGACTAGTCAGGAAAAATCAGTGCACAAAGGAGTGGAATGAATAGGGACGCTTGAAGTTCTCTAAGGCTATAGATACAGCGATAAGGGATAGCTCGACAGGCAGCTCGGTTTAATAGGAATGGACATCTCCAAAGAGGACATATACAGAAGTTGGGAAGAAAAAAAGTTGGTACAAAGAAGGTAATTAGAAGACACCATGAGTAACAGAAGAAAAACCTCAGCTGATCGATGAAAGAATGAAGTACAAAAATGTTCAGGAAAATTCAGGATTACGGAAATACATCTAGGAATGAAATAAATAGGAAGTGCTGGGAAGCTAAGGCGAAATGGCTGCACGAAAAACGTGAAGAAATCGATAAAGAAATGACTGTCGGAAGGACTGACTCAGCATACAGAGAAGTGAAAACAATTTTCGGTGAAATTACAAACAAAGGCGGTAACGCTGAGAGTGCATTGGCAATTCCACTGCTAAATGCAAAGGAGAGAGCGGATAGGGGAGAAGAGTACATTGAAGGCCTCAATGGCGGGGAAGATGTGTCTGATGTGATAGAAGAAGAAACAGAAATCGATATAGAAGAGACAGGGGATCCAGCATTAGAATCAGAAATTTAAAGAACTTCGGAAGACTTACGATCAGGTAAGGCAGAAGGAACAGATAGCAGGCCATCAGTTTTTCTAAAATCTTTGGAGGAAGTGGCTACAAAACGACTGTTTACATTGGTGTGTAGAGTATATGAGTCTGGCGATGTACTATCTGACTTTCTGAAAAACATCATCCACATAATTGCCAAGATTGCAAGAGCTGTCAAGTGCGAGAATTATCGCACAGTCAGCTTAGCAGCTCATACATCCAAGTTCCTGACAAGAATAGCATAGAGAAGAATGGAAAAGAAAACTGAGGATGTGTTAGATGATGCTCAGTATGGCTTTAGGAAAGGTAAAGGCACCAGAGAGGCTGTTCTGACGTTGTGGTTGATGATGGAAGCAAGACTAAAGAAAAATCAAGAAACGTTCATAGGATTTGTCGACCTGGAAAAAGCGTTCGACAATGTAAAATGGTGCAAGATGTTCTAAATTCTGAGAAAAATAGGCGTAAGCTATAGGGAAAGTCGGATAATATACAATATGTACAAGAGCCAGGAGGGAATAATAGGAGTGGAAGATCAAGAACGAAGAGCTCGGATTAAAAATGGCTTAAGACAGATGGAAGGGAATACAAACGTTTTAAAAATGAGATTGCCAAGAAGTGCAAAATGACTAAGCAGGAATGGCTGGAGGACAAATGTAAAGATTTACAAGCATATTTCATAAGCTGAAACGTAGATAATACATATAGGAAAACTAAAGTGACCTTTGAGAAAAGAGAGGCAGCTGTATGAATGTCAAGAGCTCTGATGAAAAACCAGTCATAAGCAAAGATGGGAAAGCTGAAAGGTGTAAGGAGTGTATAAAGGTCCTATACAAGGGTGATGCACTTGAAAGCAATATTATAAAAAGGGAAGTGGACATAGATGAAGATGAAATGGGAGATATGATACTGCAAGAAGAATTTTAGAATGCTCTGAAATATCTAAGTCGAAACAAGGCCCCGGGAGGAGACGATAGTCAGTCAGAACTACTGATAGCCTTGGGAGAGCCAGCCATGACAAAACTCTTCAATCTGGTGAGCCAAATGTATGAGACTGATGAAATAACCCCAGATTTCATGAAGATGTAGTAACTCCAATTACATAGTACACAGTCGCTGAAAATTACGGAACAGTTACTTTAATAAGTCACGATTGCAAAATATTAACACAAATTCTCTACAGAAGAATGGAAAAACTGGTAGAAGCCGACATCAGGAAACATCAGTTTGGATTCTGGAGAAATGTAGGAACACGAGAGGCAATACTGCCCCTACGACTTATCTTGGAAGATAGGTTAAGGAAAAGCAAACCCACATCTATAACATTTGTGTTTTTAGAGAAAGCGTTTGACGAGTGTTGACTGGAATAATCTCTTTGAAATTCTGAAGATAGCAGGAGTAAAATATATGGAGCGAAACACTATTTACGAATAGTACAAAAAACAGATGGCAGTTATAAGAGTTGACGGGCATGAAAGAAAAGCAGTGGTTGAGAAGGGAATGAGATAGGGTTGCAGCCCATCCTCGATGTTATTCGATATGTACATTAAAAAAAGCAGTATAGGAATCCAAAGAAAAATCTGGAGTAGGAATTAAAGTTCTGGGAGAAGAAATAAAAACTTTGGTGATTGCTGACGATATTGTAATTGTGCCAGAGACAGCAAAGGACTTGGATGAGCAGCTGAGCGGAATGAACACTGTCTTGAGAGGAGGATAAAAGATGATCGTCAGCAATAGCAAATCAAAGATAATGATATGTAGTGTATTAAATCAGGTGTTGCTAAGGAAATTAGATTAGAAAACGAGACGCTTAAAGTAGTAGATGAGTTTTGTTATTCGGGCCACAAAATAACCGTGATGGCCGAAGTAGAGATCGTATAAAAAATGCTTTGGCAATGTCAGAAAAGCATTTCTGAAGAAGAGAAATTTGTTAACATCGAACATATATTTTAAGTAAAATATGGCGTTTCAGTCTTCGATCGCTATTCTTTATTTTCAATTACCGGTTTCGGGCTAGCTGCCCATCTTCAGATCATATATTGTAGTTACAGAGTAACTTGTCCGTACAGAACACTCGGTTCGCTGTCACAAGTAAAGTAAATTTCAATCTGTTAAAACCTTATATCGCAGTTTTTAAGAGTAACCTGATTGGTAACAGTAAAAAGTGCCCTTTACCTATAACAATTGTGCATCTGTTATTATTTCACCATATATATTAATGGCGAATATTCTACATTTCAATTATATTTTATGTTTCTTTATAAAGAAATTTTAAATTAATGTAAAAATTTTTCATTTCAGGGTCCACTCAAAAAAGATTATTCATATGTTATTACCTTAAAAATTGTTTTATTAAAAAGAATATTCGCCATTAATATACACGGTGAAATAATAACAGATGCACAATTGTTATAGGTAGAGGGCACTTTTTACTGTTACCAATCAGGTTACTCTTAAAAACTGCGATATAAGGCTTTAACAGATTGAGATTTACTTTGCTTATGGCAGTGAACCGAGTGTTCTGTACGGACAAGTTACTCTGTAACTACAATATATGATCTGAAGATGGGCTGCTAGCCCGAAACCGGTAATTGAAAATAAAGAATAGCGATCGAAGACTGAAACCCCATATTTTATTTAATGAACGATCGCTGAATTCCCATTGAGACAATCATGTCTAGTTTTGATATATTTTAAGTGTTAGAAAGTCTTTTCTGAAGGTATTTGTCTGAAGTGTTGTCATCTATGGAGATGACACTTTGACGATAAACAGTTTAGATAAGAAGAGAACAGAAGCGTTTGAAATGTGGTGCTACAGAAGAATAGTGAAGATTATAGGGGTCGACCACGTGACTAATGAAGATTTGATGAATAGAATTGGGGAGAATTTATGGTAAAACTTGACCCAAAGAAGGGATCGGTTGATAGAACACATTCTGAGACATCAGAGGATCAGTAGTTTAGTATTGGAGGTATTTGTGGGCGGTAAAAATCGTAGAGGGAGGCCAAAAAATGAATACAGGAAGCAGATTCGGAAAGATGTAGGTTGTAAATAGTAGGAGTTGAAAAGGCTTGCACAAGATAGGGTAGTGTGGAGAGCTGCATCAGAGCAATCTTCAGACTGAAGACCACAACAACAAGAAGACAGGGATGTAGTCTATTGCCCCGTCTGTTCAATCTATACATCGAAGAAGCAATAACGGGAATAAAATATAGGTTCAGCAGTGGAACTGAAATTCAAGGCGAAAGGATATCAATGATAAGATTCGCTGATGACATTGCAATCCTCAGTGAAGGCGAAGGAGAATTACAGGATCTGCTGGGTGGAACGAACAGTGTAATGAGTACAGAATAGCAACTGAGAGTAAATCGAAGAGAGACGAAAGTAATGAAAAGTAGAAGATACAAAAGCAGCGAGAAACTTAACATCAGGATTGGTGGTTATGAAGTAGATAAAGTCAAAGAATTCTGCTACCTAGGCAGCAAAATACACATGGCAGATGGAGCAAGGAGGACATAAAAAGTAGATTAGGCCGGTATTACACTATCAAATTTCTTTGTCCAATATCTTTGTCAAACATATTTGATAGTGTAATAGGGACTTTGTCAAATGTCGTCCAATATTTGATCAAATCTAGGGCCTCGCTGTAGATTTGATCAAAGAAATCGTTTGTCTTCTGTTCACTGCAATGTGACATGTTACCACATGGAGCGCTAGCATCGCTACAGCACTCTGTCGTCTGTAGTGTTTTTATAAACATTGCCGGTAAATACAATTGGTGTGTGCCGACAACTACAAAATTAATAGAGATGTATGAAGCTGATGAGGCGCTTTACAACGTAAGGCACCCTGAATACAAAAATAGATTAAGAAGATTGGTGACCTGACCTGACCTGACGTAACCTAACCTAACCCTCTCCTGTAGCAAGGAATCGGAGTGTTACAGTGAGCCTGTCTTCTGCAGATGTAGCAGTTCTTAAGTGAATATTGTGCTTTGTGATATGAGGATACACTTCACTGAGGACATACAGAAATGTATGCTCATCCATTCTTAAGTAACTGATGTAAGACTTGACGTCTTCCACTGTAAGCTCACGTAACAAGTTTTGTTCAATGCTTTTATCGTGTCGTTGTAAAACCCACGGCTTCACCGAGATTAGATTAGCTTTTCGTTCGACAGATCTATGCTGAGGAGATCCTCGTGGATGTGAAACATGTCAATTTTTTTAAAAATCTGAAATAACAATACTAATAGTATCAATAAATACAATCCATCACATGTTTCTATTAAAAATTTCGTCAATGGAGTAGGAGGAGTTGACCACTAGTAAGCCTTTCAGGCTCCTTTTAAACTGATCTTTATTTGTAAATAAACTTTTTATGTTTGCTGGCAAATTATTGAAGCTGAGTGTTCCTGAGTAGTGGACCCCTTTTGGAAGTAAAGTAAGTGCTTTTAAGTCCTTGTGCAGATCATTTTTGTTCCTGGTATTGTATGTATGAACTGAGTTGTTTGTTGGAAAAAGAGATATATTATTTAGGACAAATTTCATTAAGGAGTAAATATACTGAGAGGCAGTGGTTAGTATACCCAGTTCTTTGAAGAGGTTTCTATATGACGTCCGTGAATTTAATTCACAAATAATACGTACTACACGCTTTTGGACTATGAAAACTTTTGTTTGACTTGAATTTTTACCCCAAAATATTATACTATATGACATTATGGAATGAAAGCAGGTAAAGTATGCAAGCTTTTTCATTTTTATGTTGCCTATGTCTGCTAACACTCGAATTGCAAATACAGATTTGTTAAGGAGTTTCTGCAGTTCTGTGGTGTACTCCTCCCAACTGAATTTATTATCAAGTTGTAGTCCCAGGAATTTAAGTGTCAACCTCGTATGTATGGTTCCTTTTTCTCCCCCGCTTCTTTTCCGCATGTGCACACAATGCAATTGCGGTACGTGGAACTGCTGTGGTTAATAACAAGTTGTTGTCAGCCATCTTGAACTTTGACGAAAAATTTGGTGACAGTGTAATACCCCTTCTAGCGCTACGTCAAAGATCTTTGTCAAATATATTTGACGGAATATTTGATCACATCTTTGATCAAATCTTTGACAAACAAATTTGATAGTGTAATACCAGCCTCAGCCACAGCCTGGGGCATGTTTCAAGAATGGGATTTTCACTCTGCAGCGGAGGGTGCGCTATATGAAACTTGCTGGCAGGTTAAAACTGTGTGCCAGACCGAGACTCGAACTCGGGACCTTTGCCTTTCGCGGCAAGTGCTCTTCCGACTGAGCTACCCAAGCACGCCTGAGTCGCTAGAGCACTTGCCCGCGTAAGGCAAAGGTCCCGAGTTCGAGTCTCGGGCACACAGTTTTAATGTGCCAGGAAGTTTCAACGACGGCAGTGTTTCGCAGAAGGAAGAGTCGGCTGGTTTCTCAGAAGGGCGTTGCGCAACGCCGAGGCCGCACCTTGCGATTTCCGCCGGCGTCCACAGAGAGTGGGTCACGTGACGACAGAGCTGCGGCGCTCTCGCGCTGCGCTGGGCAGCCAGGCAGTCGCTGGCGAGGCGTGGCGGAGAGCGCAGTGCTGCGAGTACAGAGCAGGTAATTCACTGTGTGGAGCACGAAACTGTTTCACATATAACTATCATCTCTGGATGTTTTAAGACTCGATGGAGTAAAAACACTTCTCATGTCTCAATACTAGTAAACGGTTTCACAGTGTGTTTTCTTACATTGCATTGCAAATGTTACTATCGATTGTGTGTAACCGGTACATTCCAAGCCAAAGTTGAGTGACCTTGGCTTGTGGGATTCCTTTGAAATTACGAAGTGTGTAATCGCCGTGTCGCGGACTTGTTTAATGTTATTTGGAAAAGATGCAGATCCCGTTTTATGCATACGGGGTGTTCAAAAAGTCTCTCCGCAGTGCCGTATGATAGCCACGCGTGCCGTATGCCGCTGTGAATATACAGGGTGTTACAAAAAGGTACGGCCAAACTTTCAGAAAACATTCCTCACACACAAATAAAGAAAAGATGTTATGTGGACATGTGTCCGCAAACGCTTAATTTCCATGTTAGAGCTCATTTTAGTTTCGTCAGTTTGTACTGTAATTCCTCGATTCACCACCATGATTTCATACGGGATACCCTCTGCCTGTGCTGCTAGAACATGTGCCTTTGCAAGTACGACACAACATGTGGTTCATGCACGATGGAGCTCCTGCACATTTCAGTCGAAGTGTTCGTACGCTTCTCAACAGCAGATTCGGTGACCGATGGACTGGTAGAGGCGGACCAATTCCATGGCCTCCACGCTCTCCTGACCTCAATCATCTTGACTTTCATTTATTGGGGCATTTGAAAGCTGTAGAGACTCTTCGTGCTCGTATTGTGGACGGCTGTGGTACAATACGCCATTCTCCAGGGCTGCATCAGCGCATCAGGGATTCCATGCGACGGAGGGTGGATGCATGTATCCTCGCTAACGGAGGACATTTTGAACATTTCCTGTAACAAAGTGTTTGAAGTCACGCTGGTACGTTCTGTTGCTGTGTGTTTCCATTCCATGATTAATGTGATTTGAAGAGAAGTAATAAAATGAGCTCTAACATGGAAAGTAAGCGTTTCCGGACACATGTCCACATAACATATTTTCTTTCTTTGTGTGTGAGGGACGTTTCCTGAAAGTTTGGCCGTACCTTTTTGTAACACCCTGTATACCGAAATGAAACTGAGTGAAATACAAGTTATTGATTTATTGAATATTAATTTTTACTCAAAAATGTTCAAATTAAATGTTGAAAGTGTCCCCCCTGTTGTTGAATACACAATTCAATTCGTCTAATCATGTTTCCAAACACACGCTGTAACATCTCTTCTGTAACAGCAGCAGTGAAAGTGGATATTGCAGTTTTCAATTCGTCGATGGATTTTGGACAGCTTTTATAGACAGTTGCTTTCGCTGCACCCCAGAAGAAAAAGTTAGGTGATGTTAGGTCAGGCGCCGGCTGGGGTGGCCGAGCGGCTCTAGGCGCTTCAGTCCGGAACCGCGCGGCCGCTACGGTCGCAGGTTCGAATACTGCCTCGGGCATGGATGTGTGTGATGTCCTTAGGCTAGTTAGGTTTAAGTAGTTCTACGTTCTAGGGGACTGATGATCCATAGTGCTCAGAGCTATTTGAACCATTTTCTTTGTAAGGTCAGGCGATCGTGGAGGCCAAAGTCCGTGTGAAATTATGCGATCACCGAAAACATCAGCAAGCAGTGACATTGAAACGCGAGCTGCATGCGCGGTTGCACCATCTTGTTGAAAATAACCGTTCACTATTTCACTTAACACAAGTTCTCCTATGAATGGGTACAAATGGCTCTAAGCACTATCGGACTTAACTTCTGAGGTCATTAGTCCCCTAGGTGTAGAAACTACTTAAACCTAATTAACCTCATGACATCCCACACATCCATGCCTGTGGCAGAATTCGCACCTGCGACCGTAGCAGGCGCGCGGTTCCGGACTGAAGCGCCTAGAACCGCTCGGCCACAACGGCCGGCTATGAATGGTTACAGAATATCACTGCAGTATCGTTGTGCGTTTATTGTTTCGTTGAAAAATATGGGACCCACAATCTGACGTCTAGAAAAACTCCTATTTGCACAGAATGATGTGCTTCCTCATGAATACACAATGGATTTGCACTATTCCACAAACCAGAATTTTGCGAGTTCATGTACCCGGATAAATGAAATTACGCCTCATCACTGAAAAACGTTTCATTAAGAATACCCCTTCCAATTTGTTGAACGAAATTTTGGAACCATTGACAATAATGCAGCCTCTTGCCATGATCAGTATTTTTCAGTTCTCGCACGACTGTCACTTTGTATGGAAAAAGTTCTAATTTTTTCGTTAGAGCTGTGTGGGCCGTTCCGACGCTAACATCGTTTCCTGGGCGAGTTTTCTTACTGACTTGTGCGGACTGATCGATATTTTATCGGAAATATCGAGTAGTTTATCCGTAGACAAAACACTAGGACGACCACTTCTCGGTGCATCTGTCACTGAACCCGTAGTTCGAAATTTGTTAGTCAGATCTCGCACAGTATCGCGATGTGCGAGTGTTGTCTCCGGGAAAACTGAAGTAAGTGTTTGGCGAACTGAAACTGTGTATTTACCGCCAGCTTTGAACACTTGTTCGACTAAAAACACACGTTCTTCAGTGGTTAGCATTTTTAACAGTAACAAAAACGAAACAAACGGACAAAGGAAGTAAACTTAAACGCTCACGTCAACACGTAACGACACACACCAACGATACTACTGACGCTGGCTGAGATAAACGGAACAGTGGAATGTTGGGAGAGTCCACTTGAAGGGAAGTAACCCAGGCAGGCGAATAATCATACGGCACTGCGGAGAGACTTTTTGAACACCCCGTACATTCGATTAACTAACTGTCGGTAAAGCCGACCAAATTTTTTTCCCACTACAGCTCCAGTTTTTACATTGCTGTAGGCCACTTTGAGTAACTATTTGAAAATACAGGATGTATCAAAAAGAATCATCAGATATATGAAAAAAATGTTTGACATATGTGCGTGAGCAACGTACAGTTAGCAAGAGTAAACTCTCGAGTTTTACACGGTCCCCGCTGGGTAGCAGCAGTGTGTGCCCACTTCAGTTCTGGTAAAAATGATGTCGGGACAATAGAAACCGGCCAGCCGCAGTGGCCAAGCGGTTCTAGGCGCTTCAGTCTGGAACCGAGTGACTGCTATGGTCGCAGGTTCGAATCCTGCCTCGGGGATGGATGTGTGTGATGTCCTTAGGTTAGTTAGGTTTAAGTAGTTCTAAGTTCAAGCGACTGATGACCTAAGATGTTAAGTCCCATAGTGCTGAGAGCCATTTAAACCATTTTTGAACAATAGAAACCGTTTCGTATTCTACGTTTTGCGCAGTGTGGATCAGCGATAACTGTTAAGCGTGACTTTCGCACTAGGTATGGTGTGGATCCTGCAACAGCACAGAGCATTAGACGATGGCGTGAACAATTCCGAGAAACAGGTTGTTTGTGTAAAGGCAAATAGCCGGGCCGTCCCCGAGTGTCCGACACAGACTTCGAACGCATCTACCATATTTCACAAGGAGCCCGCAGAAATCCGTTTGCCGTGCAGCTCGACAGCACATGCCCCCCGATGTCCGTCAGGCATGTGTTGCGTCGACGTTTACACATGAAACCATACAAAATTCAACTACTCCCAGCTTTTGGTGAAGGTGACAAACATTAGAGTTATGTAATTTCGTTCTTGCCAAGATAACAGGATGACTGCTTTCTTGCACAGTGTTTGGTGATGAGGAAACATTCCGTTTAAATGGGAAGCTCAACCATTTCAAAGGGCTTTTACTGGCACACGGCAGCGCCTGCTGTTCGAAATATTCCATGAATAGATTTGCAACAGCTGGACTCAGGGCGCTTTGTTCGTAAAACTCATTATCTTACTGGAAATTAGTCGCAGCTACTGGACTCTGCCAGTGAAAGCCCTCTGAAGTGGTATCGGTATGTGGATGACACTTTTGTGGTATGGAACCATGGGGAAGGGGAATTGTATGGTTTCTTGTTGCACCTAAATGGTATTAATCCAAAGATACAATTTAGTATGCAGAAAGAGCGTAATGGAGGGCTTAATTTATTTTTTGGATGTAGCAGTAATTAAACGGGCAGATGGGAGTGTATGTTATACACTGCACAGAAAAATATACACACACCGACCGTTACCTCCATAGGGATTCGAACGATCGTCCTAGGCAGAAGAGAGGTGTCATTAAAACATTAGTGGCCAGAGGTAATAGTACACTACTGGCCATTAAAATTACTACACCAAGAAGAAATGCAAATAATAAACCGGTATTCATTGGACAAATATATTGTACTAGAACTGACATGTGATTACATTGTCACGCAATTTGGGTGCATAGATCCTGAGAAATCAGTACCCAGAACAACCACCTCTGGCCGTAATAACGGCCTTGATACGCCTGGGCATTACCATTGACCAGACGTTTTCAATTAGTAAGAGATCTGGAGAATGTGCTGGCCAGGGCACCAGCCAAACATTTTCTGTATCCAGAAAGGCCCGTACAGGACCTGCAACATGCGGTCGGGCATTATCCTGCTGAAATGCAGGGTTTCGCAGGGATCGAATGAAGGGTAGAGCCACGGGTCGTAACACATCTGAAATGTAACGTCCACTGTTCAAAGTGCCGTCAATGCGAACAAGAGGTGACCGAGACGTGTAACCAGTGGCACCCCATACCATCACGCCGGGTGATACGCCAGTATGGGGATGACGAATACACGCTTCCAATGTGCGTTGACCTCGATGTCGCCGAACACGGATGCGAACATCACGATGCTGTAAACAGAACCTGGATTCATCCGAAAAAATGACGTTTTGCCATTCGTGTACCCAGGTTCGTCGTCGAGTACACCATAGCTGGCGCTCTTGTCTCTGATGGAGCGTCAAGGGTAACCGCAGCCACGGTCTCCGACCTGATAGTCCGTGCTGCTGCGACCGTCGTCGAACTGTTGGTGCAGATGGTTGTTGTCTTGCAAACATCCCCATCAGGGATCGAGACGTGGCTGCTCGATCCGTTACAGCCATGCGCACTAGATGCCTGTCATCTCAACTGCTAGTGATACGAGGCCGTTGGGATTCCATATTCTGCTAACAGTCATTGGATCTCGACCAACGCGAGCAGCAATGTCGCGATACGATAAACCGCAATCGCGATAGGCTACAATCCGACCTTTATCAAAGTCGGAGACGTGATGGTACACATTCCTCCTCCTTACACGAGGCATCACAACAACGTTTCACCAGGCAACGCCGGTCAACTGCTGTTTGTGTATGAGAAATCGGTTGGAAACTTGTGTCAGCACGTTGTAGGTGTCGCCACCGGCTCCTACCTTTTGTGAATGCTCTGAGAAGGTAATGATTTGCGTATCACAGCATCTTCTTCCTGTCGGTTAAATTTCGCGTCTGTAGCACGTCACCTTCGTGGTGTAGCGATTTTAATGGCCAGTAATGTATCTGCGAGCCAGTTTATTTGCAAGTTGAGTTAAATCATTTGCGAATGGCTTTTAAGAAAAATGGATACGCTGACAACGAGGTAGATCGCGCACTCCATCCCAGAAGAAAAGAGTCTGACAACAATCAGCAATAACTGTCAACCGGAAAAGTTTTTTCTTGCACTTATCCGCAATATTACAGACCGTAATGGCAAAGTTCTGGTCAAGTTTCAGGCTGAAACCATCTTTAGACCCACCAAGAAGATTAGTGAGTGTTTAAGATCGGCGGAAGTCGCTCGACACCCGCTAGCAACTCCTTGGGTGTATGAAATTCCGTGCAGCTGCGGGAAGGTTTATATTGGAACGACGAAAAGAAGTGTCAATACCCATTTAACCGAACACAAAAGGAACTGTGGACTGGGACATACCGACAAATCAGCCGTAGCGGAACATGTTTTTAAAGACGGTGATCACGAAAATAAAATTTAGTGAGACGTGTGTGCTAGCCCAGACATCGCATTATTATGCACGTATCTATAGAGACGCTATAGGGATTCAGAAACACCACAATAATTTTAAAAGAAAAGAGGAACGCTTAAAGTTAGACAAGATATGCTGTCGACTTTGCACCAGCGATGTGACAATCGATTATCTTCGATCGAGAACAATGACGTTAGAGATAGACTTACAGTCGGCTCCACCTGACGAATGGTGGTGCCCTGTATGCGCTCTATATAAACGGGACCCCCACGGCCTATCAGCTCATTCATCACCGTATCATCTCATCAATACTCTGGGAAGGAACGCACATCCTGAACTCAGAGCTCCAGTCAATACGCTTCATCGCCACTTTAGGCGGTAAACTTCATCTCATCATCATAAAACAAAATACTCATCTCCATCAGTATAAACATCACCCTCAGCATTAACATCATCCACCCGGGGTCATACTCCCCAAGCCAGTGCCACACACAAGCCATATCCGTACACCTAGGACCATTTCGTGAGACAGAGCGTGGACAGAACGCTGGCTCTTCAATACACACATGGGTTCCTGGCAGCCAGTCTTTGACTCCCCTCGGAAGATGCCTGCAGTTGGCAACGAAACGTCGGGAAGTAGTTCTAGTTCTACAGACCCACCACGGCCTCTCAGCCCAGTAGTTTTAACTAATGAAGACGCCGGCTGTAAAAGCCTACACGTTATGATTGGTTCGTATTTAGTTTTCCCATGTGTTTCAGTAGGTTCTAAACTGAATCATAGTAGTACCACGTTTAAGGTAATTGTCATTTATTCTTCGCTCCCAGTTACACATTTTTAATTACATTGAATGTTTGGATCGCTCATTGGGGAAAAAAAAAAATAGTTCAAATGGCTCTGAGCACTATGGGACTTAACGTCTGTGGTCATCAGTCCCCTAGAACTTAGAACTACTTAAACCTAACTAACCTAAGGACATCACACACATCCATGCCCGAGGCAGGATTCGAACCTGCGACCGTAGCGGTCACGCGGTTCCAGACTGAAGCACCTAGAACCGCACGGCCACACAGGCCGGCCTCATTGGGGGAGGCTGACTGGGAAGCCTCACGCCACTTTCCCTTCCCCCATCTCTCCCTTCTTCCGACATGTACGTATTAAAATAAAAAGACCGCAATTAAGAAACACATTACTCTGACATGTGGCACTGAGTAAATACAACTACTTAGGTAAATTTTACATTTATCAACAGTTCTTTCCTTTTCAACTTATTGCAAAATTTTAGATGTTACTTATTTCGTATTACGTTGTTTTAGATCTGAAGATGGTCCAGAGAGCGATGGAAACATTTAATGTAATTAAAAATGTATAAGTGGGAGCGAATAATAAATGAGAATTATCTGATAAAAGTACAGTTGCTCACTCTCTCTAGCCGATTATGTCGGCTCCTGCCGGCCGGTGTGGCCGTGCGGTTCTAGGCGCTTCAGTCTGGAACCGCGTGACCGCTACGGTCGCAGGTTCGAATCCTGCCTCGGGCATGGATGTGTGTGATGTTCTTAGGTTAGTTAGGTTTAAGTAGTTCTAAGTTCTAGGGGACTGATGACCACAGATGTTAAGTCCCATAGTGCTCAGAGCCATTTGAACCATTTGTCGGCTCCAGTGATAATACCTAGTTGTTTTGAAACAAACGTGGAATCGTTTCCTATGTAGGTGAAGCTGCCCTGTGAACGTAACGCAATGTTTCCAAATTTGTCACGCGCATACCAACTTCTTTAACGGAAAAAGTTTCCACATAAACTGCAAATGCTTTAATTTCGCTTTACTGCGTGTGCCGCGATGCCCGAATATCTTCCACACAAATGAGTCCTCGCATGTTCATTGTCATCTAAAAGAAATCGTGAGCTCTTCAGTGTACCGTTCGTCGTTGTAAAACTTGACGCCATTTTAAATTTAACACTATCCGTCTAGACGTGTTTCAAGCTGCGTTGTAAGGCGTGGGCGGGTAGCTCATCCGGTAAGAAGCGTGGGTGGAGGTTGAAACGCTGTTCAGGGCACAGACGTCCGATCCGCCAGATGCCTTCAGCTGTGGTCAGCTGCAGTAAGCAGTCTCGCTGCAACCTTGAAACGTGCGAGGAAATACCTTAGCAATGCGCGGAACTGGTTTGTCGGCATACGGTTGCCATCCGTCCGTCTCCATGTATCGGTCCCGCCACCGTTATGGAGCTTCTTGTCCCGATATTCCGAGAAAAAAAAAAGGAAAAAAAAAACGTTAAGAGTTTGGCTCCGGTACTGAAGGAATGTCATATGTTGGGGCGACGCGTAAATGCAGCCTGAGTTTTATTTATGTCAACATATTTATGATTACAAGATCGGCTCATAGATGGAGTTGCATGTTGCGTATCTTCCCTCCACGACGCAATCACCTTTTACATTTAGCGCCATCATTCTAGAAAATACGAGACTTCTCCGGTAGTACGGAGCCGGAAACATTTAAGCAGCGCCCCGCGGAGGAATGGGGCAGTTGCCATTTGAATAGCGATCTGATAAGACTTCTTGCTGAACGTAACACACACGAGCGCAAGCTGGTAACGGCTGAAGTGTTTACTGTGGGTATGGAGGGCGCGAAGTGTGTAGTGACGTCTGCTTCGATGATTAGTGTTATTATCGACTGACTACCGTGTAATAAACGAAAATGCCTAAGGATGGATACATGAAAAAAGAATGTGTCCTTTTCGAATGATAGCACAAAAGAGTGGTCCTTCGTCAAGAAAGAACGTACGGATCAGGAAGCGATGGGTGAAATTTGTAGCTGTTTCATCGAAGTAACTCATGGAGGTAAGGCAGATGTGATGCATCACATTTTTACACAGAATCAAATAGACACGCAGTAAAACAGACATTAAAGCCTGTTTCTACATTCGTCATGAAAGAATTGCTCGTTGCTACTGCAGAACTAACTACAGCTTATAAGAATCGTAAATCCTTTCAGTTGTTTTGACTGTACCGTAAAACTGAATGCCAAAATGTATCCTGACACCAAAGTCGGCTGAAAGCAGCCTACAGCCAGGACCAAAGCCACAGCGATTACTAAAAATATTCTCGCACCACACTCAATGTCCGAAGGCATAGACACCGGTGCATCGAACCACAAGGCCGAAGAGATGATTCCTTTAGTTGTCCGATGCTTTACTGAAACTGACGGGATGTAACGAAAGCTGTTGAAGTTTGATTGGCTGAATAACGAAACATCGCAGACAGTTACAAAGGTTTGTCTAGGCACTTTCAGACAACTGCAAATCTCATTCGATAAATTAATCGCTATTTGCGGAGACAATATCAACACGAACACCAACATCGGAGGGCTTCATTGACGCGACCAGCGGGATGTGTTTCACCAAATTAACACTTTCGCTGCGGCATCGGTGCAGGCGCGCAACTCTCCAGTGCGGCCCGGCGACACTCTGGAACGGCGGGCACCGCTCGGAGCCGACGCTCCTAAGCACACCCGAGCTACAGGCTGACGTCAAGACCTCGTAAGATCTGTAGGATCATGTTCTATACTGACTTATTGATGACTCCTTAGATGCATTACTTCAAATAAGCTTCGACTGTATTGTGGTCATGTTTTAAAGTCTGTTTGCTGTCTCACACCTGTAGGGGTACAGGCGTCATTCAAATGTCCGTGATTTGTTGATAATGTAACAAAAAGTACAATTCAAACAAGGTTAGGTTAGGTTAGTGTTGTTTTAACGTCCCGTCGACAACGAGGTCATTAGAGACGGAGCGCAAGCTCGGGTTAGGGAAGGATGGGGAAGGAAATCGACCGTGCCCTTTCAAAGGAACCATCCCGGCATTTGCCTGAAACGATTTAGGGAAATCACGGAAAACCTAAATCAGGATGGCTGGAGACGGGATTGAACCGTCGTCCTCCCGAATGCGAGTCCAGTGTGCTAACCACTGCGCCACCTCTCTCGGTAATTCAAACAAGGAACAAATCCACTGCATTCAGGAAAAATTTTGATTCCATCTATATCTTAATGCCATATTTATTACGATTGCTTTTTTATGTATTGTGTAAATGACAATCTTCCCCTGCAAAGAATCATTGATTCATCTATTGACAAACCTCTTCCCGGGTAATACACTTGAGGCATTCTCGTGTTAAAATAATCCAATATAGGTCGTATCTTATACAGGGTGTTACAAAAAGGTACGGCCAAACTTTCAGGAAACATTCCTCACACACAAAGAAAGAAAATGTGTTATGTGGACATGTGTCCGGAAACGCTTACTTTCCATGCTAGAGGTCATTTTATTACTTCTCTTCAAATCACATTAATCATGGAATGGAAACACACAGCAACAGAACGTACCAGCGTGACTTCAAACACTTTGTTACAGGAAATGTTCAAAATGTCCTCCGTTAGCGAGGATACGTGCATCCACCCTCCGTTGCATGGAATCCCTGATGCGCTGATGCAGGCCTGGGGAATGGCGTATTGTATCACAGCCGTCCACAATACGAGCACGGAGAGTCTCTACATTTGGTACCGGGGTTGCGCAGACAAGAGCTTTCAAATGCCCCCATAAATGAAAGTCAAGAGGGTTGAGGTCAGGAGAGCGTGGAGGCCACGGAATTGGTCCGCCTCTACCAATCCGTCGGTCACCGAATCTGTTGTTGAGAAGCGTACGAACACTTCGACTGAAATGTGCAGGAGCTCCATCGTACATGAACCACATGTTGTGTCGTACTTGTAAAGGCACATGTTCTAGCAGCACAGGTCGAGTATCCCATATGAAATCATGATAACCTGCTCCATTGAACGTAGGTGGACGAAACTAAAATGAGCTCTAACATGGAAATTAAGCGTTTCCGGACACATGTCGCCATAACGTCTTTTCTTTATTTGTGTGTGAGGAATGTTTCCTGAAAGTTTGGCCTTACCTTTTTGTAACACCCTGTATAAACGATCGTCTGGTTTCGGGTTTCCTGGAAGTGAATTTTTTTGCAAAATGCGGAGAGCGTAATATGATCAAATACCGGTCTCTGCTTATACACATCGCTATTCCTCTATTCTCAGACACCGATTCTTTCTTCCAGTACTCTTGTAATCGCGGATATTTAACGTTACTCATATGTAACGAAACACCCAGGAAAGCTAGTAATTCGCCTATACTTAGAGGTTTCCATTTACAGTTCCTAGATCCCTCTTTTGTATTTTAGCTCAGCAATATGTTGACTGCGTTATCTTTCGTTTCGTCAACTGCAAGTTGCAACATTTCGTCTGTTACCAATAATCTGAAGAAATCCATAGGAGAATTACCAGCAGGGTGAATTTTCAAAACTTCTTCCTTCGTAAATGGGTGATACTGCATGTTATGTGGTTCTTTATGCCAGGACTCACCTGGATTATCTCCGAGTGACAGGTCGGGCTCTTTTTCGTCGTCGATTTCCTGTCACAGTCGTTGTGATAGGTATCGTCAGATTCGGAATTGTCACGAAACAGATTCGAAAGCTGTGCTTCCACGCTATCATCACTCTGCAATTCTACTGCGGCCTCTAAACGACAATCTCCGTGCTATGCCTCTTCTTCACTACGCAGAAAATCACTGGCGTCTAGTACACTAACAAGGGAACCTTCCCATCGCACCCCCCTCAGATTTAGTTATGAGTTGGCGCAGTGGATAGGCCTTGATAAACTGAACACAGATCAATTGAGAAAACAGGAAGAGGTTGTGTGGAACTATGAAAAAATAAGCAAAATATACAAACTGAGTAGTCCACGGGTCGCATAGGCAACATCATGGACAATGTGAGATCAGGAGCGTCGTGGTCCAGTGGTAGCGTGAGCAGCTGCTGAACGAGAGGTCCTTGGTTCAAGTCTTCGCTCGACTGAAAATATTATTTTCTTTATTTTTGCATAGTTATTATCTGTCCGTTCGTTCATTGACGTCTTTGTTCACTGTAATAAGTTTAGTGTCTGTGTTTTGCGACCGCATCGCAAAACCGTGCGATTAGTAGACGAAAGGACGTGCCTCTCCAATGGGAACCGAAAACATTTGATCGCAAGGTCATAGGTCAACCGATTCCTCCACAGGAAAACACATCTGATATATTCTATATGCCACTGGTGACGGCATGTGCGTCACATGACAGGAATATGTTGTCGACCCACCTAACTTGTACACTTGGCGAATGGGTAAAAAGATTCTTCTACCTTGCCCGATTTAGGTTTTCTTGTGGATGTGATAATCACTCCCAAAAACGTGATGAAAACATAACAGTTTGTCACATTAACTGAAAATAAAATATTAAACTTTTCACTCGATGGAAGATTTGAACCAAGAACCTTTCGTTCCGCAGCTGCTCACGTTACCACGACACCACAGCGCTCCTGCGTTCCCAATGTCCTTGACGTTGCCTATCTCCCTATGAACTACTCAGTTTGTATATTTTGCTTATTTTTTCACAGTTCCACACAACTTCTTCTTGTTTTCTCAATTGATCTGTGTTCAGTTTTTCAAGGCCTATCCACTGTGCCAACTTATAACTAAATCTGAGGGAGGTGCGATGGGGAGATTCCCTTGTAAGTAACTGTTCCTCTGTCAATGTAACACTTCTCCTGCTCCTTTTCACATCGGAAGGTCCAGGTGTCGATTCATTAGCCGCCATTACGGGCAATATACGTAAGTTTATACGCTTTGATGTTAGCTTTGATGCTGCAACTAGACTGAGTAATCCGACAGTGAGCGCAGACACTTGTAAGCGTCAGCCGCAGCGAAAGTCTTAAAGAGCTAGAAAACAATGTAGAGTAAATAGGATGCTCTGCCCATATCCTCCACAATATTCCATCAAGCGCTCCTGGAGTCTTAACTGTCGACATTGAAATAATCATCACGAAAATGTTTAATACGCTGGCCGGAGTGGCCGAGCGGTTCTAGGCGCTTCAGTCTGGAACCGCGCGACCGCTACGGTCGCAGGTTCGAATCCTGCCTCGGGCATGAATGTATGTGATGTCCTTCGGTTAGTTAGGCTCAAGTAGTTCTAAGTTCTAGGGGACTGATGACTTCAGAAGTTAAGTCCCATAGTGCTCACAGCCATTTGAACCATTTTTGAATGTTTAATAATCGCCAGGAAAATGTTTCATTATTTTTCAATGTACACGTTAAGGACAGAGAATCTGAAAGAGTTCTGCTTGTACATCGTCAGTCATCAGACTTTTCCATCTCACTCAAAAACAAGATCGCTGTCGTTAATGTCCACAGTTGAGAGAATTCTTAAGCTTTGGATTCCATTCCAACAATCTTTCGACGATGAAGACAGGCCTTCTAAAATAATTTCAGACATCCTTGGTAGTCCGATAAGTGAAATTTACTTCATCTTTCTGCAGACAAACTTGGATCTGTCTGAAAAAATATTAAGCATGGAGAAGAATAAAGTCTAGATAATTTGGATAAAAATTATTAATCGGGACCTACAGACGTCTGAATGAAAGGAAGACTGCCAATTTTCTTGGCATACAAACCAAGTTGACTTTGAACAAATTAAAGAATGAGAACCGTAAACCAATAAATAATTTGATTTCGAAATTTGAGGAAGAGAGAATGACTTTTTATGCCGTAGCGTTTTATTACTTAGAGAAATTGGTTGTGTAGTCACTGAGATGAAACAGCTACAAATCTCAGTCTTCCTGATCCCTACGTCCTTTCTTGACAAAAGACCACTCTATTGTGCAATCATCCGAAAACTGACGCTTTCTCTTTCCATCCTTAGGCATTTTCGTAATCTATGATACGTTTATTAGACCGTAAACAGTCAATAATACTTTGTCATCGAAGTAAACGTCACTATGCACTTCACGCCTTATACATCCGCAATAAATATTTTAAACATTGCAAACTTGCACTCGTAAGTTCGTCTTAGGTTTACAAGGAACCGTGTTACGTGATTGCTATTCAAATGGGAACTGCCCGATTCTTCCGCAAGAAATTGGGGCTCATACGGAGAAATATAAACAGTCGTTTGTTGCTCGCTCTATTTGCCAGTGTAACAGGGGAGGGAATGACTAGTAATGGTAGATGGTACCCTCTGCCACATACCGTACGGCGGCTTGCGGAGCATCTGTGTGGATGCAGAACAGAAATGGATTCACAGTAGTAATTTATGACGAGCTACTCAATGGCCCTGAATATCCAATGCCATCTGAGACCGCAAATCCGTGCTGCGAGGATAGGACGGGCCAGTGTTTCCTAATTGCTAATTGGAAGCCCCATTCACATCGTTGTATTCCTCTGACACATCGAAGAGAGGACTGCTCGAAGGGCCGCTGTGGCCGCGGCTAGTGCCTTTTCCAGTTATAGTAAGAGTTCAAAAGCAGTACCGTCAACTTCAATGCACTTAATGATCCGCTTTCCAAATGATCCTGCACAGGACAGAAGCATACCTGCGGGGATGTCGGCACAGGCGTTTCTGATGCAGTCGACTGTGTCTTCACGGCCTGTTGGCACTTGCTGGTACACTTTATCTTTTAAATATCCCCACAGAAGGAAATCCGGCAACATCAAATCAGACAACCTAGTGGGTCAATTAATAGAGCCACCTCTGCTGATCCAGCGACCAGTGTGGTCTGATATCTACTCTGCTTCACTTGAGTAATACGCTGGGCAACCGTCATGCTGAAACGACATACGTTGTCGAACGTCCAGGGCAGCATCCTGCCGTAGTACCGGTAGTCCCTGTTCCGAAAACGTACGGTACCTTCGTCCATGTATACATGGAAGAAGCCTGGAGATACTGACAGGTTTCAGATAGATTATATAATGGTAAAAAAGAGATTTAGGAACCAGGTTTTAAATTGTAAGACATTTCCAGGGGCAGATGTGAACTCTGACCACAATCTATTCGTTACGAACTGCAGATTAAAACTGAAGAAACTGCAAAAAGGCGGGAATCTAAGGAGATGGGACCTGGATAAACTGACTAAACCAGAGGTTGTACAGAGTTTCAGGGAGAGCATAAGGGAACAATTGACAAGACTTGGGGAAAGAAATACAGTAGAAAAAGAATGGGTAGCTTTGAGGGATGAAGTAGTGAAGGCAGCAGAGGATCAAGTAGGTAAAAAGACGAGGGCTAGTAGGAATCCTTAGGTAACAGAAGAAATATTGAATTTAATTGACGAAAGGAAAAAATACAAAAATGCAGTTAATGAAGCAGGCAAAAAGGAATACAAACGTCTCAAAAATGAGATCGACAGGAAGTGCAAAATGGCTAAGCAGACATGGCTAGAGGACAAATGTAAGGATGTAGAGGCTTATCTCACTAGGGGTAAGGTAGATACTGCCTACAGGAAAATTAAAGAGACCTTTGGAGAAAAGAGAACCACTTGTATGAATATCAAGAGCTCAGATGGAAACCCAGTTCTAAGCAAAGAAGGGAAAGCAGAAAGGTGGAAGGAGTATATAGAGGGCCTATACAAGGGCGATGTACTTGAGGGCATTGTTATAGAAATGGAAGAGGATGTAGATGAAGATGAAATGGGAGATTTCATACTGCGTGAAGAGTTTGGCAGAGCACTGAAATACCTGAGTCGAAACAAGGCCCTGGGAGTAGATAACATTCCATTAGAATTACTGACAGCCTTAGGAGAGCCAGTCCTGACAAAACTCTACCATCTGGTGAGGAAGATGTATGAGACAGGCGAAATACCCTCAGTCTCCAAGAAGGATATAATAATTCCAATCCCAAAGAAAGCAGGCGTTGACAGATGTGAAAATTACCGAACTGTCAGTTTAATAAGTCACAGCTGCAAAATACTAACGCGAATTCTTGACAGACGAATGGGAAAACTGGTAGAGACCGACCTCGGGGAAGATCAGTTTGGATTCCGTAGAAATGTTGGAACATGTGAGGCAATACTGACCCTATGACTTATTTTAGAAGCTAGATTACGAAAAGGCAAACCTGCGTTTCTAGCATTTGTAGACTTAGAGAAAGCTTTTGACAATGTTGACTGGAATTCTCTCTTTCAAATTCTGAAGGTGGCAAGTGTAAAATACAGGGAACGAAAGGCTATTTACAATTTGTAGAGAAACCAGATGGCAGTTATAAGAGTCGTGGGACATGAAACGGAAGCAGTGGTTGGGAAGGGAGTGAGACAGGGTTGTAGCCTCTCCCCAGTATTGTTCAATCTGTATATTGAGCATGCAGTAAAACAAACAAAAGAAAAATTCGGAGTGGGTATTAAAATCCATGGTGAAGAAATAAAAACTTTAAGGTTCGCCGATGACATTGTAATTCTGTCAGAGACAGCAAAGGACTTGGAAGAGCAGTTGAACAGAATGGACAGTGTCTTGAAAGGAGAATATAAGATGAACATCAACAAAAACAAAACGAGGATAATGGAATGTAGTCGAACTAAGTCGGGTGATGCTGAGGGAATTAGATTGGGAAATGAGACACTTAAAGTAGTAAAGGAGTTTTGCTGTTTGGGGAGCAAAATAACTGATGATGGTCGAAGTAGAGAGGATATAAAATGTAGACTGGCAATGGCAAGGAAAGCGTTTAAAGCGTTTCTGAAGAAGAGAAATTTGTTAACATCGCGTATAGATTTTAGTGTCAGGAAGTCGTTTCTGAAAGTATTTGTATGGAGTGTAGTCATGTACGGAAGTGAAACATGGACGATAAATAGTTTAGACAAGAAGAGAATAGAAGCTTTCGAAATGTGGTGCTACAGAAGAACGCTGAAGATTAGATGGATAGATTACATAACTAATGATGAGGTACTGAATAGAATTGGGGAGAAGAGGATTTTGTGGCAGAACTTGACTAGAAGAAGGGATCGGTTGGTAGGACGTGTTCTGAGGCATCAAGGTATCACCAATTTAGTAATGGAGGGCAGAGTGGTGGGTAAAAATCGTAGAGGGAGACCAAGAGATGAATACACTAAGCAGATTCAAAAGGATGTGGGCTGCAGTACGTACTGGGAGATGAAGAAGCTTGCACAGGATAGAGTAGCATGGAGAGCTGCATCAAACCAGCCTCAGGACTGAAGACCACAACAACAACAACAACAACATCGTCCATTCAACGTACCGTCGATACAAAACGGACCAATGAGTTCATTCCCCACGATGCCACACCGTAGGTTAACCGACCAAGGACGTAATAAGTGGGGATTGTCTACAGTAATGCAACTTAACGCTGGTTAGTGAGTGTAAACCCATCGCAAAATAGTAGTTCGGAAAAGATGATGGGGGTTGTCTGCATTTGTTGACGTGCTCATTCTCGAAACACTATCTGGTTATGGAAATCCGCGCCCTAAAGTTCTTGATGCAATGGCACGTGATATGAAAGATACTTATGACGTTGCAGTATTTCGACGGTACTACCTACGGAGATACTGGAATCGCTGTGTAGGGTAAATTAGGGTGATATGGTGAACGTAAGATTTGGGCCTCGTAGAAGACAACGCACACTGATCTGTATTTGCACGCAGACAGCTGCCACCACCCTTCACAGAGGAATGGGGTACTTAAAACTCTAGTACATAGGGCGCGCACTATCTCTGACGCACAGAGTCTACCCCAGGAATTGGAACATCCGAGAACTGCATTTCGAAAAAATGGGTACTCAGAGTGGCAGATTCAACGTGCTCTCCGCCCAACCACTACAGCACAACCTGTTGAGATGGATGAAATCACGAGGGAGCAGGTAGGCACTGCGTTCATCCCATAAACAGGCGCACTCTCGGGGAAAGTCGCCCGCATTCTGAAGAAACACCGGGTCGGATCTGTGTTTTGTCCTCCGAGTAAAACTCGTACACTGGCGCGGAGCGCCAAAGATGACCTCGGTTTGAGGAAGGCCGGCGTGTACCAGATTCCGTGTCAATGTGGCAAGTCGTATATCGGTCAGACGATGCGTACCGTCGAGGATCGATGCCGTGAACACCAGAGGCACACTCGACTGATGTATCCGAGCAAGTCGGCGGTCGCTGAACATTGTTTGTCGGAAAATCACGCTATGGAGTACGAACGCACGAGGATTCTGGTACAGACGTCGAGATACTGGGACAGCGTTGTTAGAGAGGCCACCGAAATTCGCACCAATGACGACCTCATAAACCGTGACTGTGACTATAATCTTAGCAAGGCTTGGGAACCAGCGATCGGGTTAATCGAGAGTAAATCCAGCAGACGTATAGTTGTGACGACCACGGCGGACAGAGCCATCACACCGACGTCATCTCAGACGCCGTCGCAATCTGTTCCGCCGCGCGACCGTGGCGCGGGGCGCGGACGGCGGAGGGAGCGCGCCGCGGGCGGAGGGTATTTAAATCGGCCGCCGCCGCGACCGAACCCAGTTCCCCCTGAGCAGCCATAGCGTACGGATCTCCGTGCCGGCACGTTCACAGGAGCTCAGTCCGACATGTATGATCGCCGAAATATTGTGCCCGTTGGACGCTGTAGACCGGCAGTACACCCGTGGATATTTTGATTATCAAATACGCCGGGAGAAACTCAAGAATCACAAGACGAGAAATTGTTTATTTAAACAAAATAAAAACACTCTCCTTTCACAAAATACATAAGTAACACATTAGCAGTACCACATCCTCTTTAAGGCACTACAAAAGATAAAAATAAACAACACTTATTTTTATGCCCTTTGGGTGAAACGGTGAACTTATTTCCCCTGCTTTTTGCCACATACGTCGCACATAGATTCATATTTTGAACAGTCTTCATGCACCCAACGTTGGCAGCTAATACATTTGATCCAATCCACATCCTTTTTAGTGCAACTGTACAGTTCACCGCACCCTACACAACTACACTCTTTACCATCCGCGTCGCCATCATCCAGCGACGAGTCGGATTCGGTGTCAGTGGTAGACGCTTTTCGTTTCTTAGGCTGCTTCTTTCTGATAATTCCTTTGGCAGTCTCTTTGGTTACGGTTTTTCCTTTGGTTACGGTTTTCCCGTTTCAAGCTGTCTCTCTACCGTTCCACTCTCGAACGACACGCGGAAAAAACGAGCAATTAAAATTTTTCTGTGCGAGCCCTGATTTCTCATATTTTACCGTATGATCGTTTCTCCCTATGTAGGTGGGCGCCAACAGAATGTTTTCGCAATTGGAGGAGAAAACTGGTGATTCAAATTTGATGAGAAGATCCCGTCGCAACCAAAAACGCCTTTGTTTTAATGGTTGCCACTCCAATTCACGTATCATGTCTGTGGCACTATCTCCCCTGTTTCGTGATACTGCAAAACGAGCTGACCTTCTTCGAACTTTTTCGATGTCATCCGCCAGTGCCACCTGATGCGGATCCCCCACCGCACAGCAATACTCCAGAATAGGGCGGACGAGCGTGGTTTGAGCAGTCTTTGTTGCACCTTCTAAGTATTCTGCCAATGAAGCGCAGTCTTTGGTTTGCTCTACCCACAATATTATCTATGTGATCGTTCCAATTTACGCTATCCGTAATTGTAATCCCTAAGCATTTAGTTGAATTTACTGCCTTAAGATTTGCGTGACTTATCGCGTAATCGAAATTTAGCTGATTTCTTTTAGTACTCATGTGAATAACTTTACAATTTTCTTTATTCAGGGTCAATTGCCACTTTTCGCACCGTACAGATATCTTATCTAAATCATTTTACAATTCGTTTTGGTCATCTGATGACTTTACAAGACGGTAAATGACCGCATCATCTGCAAACAATCGTAACAGGGCTACTCAGAATGTCTCCTATGTCGTTAATATAGATCAGGAACAACAGAGGGCCTATAACACTTCCTTGGGGAACGCCGGATATTACTTCTGTTTTACTCGATGACTTTCCGTCTGTTACTACGAACTGAGGGTTTTCTGACAGGACATCACGAATCCAGTCGCACAACTGAGGCGATATTCCGTAGGCACGCAGTTTGGTTAGAAGACGCTTGTGAGGAACGGTGTCGAAAGCCTTCTGGAAATCTAAAAATATGGAATGAATTTGACTTCCGCTGTCGACAGCACTCATTGCTTCATGAGTACAAAGAGCTAGTTGTGTTTCACAAGAACGATATTTTCTGAATCTGTGCTGACTATGTGTCAATAAATCGTTTTCTTCGAGGTACTTCGTAATGTTCGAATACAGTATATGTTCCAAAACCCTATTGCAGATCGACGTTAGTGATAGGGGCCTGTAATTCAGCGGATTACTCCTACTTCCCTTTTTGGGTATTGGTGTGACTTGAGCAATTTCCCAGTCTTTAGGTACGGATCTTTCTGTGAGTGAGTGGCTGCATATAATTGCTAAATATGGAGCTATTTTATCAGCATACTCTGAGAGGAACCTGACTGGTATACAATCTGGACGGGAAGCCTTGCCTTTATTAAGTGATTTAAGCTGCTTTGTTACACCGAGGAAAACTACTTCTATGTTTCTCAACTTGACAGTTGTCCTTTATTGGAATTCAGGAATATTTACTTCGTCTTCTCTGGTGATGGAGTTTCAAAACCGTGTTTCATAACTCTGCTTTAGTGGCACTGTCATCAGTGACTTGGCCGTTGTTATCGCGCAGTGAAGGTATTGATTGCGTCTTGCCACTGGTGTGCTTTCCGTAAGGCTAGAATATGTTTGGGTTTTCTGGCAGATTTCGAGACAGAATTTCGTTGTGGAAATTATTAAAAGCATCTCGGATTGAAATACGCGCTATATTTCAAACTTTTGTAAAACTTTGCCAATCTTGGGGATTTTGTGTTCCTTTAAATTTGGCATGCTTTCTTCGTTGCAATAATGTATGGTGCAACATGCACCAAATACAAATTCAAAGATTCTGTTTTTCATTGCACACTATTGATATTTCGTGCAGTGAGTTAAGCGCTCACTAAATATCACAATGACTACCAACATTGGTGAAACCATACCTTAGGACAGCATTAGATCTTAATATAAGTGAAAACTTTCCTCTTACCAGTATCATCTCCAGAGCAGTGGTAATGTGAGAGGAGGTCCAAAACCATAAAAAGTATGTTAGTTGGTGGAGGGCACATTCTCTATACCTGGATCAACATTTCGTCGTACGCATCCTTGGTATACGACAGGTTAGCTGGGAAGGAGTTGCAGACGGACTGGAGCAGTTGGCCTGAGGTAACATTTCCAGGTGTAGAACCCCAAACTTCAGCAGCAGTAGGTCGGTTGGCAGTGCCTATCAAATCCCGCACTGCAACATAGACTAGTTGTTAAGAGCAGACTAGTTTAGATTACAGTAGTAAAATATCGTTTTCCTAAATATATTGAATAATAAGGAAGGTAAATCTTTCCGTGACACAACGCTATAGACCCTTCTGGGCTTGTTTCATTGTGTTAGGTGCCCATTTTGGAAACCTTTGTGATCATGTGACACTGCACTATAGCTACAGTTTATAGAAATAGTATCTCTACTGTTTCTGTTCACACGTCCTGCAAAAAAAAAAAAAAAAAAAAAAAATGTTTTATATCGCCAGTAGCGTTTAGTAAGTATACATTCTGGGTGTTCACAAATTTTTAAATTCAGATGAATATGAAAGTGTCAATTCAACAGCATCTGCTGCATAGCAGTTACGCTTATCAACATACGTATTCAACTTCAGCCGGCGATTTCGACGATAATAATATGCATATCTTGTCCGAAAAAAGAAAGAGAAATTTTTGTGGAATTTTGTTGTTTTGTACATAATTAAATGCAATTTGTGGGAAGAACGGCTCTTCATTTCGCATTTTTGTGTAAGTGGGGGCTTCTGTGCATTTTTTATTTTGTCAGACAAACGTAAAACATCACCAATACATGTATTAGTTACTGAATTAACTTCCGGGTTGAAAATCAGGCATTCTTAAATTACACTGAACGTACACAATTCTTTGTTAAATGTTCGTTTGTAGTGATGGTTATTTGTTTTCGTCACTCTCTCAGACAACGGATCTGGTCTGGGTGGTGCTAATTCCTTTGCGGCTAACTTTTCCCGGTAATTTCCTTTTCCTCGACTACTTAAAACAAATTCAAGACAGTTCAGGTCGACAATGCACAGGGAAGCTGATTCCTGCACAGGAAGCAACCAACTCCAGACACAAACTGCCATTTGCGGACATCAGTAAGTTCAGGTAGTACGATCTACCAACAAGGTCACTTGACTAGAATACAAATGAGGTGCTGACAACCATAAAGGCCAAACGTACACCGTCTTCGATCCCACATTTTAGTGAGGAAGCAGTGAGACAGCTTTTTCGGAATGTTGATATGTACGTACAATGTGGGCTTACAGTGCAGATACAACAGACCCGCCGTAAGATCAACAGATGTCAGAAGTGCTCTGTCGTCCGAACAATACACAGCCAGGACCAAAGCACCACAGGCGCAAAGATGCGACCTGGAGCCAGTGCCGTAGAGACTCTCCATTTGCGCGAATGAGGGACTTTTTGTGTTTTATTACAAGCAGTGTTGCAGATTTAATCATTAAACAAGTCACAAAGGTAAGTAAACGTTTTTAACTCATTTGTGTGACTTTGTTACTACACTACTGCCCATTAAAATTGCTACACCAAGAAGAAAGATAGATGATAAACAGGTATTCATTGGACAAATATATTATACTAGAACTGACATGTGATTACATTGTCACGCAATTTGGGTACATAGATCCTGAGAAATCAGTACCCAGTACAACCACCTCTGGCCGTAATAACGGCCTTGATACGCCTGGGCATTGAGTAAAACAGAGCTTGGATGGCGTGTACAGGTACAGCTGCCCGTGCAGCTTCAACACGATACCACAGTTCATCAAGAGTAGTGACTGGCGTATTGTGACGAGCCAGTTGCTCGGCGAACTATTTCTGTATCCAGAAAGCCCCGTACAGAACATGCAAGATGCGGTCGTGCATTATCCTGCTGAAATGTAGGATTTCGCAGGGATCGAATGGAAGGTAGAGCCACGGGTCGTAACACATCTGAAATGTAACGTCCACTGTTCAAAGTGTCGTCAATGTGAACAAGAGGTGACCGAGACGTGTAACCAGTGGCACCCTATACCATGACGCCGAGTGATACGCCAGTATGGCGATGAAGAATACACGCTTCCAATGTGCGTTGACCTCGATGTCGCCAAACATGGATGCGAACATCATGATGCTGTAAACAGAACCTGGATTCGTCCGGAAAAATGACGTTTTGCCATTAATGCACCTGTACACCATTGCAGGCGCTCCTGTCTGTGATGCAGCGTCAAAGGTAACCGCAGCCACGGTCTCCGAGCTGATAGTCCGTGCTGCTGCAAACGTCGTCGAACTGTTCGTGCAGATGTTTGCTGCCTTGCAAACATCCACATCTGTTGGCTGAGGGATCGAGACGTGGCTGCACGATCCGTTACAGCCGTGCGGATAAGATGCCTGCCATCTCGACTGCTAGTGAAACGAGGCCGTTGGGATTCAGCACGGCGTTCCGTATTACCGTCCTGAACCCACCGATTCCATATTCTGCTAACAGTCATTGGATCTCGACCAACGCGAGCAGCAATGTCGCGATTCGATAAAACGTGATGGTACGCATTTCTCCTCCTTACACGAGGCATCACAACAACGTTTCACCAGGCAACGCCTGCAATTGCTGTTTTTGTATGAGAAATCGGTTGGAAACTTTCCTCATGTCAGCACGTTGTAGGTGTCGCCACCGGCGCCAACCTTGTGTGAATGCTGTGAAAGGTAATCATTTGCATATCACAGCATCTTGTTTCTGTGGGTTAAATTTCGCTTCTGTAGCACGCCATCTTCGTGGTGTAGCAATTTTAATGGCCAGTAGTGTAATTTGTTGGAGATTTGCAGAACCTTCGTTCTCTTGTCCTGTTACCTGACCCTGGGGTATAGCTGCGTAACAGCGGCAGGGAGGAATTGTCTTACCAGTGTAATGCACCATGGGCTGTTCCGTGAGCCCACGAGCTCGGCCTGCCGTAACAGCAGTGGCAACTCGGCCTCCGCAGCAATAGCGACAAGGCCTCCACTGGCGACGGGGGTCTACAAAGAGAGGCGTAAATAAATGCTAGATCGTCACAATCGACGATGGTGTGTGACGCACACAGTGGTTACGGTTACTACAAGCCACACCGCAAGTTGGGAAACGGGGCCAAATTTCTAGTAGTTTACTGTCGAGTTGAGATTTTCACACATAAATGTTTTATTCATATCTTACAGAAACTAGCGGTACGGCAATAAACAGCCTTTTAAACACGCCGCTAACTGCAATCAAGTAATTTATAGCAATACAACAATTTTAAAAAAAAATTCTTTTTTAAAAGAAAATAGAAGTGACAGTACAGCAGTAAACAACCTATCAAAACACGCCGCTACCGGCAATCAAGTAATTTATAGCAATACAACAGTTTTAAACAAATTTAAAGAACATTAGTAAACAGGCTACTAAAGTAAATACAGAACTTTAATAAAGTACGGTGAGGTAGTGAAGCTACCAACACCGCCATTAAAAAAAAATCAAATGTCTCAGCAAACACACGATTAATGGCAATAAAGAAATGGAGGAATTTAAAAAAGTTTTTAAACAAAAGTGTCCTCGAATGTCATCAGAATATAACAGATATGACGGACTCGTGTTAGGCGCCCACAAATCACCCACTCAGGGATGCTCAGGCTAGGCAGAAAACTGGCCAATTTAAATTCTCCCGTATACACAATTGCCACTCTCAGGCTGGTCACTGCACCGACTTTTAGCCAGCGAAAACTTGTAATAAGATGGCTTAACTAGTTGACAGAATTAGAGCTAACCTCGTGCAAGGAAACATTACACCACACAGTCTTGAATGAGGGACCACATGATCAAACAACAAGAAGCATGAATTTACTCATAACACACGACAGAATAGCGAAACAATTAAACTGCCAAAACTACACCTCTCATCTGGCAGTAACGAGAGGAGGAGGAAAGATCACTGTCTTCAATGACACCGGTGCCGGGGACAGGAAACCCGATCGTCGGAGGCCACAAGGCAGAAGAGACGCTGCTTACGCAAAATTATTACTTAATGATTAAACCTTCCACGAAATTAACTTGCAATTATGCTGGAACAGGCAGTACACGACCTCCGATGGCCAGGATCCACACATCCGACCGCGCACGCGTCGCCAGCGTACCCGACCAACACCGACTCAAAGGAAGGCCTCGGCGCTTGTTGGTGACGTCACGTCGGCTACGCAGGGCGAACGCCAGGTCTGTTGCAGGCATACTCATAATGGTGGTGTCTCCCTCTCTGACACAGGGAAATGTGAAACTATTGGCGGTAGTTGACCAACACACATTGTTCTGAGAGATTTCTGCAATCAATTAATTGTGCAATTCATTACACTTCTTAACAAATAGTGTACTCCTGAACTTAAATTTCCACCTGTTTTAAGGATTGACATACAAAAACAACTTCATGGTCCAGCAGCAACAGAATTCGTGCTTCTTTACCGTATTTGTAAATCTGAGGATGTTACGTTTGTACTGGGTTGCTTTTACAAGAAACTGTGAGCATATTGGTGCCCTTCTTTAGGTATCTTGGTTGACTATGGGGTGAGGAGCACTGAATGTTAACGAAATATCTTGCGATTGTACACATTGGGAGAGGGGGTGGGGGACAGAAGAAGAGGCAAAAAAGAGATACTTGTGTTATCAAATAAAATTTTTTTATCTTAGAAAGTTTCTCCTTTCAGTTGCAAGAGCGGTATATTTATCTTTTCTAATGTGCATGTTCAAAAAAGTTTAAGCTCAGCTATTTTGTTTCCTGTTTAGAATTCCTTTCGTTGAAAACAGTTGTAATCTAATGACTGGCAACAGTTGGACATTTACACATGTAAATTAGTTCACATTTCCACTAACGATGTCAAACGAAAATAAGTAAATAACTAAGTAAAAGAAACTAGTTCATTGTAAGGGGGTTGGGGTAAGTTTCGATAACAAAACGGATCAAGTAAATATAGTTACTTGAATGTAAAATTTCCGAAGCTTGCAATGCGGCAAAGCATCTTCTCATATTGATCTACGTTCGTTTCGACAGGATTCAGTAATACGGAACTATGATCTTCATTTGTAGCTTTACGATAGTAAGAAAATCTTTCATCTAAACAGAACTGCAGACTCCAAAACAGTACCAAACATTTTGTCCAAAAATAAGATCCTTATAGTGATAAGCGCGCCCAGGCGTTTCTGCCTGCAACAGACCTGGCGCTCGCCGTGCCTAGCTGACGTGACGTCACCAACAAGCGCCGAGGCCTCCTTTGAGTCGGTGTTGACCCAACACGCCACGGTCACGCGACAACACGCTCTGTCACCGGAGTTCACGTCTCCTCTGCAACGTCGACGGGTAGTGGCCGCTCTTTCATGTTATGTGTCTCCTTTTTAAGCTCCAGTGTTGAAACGGGGGATTTAATGAGGCTTGTTAACGTCTCACCGAGGTGAAATGAACAGCAACTACTCGTGGGGCGATTCTGTATACAACCAACCCACGGGGAGCTCTTCCGTCAACTCGACCCGTTCGTTACACAGAACCGACCTACATCACGTGCCGACTCGGTACAACCGACCACGCCTGCTTCGCGCTGGAGAGCCACACTGCCCTCCCGTCTCCACCACACTGTCTCTGAGCCAGGCCCCACAACCGCGCGAGTGGTCGACTTTTTTTAAGAGCGGACAAATTGAATAGCTGGGCGGCGGCCATTAGAGTGGTAAACTGACGCGCGGAGTTCGAATGTTTATACGTCGCTTTTGGTTATAAAATGCCTTCCCTTTAGGTCAAAAACATAATGCCTCATTTAAATACGTTACTACAATATACTTTTTAATTTATGAACAAACAGCAAATAGTCACTGTTTATGAATTTATCTTACGTACTACATGGAATCTGCCGTAGCTAAAAGTTATGTTCTGGACCCCTAGCATTTTTCGTAGTTCATTTACGATAGACGTACGCAAAATGCATCAAAATACTCGAAGATTTGCCCACTATATTAATACATATTTTCTGACTCTACCTTGCTTTAGATTTTATGACGAGAAGTGCGTTATATATGGCATAGTGCTTTGGTAACTCACGACCAAATTATCAAGTTTCAACCTAACCTAGACCATGAAAACACTACCGATCAGCCAACTTTCTTCAAAATCATCAGAACATATAAAATGGTTTTCTGTCGGTCGGAAATGTTGCCTACTGACAGCGTGTAACCATTTTTGTAACAGCTGTGGTTTTGAGAAAGGAAACCTGCAAATAGATGCACAGACATTATGCTAATACCGTGTTACAAAAACATTTATTAAGCAAGTGCACTGACATACAAAACAACTTAAAATATTCACTTACCTGTGAAATGTAATATTCGTTCCTTTCTCGAATTTATTTGTAAAATTAATCGCTGCGCCGGCCGATGTGGCCGAGCGGTTCTAGGCGCTACAGTCTGGAGCCGCTCGACCGCTACGGTCGCAGGTTCGAATCCTGCCTCGGGCACAGATGTGTGTGATGTCCTTAGGTTAGTTAGTTCTAAGTTCTAGGGGACTGATGACCACAGCAGTTAAGTCCCATAGTGAAAAAAAAAAAAAAAAATTAATCGCTGCACGGCTCTTCACATTGTACTTCTTTTGATTGGAACATACAGACAGTAGAATTACGAGTAACAAATACTGTATGTACGTCCCAACAAATATACAAAGTTGAATCAGGGTCTTCATAAACAACAATACTACACAACACATCAGACTACAACCACTATAATGGCGTCCAGCCGAAGGTTCAAATTATCCCGCGGCTGCAGCGCCATCAGTGAGTCTAGTTATTTTTTACAAGGTCTTTGCTCTGAGCGCACCTCCCCCCCCCCCCCCCCTCACTTCCGCCCCACCACACGAAGTTACCACCGGTCAAAGATCTCACTTCCTCCAAAGCAGTTTCCCAAAAACAAAAACGCAGATATCGATAGCGGAGTGAAAAGCCAACCAAGCAGCCACTCAATGACAGACAACATATCAAACAAACATGTCAAAGAAGAAAAGGAAAACCAGTGCAATTTAAACACAAGATGTAGCACGAGTCGATACACGGCTGAATGTGCTTTGCTGTTCTCAGCGCTACAATTGATTACTGTATGATACAATCCAAAACTTACTCAGAAAGCCACAAAATAGGTTTTTCTGTCAGTATAAATATCACATACTGATGTCCGATCTAACTTTACTATGTTGTGAGTGAACTGGCATATCTAAGGAATGTGCTAGCACCTGGTGGCATTGACGTAAACTTGAATGGTAAAGGCTAGCTGTGCATGCCATGAACTGTGCACATTGTTTATCGACTCTGTATGTATTTGGAGCAAAAGCTCCTTAAAATTGGCCCAACCAATGGTGTGCTCGCGACCCTGATACCAGATTTTACCAACACAGCACAGTAGATTCAGTGCGACGTATTTCAGATTACCACTTCTAGATTACATTTAACAGCATTCGAAGAAAACTAACCAATAAATCCGCTAGGTGTCAAAAGTTAGGGTGTTAGCGTGTACTTTTACTCTTGCACAACAGCTGATATTGTGTTGTTCAAGATCCGTAGCTGTACACCTGTGGCATCTGCCTGAAACAGAAGCATATCACAGTGCTGTAACTTACTTGGTAACGGGTTACATTTGCCAGCTGTTTGTTGCTTGTCACAGGTCTATGTGCGCCTGAGGGTACAGCATAAAGGCAAAGCCCTGTTCAGAGAACTATATACTTATATGGATATGGTGTCTGTTCTTTCGGACAGACACCATTGATGACCTGCAGCCGCCTAGAACGAAATTAGAATCATACTGTTTCGGACATGTCCAAAAGAACAGACACCGTATCCGTATAAATATATAGTTGTGGCAATACCGGTCATGACCTTTTTCTTCTGTGCGGATGCACACATATTCCCCGAACTCTTACGGGACTTGGTTAGAATGCCTTCCACGAGTCATGATTGTGTTGGGGTGGGTCGCTACGTACGTAGTGTGTGGACATACAAGGTGAGAATGTGGGTCTCGCGGGAGGCGTGGGCGAGATGGTCCCTGCAGTCGCGCTATCCTCTGTGCCCTCGGTGGCTCAGATGGATAACACACCGCCTGACTTGTGCCGCGACCTGCGAGTGCTGGCTACTGACCCAGCGCATGCTGGCATTGCTCTTGCGGCGACTGCCGGAGTCTATCTCCCCGGTTTATACATTGCGCCCCGACGGCGTATACTTTCCACCAACCAGGACGAACGCCGTTAGATGGCTAAAAGGCGTGGCCCTTTACTACATATTTCGCTAAGCTCCCAAAGGCCCACTCGACTTTTGGTCCCTATTGATGACGACACGTGCAGCTTTCAGCCGCCACCCGAAGTACAGAACCCGTTTCGCAAATTATTTAGCTTCATTATTTACGGATCCTCCTGCTCACTGGGGCGTTCCGGGTATGAGACGCTGAAAATGAAGAAGAATCCTGGAGCATATTGATCCTCTACGGACGGATTATGGGGGAATCCCTCCCAACAGATGAGAAGACGACTCGGACACTCAACTACGGCGGTTGTAGGATCCTTTTTGTAATGAAACCAAAATAAATCCATAAATACAAAAAGTTACAGATGTTACAAAAAAATTTAAAAAAAAAGAAAAAATTAAAGAATTAAAACAACATAGACCAACCCACTACATCCTCTTCCTGATCCTTTGATCCTCGTTGCTTCGGCCTGGCGGAGGTGATGGCCAGGCTTCGGGTGTCGACCCCTGCCCTACCCGTCATCTTGCAGCAGTTCCTTACATATATATATATATATATATATATGTGTGTGTGTGTGTGTGTGTGTGTGTGTGTGTGTGTGTGTGTGTGTGTGTGTGTGTGTGCAGGATGTCCCAGCTATCTTGTCCACCCAAAATATCTGTGGAACAATAACAGCTATTGGAAAACGACTTTCACCGGTATCAATGTAGGGCTGGGGCTCATGAATGTACATATTTGGAAACATTCTAAAACGAAAGCATATGTGTTTTTTAACACAAACTTATGTTTTTTTAAATGGACCTCCTATATTTTTTCTTCAGCAATCCATGTGATTGACAAGTAAGTGTCCCTCTTGATAAGTATGGAGGTGTGATTACACATGTCAATCACATTGCGATTACGGGCAGCATGGGGTTCACGCCTGAGCCTCAGGACGTGCGCTAGCAGCGCATGTCGGGTGTTTCAAGCGTCAACTTCGCGTCTTAGTATCTCTGGATGTAATGGGAATATTGCGATGCAATCAATGCCATTGTGTATGTGCTTTGTCATGCTATGGATTGCTGAAGAAAAAATATAGGAGGTCCATTTAAAAAAACATAAGTTTGTGTTAAAAAACACATATGCTTTCGTTTTAGAATGTTTCCAAATATGTACATTCATGGGCCCCAGCCCTACATTGATACCGGTGAAAGTCGTTTTCCAATAGCTGTTATTGTTCCAGAGATATTTTGGGTGGAAAAGATAGCTGGGACACCCTGTATATAAACAGCGTCGATGTCTGGTAAGTGGAGAGTCTCTGGTTCGAATCTCTCTTACAGTAAACCTTCTCTTACTTTTATTTAAGTTCTATTTTTTGTTAAGTAGAAATTATAATGAACAAATATTGAATTAAAATTTTCTAAAAAAAAAAGAAATGGAGAGCGGTTACCATGTAAGCACGAGATCCCAAGTTCGAGTCCCGGTCAGGGCACACATTTTCACCTGTCCCCGGTGATATATATCAGCTGACGGTATTAATATGATTCTAGCAGCGCATGTCGGGTGTTTCAAGGGTCAACTTCGCGTCTCAATATCTCTGGATGTATTGGGAATATTGCGATGCAATCAATGCCATTGTGTATGTGCTTTGTCATGCTATGGATTGCTGAAGAAAAAATATAGGAGGTCCATTTAAAAAAAAACATAAGTTTGTGTTAAAAAACACATATGCTTTCGTTTTAGAATGTTTCCAAATATGTACATTCATGGGCCCCAGCCCTACATTGATACCGGTGAAAGTCGTTTTCCAATAGCTGTTATTGTTCCAGAGATATTTTGGGTGGAAAAGATAGCTGGGACACCCTGTATATAAACAGCGTCGATGTCTGGTAAGTGGAGAGTCTCTGGTTCGAATCTCTCTTACAGTAAACCTTCTCTTACTTTTATTTAAGTTCTATTTTTTGTTAAGTAGAAATTATAATGAACAAACATTGAATTAAAATTTTCTAAAAAAAAAGAAATGGAGAGCGGTTACCATGTAAGCAGGAGATCCCAAGTTCGAGTCCCGGTCAGGGCACACATTTTCACCTGTCCCCGGTGATATATATCAGCTGACGGTATTAATATGATTCTAATTTTGTTTCAGAACTGTCCACAATGGCAGCTGCCAAAGAGATACAGGAGGCTGCGGCCGCAGGCAGGGGGGACAATGAGGAGGTGGCGCTGGTGGCGGGCGACACGCGTCTCCAGGCAGGCGGGAGCCCAGTGTTGGCCTCCACGTTCCAGCACGACACGCTGGAGGCCAGCGGCGGAGAGGTCACGGTCCCCGACGTGGAGGGTCCAGCACTCCGGGAGCTGCCGGTCTACGTGTATTCCCTCCGGGCCCCCCGGCTGTCCAGTATGGCCGCCCTACTGGCAGCTGCGGACACCGACTGTGTCCCGGGGCTGAAGGGAGACTGTGAGCGGGAGCTGGCCGCTCAGCTGACAGTGGAGAACGCGGCAGCCACAGCGGTGCTGGCAGTCGGATACTCGTGTCTCAGCCTCACAGAGGCCGCTGTCGCCTTCATAAAGGCTAACTTGCAGGTGTTAGCCACACAGGGCTGGGCCGATGCAGTCCTCAACCACCCTGATGAAGTGGTCGAAGTGAGTCGGCTGCTCGGTGAGCCGTCGGAAGAATACAGGTAAGCACGGCGTAACATGAAACTTCCTGGCAGATTAAAACTGTGTGCCTGACCGAGACTCGAACTCGGGCAAGTGCTCTACCGACTGAGCTACCCGAGCACGACTCACGCCCCGTCCCCACAGCTTTACTTCTGCCAGTACCTCGTCTCCTACCTTCCAAACTTTACAGAGGCTCTCCTACGAACCTTGCAGAACTAGCACTCCTGGAAGAAAGGATATTGCGGAGATATGGCTTAGCCACAGCCTGGGGTATGTTCCCGGAATGAGATCCTTTCTTTCAGGAGTGCTTGTTCTGCAAGGTTCGCAGGAGAGCCTCTGTAAAGTTTGGAAGTTAGGAGACGAGGAACTGTCAGAAGTAAAGATATGACGATGGGGTGTGAGTCGTGCTTGGGTAACTCAGTTGGTAGAGCACTTGCCCGCGAAAGACAAAGGTCCCGAGTTCGACTCTCGGTCCGGCACACAGTTTTAATCTGCCAGGAATTTTCATATCAGGGTACACTCCGCTGCAGAGTGAAAATCTCATTCTGACAGCATAATATGCTCACCTGTTTTTCCCACTCCTATATTTGTGTGTGTATATTGTTGAGGAAACTTATATAATGTGTGTGTTTTATTGTACATACAAACCCGGACTCACAGCCTAAATGTGCCACTGAACTCAAAGCCACTTCACTTGCACAAAACTGAAGAGAATGCTGTGTTTCTGAAAACGGATCTTATTCATAAGCAAATAAATAAGCGAACCAATAGTTTCACGCTCAGTAGACATGATCAGTGCGAACTGTTCAAGAAAAAAAAATGTAACTGTATAAAAAAAGTAATGTCGACCTGTATAACACTGCAACCTGAAGCACACGAAAATTTCTCCACTGACATACGGCTTTGGTAAAATAAAGAAACTGACAGAACCTACATTGCGCAAAGGAAACGAAACAATAACATATTATGAATCTCACCTGCAAAATGAAGTACTGGCAGAAACGGCAACACAGCAAGACTAAGCAACAACTGAAAAACTTGCTTAAAACTAACTATAGTTGGTCCAGGGAAATTGGGTTGATAATCTTGACAGAGTGAGCCAATGAAACACATGACTTAACAATGAAATGAATACTCCTAGCTCCATACAGGCGTTGATATGTCAACGGGTGCAGTTGAAAATGTGTTCCCCGGAGGGACTCGAATCCGGGATCCCCTGGTTACATGGCAGACGCTCTATCCATCTGAGCCACCGAAGACACAGAGGATAGTGCTACTGCAGGGACTTATCTCTGTGGCGCCTCCCGTGAGATCCACATTCCCAACGTATTGTCCCGCACTATATTCATAGTGCCCCTGCCCATTATACTCATTACTCGCGGCTTGTTGCCGATTCCTGTAAGAGTTCGGGCACTGTTTGTGCATCCGCACAGAAGAAGAAGATGGTCAAGTGGCCAGTGAGCCTTAACTATATATATATATATATATATATATATATATATATATATATATATATATATGACTTAACCTTTAAGTACAGAAATTTCAGTTAGGAGGGAACCTGTCAAAGAAACCAGTTATAAACTCTAATATGAAAATTTATTTACTAACTTCCATGGTACCGTAAATTAAGTCAGAAGATCAATCAATAGAATAAATATCAAAAACTAGACTGTGACGATGGGGAAGTGGACCAACAACACAAGCCTAGAAAAATAAAAATAAACCTTTTATCTCATCAAATAATACCTTGTTCTTCGATTCAAAACATTTTTTATGTCCGTATGCTGTCCAGCCTTTGTTCTGAGTCATCATTCCTCCTCGTAATAAATCTCCAGTTCACACAGGTCCAAAAGTGTGTCCATGCATTACACTGCACACTCAACTAACCACGCAGCTATCCACTACTGACCTTCAAAGATTCTACGACTCCACTGTGCTGCCATCGCAGACACAGATACCGTTGCCTAACAACTACTTCTCTGACCATATTTCTTCAAATAAAACATTTTCCTTTACAAATATTAACACATTCAATAACGCCATCAAAAAATAGCCACCTTGCACCATTCTCCAAGGTAATTAGAAGAAACCGTAATTTTACGTAAGAAAATAAGACTGAAAATTATATTTACTAGAACAACTTCACATTTATAAACATCCTGTTAGAGAGACGGTAACATTTTGAACTATCAGTTGTAATACGCGAGTGAGCACTCCCTTGCTGGCTTTAAAATACCGCTCGCGGACACGTAAGACGTGTTTACCGATCTCCGCTAACATCGGCGAATGCGCGCCGTTTTCTTCAAAATATTTTTGTCTCTATTGTTGAGCTACTGACATTTCATATTACTGGGTTTCGTTTGTCATGGCTTTTTCATCACATGTTCCTACAGTTGGCATTCCGAAAAGAAAAACTGAATTAGTACAGTTAAGCAGAAGATTCTCATTTTTTATGTTGTACCTTTATCCATTTTATTCTTTCCTCCACTTTTTCGAAACAGAAGCAATTTTTTCTAATAGAATTCTTAACTTCTACACATTACATTTACGTGCAGTCTCACTCTGCTGCATACATGTTTCACAGATAATTTTGCATTTAATGAATACCTCTAAGAGTATTGCTTATCACTAGTCATCTATAAGAGATTGTCATTTTGCTTTAATGTAAAATTACGTTAACTGCTACCAGCAAGACGCAGTAATACCGCCTGCTGTATTCCAATTTTTCCTTATTGCTTAAGCTTCCGTAGTGTTAAGCGTAAGTTTCTCTTTTTAGTGACGTTGTCTTTGCTCCTTACCCATGTATTTGTAACAGTGGTGCTTTGTAAATAGAACTCTCTTCTGCACGCTGAATTTACATACAGTATTACTCTGTCAGCAAATGTGTTAGAGATTTTATGCGTAATGTATATCTGTAAATTTATCGCTTGCTAGTAGCCTCGTAGTGGAAATTTTCATTCTTACTTTAATGTAAAATGCTGTTACTGGACGCAATCCAAGCGTACTTCTTACGCACATGTATTTAGCACCCTCCGCACCCCAAATTTTCCTCATCGACTGAGCCTGTACTTGTGAACAGTTGACCTTTCTCTGAAATGCTAAATACTTAGGTTACCAAATATTTTATCCTTTGGACTCACGTTATAATTTTATATAGACAAGAGCCTTTACCAATGGGCGAATACATTTGTGCATTTATTCTGACATACGCTGAATTTATTCTGGCTGCTGTCCCTAAGCCATGGTATATGATGTTTCTCGTTTTCACATCAATTATGTATTAGGCAATAGCCGTTCAGCTTCAGCTAATGTAATTTACCACCATGTGATGTAACTATTGAGTACACCTACCTTACAAATATTTCGCGATTATTGATATTTTTTTAGATACGTAAAAATAGTTTGTAACCGTTTGTATACGTTTATAGGACTGACATATTCTGAAGAAGATTTTTTAGAAATATCGTAACCTGGACCAAGGGCTAACTAAACCTTTGGTTTGAAACTCGGTGGCTGATTTTTTTTTCCCCACATCTTCTATTCTTAATGATGTACATCAGATTCTTGTTGTTATTGATGACATAAGGTCGTTCTCTGCCTAATATTTCACACCCTTTTGGTGCCTTCCTCACACCCTGCCCTCCCAAACTTAAATTGATTTACTTTTAAAATGCTACAGATGCGTAAAATTTCAATAATAATAAAAATAAAATATTTAACTGTTCCAGTATAAGCACAATTTCACATCATACATTAATACAATGCTTTTTTGTTGTATGCTTAACATCAATTCCTCTTAGAATTCAGCATTCACGCCGCCTGTATGCACATTAATAGGAAGCTCAGAAAACAGCTTACACTCCACAGTATCATAAATTGCAAACATTCTTCATCACACACACACACACACACACACACACACACCACCACCACCACCACCACCACTATGTCGTAGGGATGGTAGAAGATCGAAAAAGTAAATATAATTGGCCACACTAGATTTAGTCGTGCTCAGTGAAGTGAAAGACGAATAACGGAATATATGAACAGGATGAGAGAGTTGTATCATGAAAGGTTAGGTATGAATAGGAAGATAGGGCAAACAGTGAGTTATTGTGAACAGTCCAGTGATTTGTCATCACAATCTCCAAACCGATGTCAACAATAACGCAGCATCACGTGCGGAAAATTTAGTGACAGGACGAGTATATGACAACAATGAACAGCTAACTTCGTATATAAAAAGCGATGAATATATAATAATCACGCGGTATTGGAATGCTGCAGTAAGGGAAAGTTTGAACACAGAGTAACGAAACAGTATGGGGTCGCTGGAATGAGAGAGGAGCAAGCGTGCTAGAGTTCCGCGTTATATTTCCGCTAGTAACAAGAAATGCACTGCTCAGGAATAAAATCAGAAGCCTTTTCCACCTCGCCATCTCAGGGTGTGGATCACCCCGGTCGCACTGGCGTAGTTTGGCGTAGCAACCAGTCTCAGCAACGACACATAGTATGCATACCAGATTCTCCACCCACTGTCGATGATGTTTCTGGCTGTTTCAGCAACAGATTTAGACTGCTGAATTCCCCTCCTGAATTTCTGGGACGGTGGGTGTTCGGTCTCTTTACTGTAGCGTGTGATTTGTACCCACCGCCCTTAGTTATTTGTCGCATGTATTCCAATCTCTATCTCGTTGTTGTTCTCGTTAAGATCTCCCTGTCGTACCATTCCATTGCAATCTCTCTCTCCCTATTGTGTTTATCCATCATGCCATTGAAATCTCCGTCTTTCCCTGTTGTTTTTACCCTCCACAGCTCCATGAAGTACCATACAATTCCAATCTGTCTTCCCCTGTTTATTATCCTTTACAGCTTTCTGTAGTACAGTGCAAGTTATTCGCTGATGTCTTCGCACAAGTCCTATCACCCTATTCCTTTTTCATGTCACTGTTTTCCACATATTGCTGTTCTCAGCTATTCTGCAGAGAACTTACAGTTCCTCTCTTACGAATTCGCCTAATTTTCAAAGTCCTTCTATAGCACCCCATTTTGAATGCACTCATTCTCATCTTTCCATGTTTTCCCCACAATTCGTGATTCATTTTCACACAATACTGTGTTCCAAACGTACATTCTCAGATATTTCTTCCCCAAATTAAGATTTAGAGGCTTTGTTTTTCGATGAATGCCCTATTTTCCTGTGCTACATTACTGTTTGTAACAACTTCGCTTCGTCTCTTATGTCTGTTTGCTTCCAGTGTAGTAGAACCCCCTCAATTCGTCTACTTTGTGGCCCCTAATTTTAATGTTAAATTTGCCACCAATGTTATTTCTCCTGCTGCCAATACTTCACTTTTCCTTTCGTTTATAAATCCTAATCCTGTGCTCATTAAAGTGTTCATTCCACTTAACACCTCTTATAATTCTTTCGCTCTTTCGTGGTACACAGCAATGGCATCAGCGAATCGTATCAGCGGAAACCTTTCCCTTAGGATTTTAATTCCATTCCTGGAACTTTCTTCTGTTCCACCATCGATCATTGATGTTCACTTTAAACAACTGGGAAGAACCACTGCATCCCTGTCCTGCACTTTTTTAATCACGGTACTTCTTTCTTCCGTTCTTATTTTTCCCTGTTGATTATAGTGCATACAATATTGTATATTGCCTGACTTTCCATCTTACAATTAGGTTTTTTTGAGAATGTCATATGTGTTGCACCATTTTACATTCTCAAAGGCTTTCTAAATGTCGACAAATAAAATGAAGGTTCCTTGTGCAACGTCCCCTTTGAACAATTATACATAGGACTGTGCTTAAACTGACACACAATATTTTGTTAGCGCAACGCAATCTGACTTTCAAAATTCTCTGCAAAAGAATTTCCCTGACTAACATTAAACTATACCTCTCACAAATCACTTACCTCACAAAAATCTTCGCTGCTCAAGCTACTGCAATACAGCGAGCGCCACTACTGCCAGCTAAATAAAAGATTCAAACTATGGAAGGCACTAACTACTGATAGGGATAGTTAGCAAATGAAAGATATTAATAGAGAACAAACAATGTATTTACCTTAATATCATCACAGGTCTTAATATATATATCAGTTCATGACACATTACAAACCTCCGCCATCTCTCTCCCCACATCCACCACTGCTGGCGGCTCACCTCCAACTGCGCAACGCTACGCGCTGTTCACAGCCAGCTGCCTAACACTACAATGGCGAGTATTACAACAATGCAAAGCAGACACAGACTGCCCACAGCACAGCCAGTGATTGTCATACAGAGGTGGCGTTACCAATAAAAAACCTAAACAGCCTACTTACATAGAGAAAACATAAACAGCCTACTTACATAGCCCCCATGCTCCCCACAAAAATTTTTACAAATGGTGTTGGGCACTGGCCAATACAGATTTGACAAAAATTTTTCACAATTACAGTAATAAAGATATAAAATGCACACACTTATTAATATTATGTTGGTCAAAAGATCAAAATTTCTCACAGTCCATAAAGACAGTCCACATTGTTCATCACAGTAAAAATGCAGAGTTTTTCTCAAAGTCCAAGCAGTAAAAGAAAATGCACATAGAAGTAGTGGATTTCCATGCAGTCTTGAAGAAGTAGTGTTGACCTTCCAACGGAAAGACAGTGCTGGCTCTTGACATGCTGACAGGTAATGGACCACAACAGAGCAAACCCACAACAGAGTCATTCGAAGTTTTGAAGACTATTGGTAGGTAGGTCATCACAGAACAGACCCACTGTAGTCCTGGTAGAGATTACGGTATTGGTGGGCCACCAGAGGTGCCGACCCACTGCAGGCCTTGTAGAAATAATGGTACTGGTGAGTCAGCAAAGGTGTAGACCCACTGTAGTCCTTGTAGAAATGGCCAGCAGCCATCTGTTGCGACTGTGCAGGTGCACAATCATCATCGAAGAGTCTTGCGGATAATATAGCAAGTCCATAAACCACCACTTGTGCACTCACAAAGTTTTTGAAATTGTCCTTAGAACCAGCAATGCTGTTATCCAGTCCCTTGCTGAGTTATTAACACACGTGCAAACACTAACAGTCCCTACTTCTCACAGATTGTCCATATACTATGACCAACAGAAACGTGTGCAGTGAAATGTAACTAACAAGTTAATAATGTCATGAACTGGTGACAATTACAATTTTATAACATAAGAATACAATTACAAAGGTACAAAATACATCATTAAAAACATAACAATACAGATAACATTTGTAGTAAAACAGGCGTTACAAAAGAATAGAAATAAACATATACATCAGTGTTACAAAAATAGTGACATAAGTACATACATAAAATAATGAGAATAGTTTTCGAAACATTAATTTCACACATGAACATTGCAACAGAACAGAATTGTAAACAACTTTACAAAGAAAATAACATATTATTAATGCAACTTATATTTGAGGATAACAGTATTCCTCCTCATAGTGAATATAGCTTAGTATTAGAAGAGAAAAAAATTCTATGAAACAGTACACAGAGACAGGAAGAAAACAAATACTCAAGGGTACACAAACACATAGTAGGATAACACCAATAGGAAAGGACAGGGTTCGTTTTCAGTGTAACATTTGGTACTGCAGTCCAACCCAAAACTTCATATATCTTTCCTCTTATTTCATCCTTTGTTTCCACCAAAAAAATTCTATCTAAGCATGCTTTCTGTATTTATATGTTCACACATTTCTTACCTCAACATTTATTTCCAAGAAAATCCTACCTAAACCTGTTTTCTCAATGCATTTCTTTACCTATTCTCCATAGTCAGTTTCTTATATAGTCTACCCCCTCTTAAGCTAACTTAAATCTACTGAGCTCAGATGATAAACTAAGGGACGAGGCAATGCAGCATTACATAACAAATCAACACAAACAGCAATGCAAAAAATGCAAATTGGCAAAGCTAGCAGCATAAATGAGCAAAAGTCAAATTCAATAACACTATGCCTGGCAAACAGCAGCAACTTATACCTAAACATGACATAGCGCAAGCAGAAAAAATATTACACTAAACAACAATGCAGATAAGGGAAATGTATATTCACATCTTAATGTCTATGTAATTAAAGTGGTGCACCACAAGAAGTTATTCTACCAAAAAGTTACCAATTACTTGAAAAGAAAATTATGAATGCAGTTACTAGTTCCTTCTTATTGTTCTTTCCTGTCCAAGTGCTCCTTTTTTAAAGAATGTGGATCATAAAATAATTATTTAATAGATCTGTTGACAGAAAGTGTTCACATTAGCAAATGCATTTCACTTTATAAAAGCAATGCTGCAACACAGCTGGAAACCAGATATCAAATGAAATAAGCAATTACGCAAACCAAAGCATAAAAACATCATTCAATAGTCATGTGGCATTTCGTAAGTCAGTAGCTCTCAACTCTCATAGAAAGACACTTGTCATAATCAGGTGTGCAGATGTACGAATATTTCCCATCAATTCATAAGCATTTCAGCAATTAGCACAAAGTGCGAGTAATCATATGTTTTCAAGTAACGAGGGTGTCGCATTAGCGATGAAAGGCACACCCTAATGGCTTGTTCTCCAGGTGTTTTCCTGTGCTCTGAAAGGCACGCGCTAATGGCTTTTTCTCCAGGCGTCTGACACAGCTGGGTGCCCACGACGCATTATGTGTAGGTGGTCCGTTAACTTTCTTACGGAAATATTTACGACAGCAGTTTCCGCTACAGAGACAGTCGCATATAAAAATATTTCACAGGTCAAGAATTTGCGTTACAAATCTGTAGAAACAAAATGCTATTGATATAACAGTGTCCAAAAAAAATTTTCGTCTGCATTGTAATACATTCACGAATATACACACACATTTCATAACTCTTAAAGTACGTTTCTTGGTTTCCAACATCCTTTTCATAAATCAGAGTCCCTAAACACTACTCATTATTCCTTACCTCATTATACATATACATATTCGTCGACACTTCTTCAATATTTCATCATGAGAAATACGTAGCATAATAAACATTCCTCAACAACATAATACACATCGTCGTCGTAATAATAACATCATAACACCTCAGTCAAATCTCAAAATCGTCGTAACTTCCTCCAATAATTTCTAAGCCTAAAAAAATTCTCTGCTCATGTCAAAAGTGTCATCTGCCTCAAACGTACTTTAAAAATCATGATCTCATACCAAATACATCATTCAAAGCTCTCATAGTATCACAATGATTCCGAAAAAATATGAACAGTTTACAAAGTACAGACAAAATACAGTTTCATAAGTGTGAAGTTATCCAACTGTATAATTGCGTTAACATGTGTCACTGATGTAGTAAAATAAATGTTTGTCTCTCTCAGTTAAATAATCAGATAGCTGTGTAATTTGTGTGTTAGAGAAATATGGTACCGATGTGTAAAGTTGTATAAGCAAATACCATATTAGCTAGGGTGCCTTGTGGTTGCCACACACATGGTACACAAAGTAAGCGTGTACCCCCCTGAGGATTAATGTAATTATACCCTCAGGTGTTACAGATTACAGCAATGGAATGAAATGTATCACGGAAAACTTTCTTTGTAATTCAAAAATCTTTAAAAATAAATGTTTTAAGTATAAAATTGATCACTCAAATGCGTGTCCTGTAGCGCTAAATGCGCGTCTTGCTGTAAGATAATTCTGTGGAACTGTCGTAGTTATCGTCCTCTGTAAGCAAAGTTCTGCTAAAGTCGGTGTACTTACCTCATGATAAACAAAAGTAAAATGCTTTGTGTATAGATATCGTAGTTATTACGCTTATTGTTGTGATGAAGAAAGTACTGTGCTGTAACGTATTGTTGTGCTACAGAAAAGGCTGTCTCCTTGTAGCTACACCATAAAAGTTACTACTAAAACATGTTTTACTTTCCGGAATAATACAGAAAAACTGTGCAGATATAAAACAGAAACACCGCAAAATCAACATTGTAAATTGTCACTCATTAGTAGCGTCGTGATAAAAATCGTGTAGCTGTCACATAAACTAATCACTCTGTCGTCTGGTATCTCACAGAAAGTACTTTAAACCCAGAATGTATTTTCAAGTAAACCAAAATGTTGCATTAAAATCTCATTAGCAGTACCAATATAGTATGTGTCCTAAGTATGTAAGCCTGATAGTCGTTACGTAATCGTGCAACTAACAAGCAAGAATGTACAAATACAGCACTGTGTCGTCTGTTCACTATAACAATGCATTCGTAATTTCTGTTTAAAAATGTTCCCTAGGTTCTAGACTGGATATTTAACTTCAAACATTGTTACATGTTAACAGATTCTAAATCTGACAAAGCATATTAGTAATGTGAAGCGAAAAGTTTTATGGCAATGACAAAGTTAAAAAGCAGATTATCTTTCAATAAACGGTTTTACATGTGAAATGTGGTGTAAACCTTTACTCTTCCTAGTACGCAGAGTTTCAACTTTAACGCAATTATCATGTCGTATACGTCGGTAAAGAATACTGGAATTTTTCTCAAGGTTAGCGTCTATGTTATTTTTCTCTGAGCCAGCCGGCGCACGCGGCTGCCTGCGGTGCGAGTCATTGTCTGTTCCTTTGTTGGCGCGCGTCGTTATTGGGATTAGGAGGCCTAACTTCTACAAATTCACCGTGACGAGAGGGCCCAGCTCTGTTTAAAGCTCGCCAGTTCTGATGGAATTCAGGTCTGTCGTTTTGTCGGTAGTTTACACAGTTTCTTTCGTGTCGGTCACGTGGTGGAGAATTTCTCCCTGAATCGTAACTGCGCGCTGAACTGTTGCGTCTGAAATTATTCTGTTTCCCTTGATAATAATCGTTTTTGTTCCCATATTGTCTGTTTCTTTGGTTATCTCTGTCATATTCATTACTACGGAAATGCGATCTTTCTCTGTAACTATTATTACTCTGCCAGTGGTTGTCATATGGGTGGTGTCTGTTTTGGTCACGATATGTGTTGTGAGAATAGCCTTGTCGTGTCCAGTTATTATTTCTTTCATCGTGGAATTGTGACAGATGTGACCTGTAATTATTGTGCTCCTGTTTCCGCGTTCCCCGATTGTCAGTGTCAATTTCCAATTCTTGTAACAGACCCTGAAATGCTTCAATGTCATCTTTGCAACGTCCTGCTAAAATAATATGTCGTAAATGTTCAGGCAATTTGAGTAAGCAAATGCGGATGAGTTCTGAGGGGCTGTATGGGTTTGAAAGATATTGATTCTTATGCAACATGTCTTCAAAATATTTCACAAGACTGGAGAATTCAGATTGTTCGAAATGTTTCATCATTATGATACCATGTTTTACGCGGTCTTGTGTGGCTTGAGACCAATACGCTGAGAGGAAGGCATGGTAAAATTCTCCTTCACTGTGGCAATCGTGAATGACCGATCGCATTCTTACAGCTGGTTCATTCTCTAAGTAGCCACACATAAATTCTAATCTGTGCTCTAATGACCAGTTGGGAGGAAAACAATGAGAGAATTGATGGAGCCATGCTTGTGGATGAATGTCGTTGCCAGAATTTTTAAATGTTTTGAATTTACGTGTAGTAATGAACAGCTTATAGTCAAAATCATCATGTCGGCGAGTCGCATATCGGTCATTGTTAGGTCGTGTCGGCCGTTCCATCTCAAAATTCGGTGCACATTGCCAATTTCTTTCATAACTTCCGAAATGCCCTGTGTTATTATTTTGCGGCTTTTCCGTGTTTCTAAGTCCCTCTTCCCGTGTTGGAGCGCGAGTGTCCTCTGAAATACGTAATTCTTGTATTACCTGTGTCAGCTGATCTTGTACTTCCCGGATTTCTCTTTGGTGTTGCGTATTAATTTGATTCTGATTTTGTTTGAATTTCCTAATTTGTTCATACTCTTCTGTGTCAGTGAAGGCTACAGGTGTTGTGTCATTCAGATCATCATCTACCTTTGTAGATAAGTTAGTGAACTGATCTGAAAGTTCGGCTACTTTATCCGATAGTGTACTTATTTCCTCAGTGTGTTTTTCTGAACCAAGTTTCAGAGTATCTACTGTGTCCTTTAAGTTTTCCTGAGTTTTTGCAAGTTGCGTAACCGAATCGGTAGATGCAACTGAGTCAAATTTAGCTTGCAAGGTCTCATGATTTTCATGAACAATAGTTTGCAGTTCTTTTATGGCTGCTTCGTGATTCCGTAATGCATTTTCATGCCGCGAAAAAATAGGTTGAAAATGCTCACAAATTTGAGTTTTTACGTCATTACAGACCTTTTGACATTTCGATTCGATGTTATGTAACTCAGTGGTTAAATCTACACGTGTTTGTTCAAGTGTAGTGTCTAACTTTTGAAGATTTTGTTCCATTGTGTCTAACTTTTCAAGCTTTTGTCCCATTTGTTGCATTAACTGTAATAACAATGCACTGGTGTCTGAAACATGTTCCTCAGTGCTTTTCGGCAGTGAATTTGCACCGGCAACATTCACATTTTGACAAGCGGAAAATGTGTCTTGACTCATTTGAGAAAACGGTGAGGACGCAAAACCTGAATCTACAGTATTTGCAAAATTGTGTCCTGACATTCCCGATTCCTGAGGCAAGCTGTTGCCGACCGATCGATCGATGATGCGTCCCTCTTCACTAATTGTTTCACTGTCCACGCCATTGTTTGCCGCCTGCTCCATTTCCCTATGAACAGTTACCAAATTACTACTTTGAACATCAGCTAATTCATTACTCGGTGGCGCTAACACACTGCTTTCATTTTCACTGTCATTTCTCAGTTTACTTTGGAGCCTAGTATTACGTTTTTCACACGCCATAATTGTCACAATATTTCACACGATAACACAGAAAAGCACAATTTGAAGTGCAAAAATAGGAGAACACATTAACATATCACTGAAAATAATATCTAGTTAATTGCAAGCGTAGCTGCGAAATACTTGGTGCAAATCTACATGCATGCCACAACTGTTTTACTGTACAACAATGAAAAACTACAACTACAAAGGAAATTCTCTCTATGATTACGCGCTACCAATAAACAATAGCTACACCAATTACACAAACTACAAGAAAAAAATCAGAAGATTCCAGTGAGGTATCCTCGGCTAAGGGTCGACATATGCAACGTCCCCTTTGAACAATTATACATAGGACTGTGCTTAAACTGACACACAATATTTTGTTAGCGCAACGCAATCTGACTTTCAAAATTCTCTGCAAAAGAATTTCCCTGACTAACATTAAACTATACCTCTCACAAATCACTTACCTCACAAAAATCTTCGCTGCTCAAGCTACTGCAATACAGCGAGCGCCACTACTGCCAGCTAAATAAAAGATTCAAACTATGGAAGGCACTAACTACTGATAGGGATAGTTAGCAAATGAAAGATATTAATAGAGAACAAACAATGTATTTACCTTAATATCATCACAGGTCTTAATATATATATCAGTTCATGACACATTACAAACCTCCGCCATCTCTCTCCCCACATCCACCACTGCTGGCGGCTCACCTCCAACTGCGCAACGCTACGCGCTGTTCACAGCCAGCTGCCTAACACTACAATGGCGAGTATTACAACAATGCAAAGCAGACACAGACTGCCCACAGCACAGCCAGTGATTGTCATACAGAGGTGGCGTTACCAATAAAAAACCTAAACAGCCTACTTACATAGAGAAAACATAAACAGCCTACTTACACTTGCTTTTTAACTCTTGCCTCCATGTCGTATCTACCTCTCTGGGTGTTTTACCTTTCCTAAACCCAAACTCGTTATCCTCTACTAGATTTTTAGCTTTCTTGTCCATTCTTCTGTATATTGTTGTCAGTAATTCCTATACATGAGCTGTTTAGCTCATTGTGCCAAACATGTCGCTTCTGGAGCGTCTGGATGATATTTTTCTGAAAGTTATGTTTCCTATTCGTCTTCCATTTCTCCGTCTATCATGTCATCCAATAGTTTCTCCCCCTCATAGAGGTGTCCAATGTACTATTTCCATCCATCCTTTCTCTTCTCTACGTATACTAATGGAATTCCTTTCTATTATTAGTTTGTTGAAATTCCCACTTTTAATTTCACAAAAGGTTGTTTCGAGTTTGCTTTGTGCTGAAACTGCCCTTCCTACTTATTTTTCGATTTCATCTAATTTTTCCTTCATGTAGTTTGCTTTATTTGTCGTGACCTACCTATAGATTTCATTCCTTAGCGGGATATACCACTGTTTTCTTGTCTTTTCGTGAATATTGTTATATTTTCTTATTTTGTCAATCAATTTCAGTGGACTTCACATTCCCCAGCATTTCTTCAGTTCCTTTTCTTGTACCTGCCGTCTCCTGTGATTTCTCCTTTTAGAGAAGTCCACTCTTGTTCGATTGAATTTCTAGTTTCGGTATTCGTTGTCGCATTATCTCAAGTTTCATTGAACTTCCGATTCGCGTTTTACTCCTCACTACTGTAGAGTCCCATTCATTTGCAAACTGAATCCACTTGACGGTTTCGTTAAGCTTCAGTTCACTCATTATCACAATAAAAATGTCATCAGAGTCTACATCTCCTCTCACATATTCCTCACAATTCAGTATCTGATTTCAGAATCTGTCTGGCCATGATGTAATCCAACAGGTATTCTCCTCCGTCTCCAGGCCTTTGCCAAGTATACCTCCAACTCTACGAACAGCCCAAAACACTGAGGCGCTGAACAGCTCATATGGATATCCCAGTGTAGAGAATGTAGACTTCCGGTACCTGCACCATCCTGAAAATCTGTTGGAATGGAGCAGTGGTGGTGGGGGGGGGGGGGGAGTCTCGCACACCGACTGGTGTGGAGAATGAGCTGCTAATTTTAATTAGTAGTTAGTAATTAGCGGAGTAGGTCCCAGAAAATGCCCTTCAGTGATGAGAGTATGTGGTAAGTTATCATAATTAAATTTCACTGATGGTTACCATTGCTGTTACTGTCCAATATCATTATGACACACAAAAAGAAAATGGCGTATGGCATCGTTGGCCAGTTTACCCCCTCAAGAGAATTTCGGCCGCCAAGTGCAAGTCTTATTTCATTCGACGCCACATTGGGCGACTTGCGCACCGGTGATGCGGATGAAATGATAACAGAACAGCCAGTCCACGAGTGGAGAAAATCTCCAACCCGGCCAAGAATCGAACCCGGGCCAACTTAAATGGGAGGTAAGCACAGTACCACCCATCTAAGCAGGCGAGCTGACACACAAAAATCTCTGTATCTATGAATATAATATGAATGAGTCACAGACGTGGTAGTAGCACTGTGTAGGAGGGGGGGTATGAATTGTAATAACGTAGGCTCTGTCATGGGTCTAGTGGGTGGTAGACTTAGATTTATTGGTAGAATACTAGGGAAATGAAATCAGTCTACAAAGGCGATTCCTTGCAATCACTTGTGTAGCCTATCCTACAATATGGCTCAAGTATGCAGGACCCATACTAATACGGCTAAAGGGAGGTGTTGAATGTATACAGAGCACGGTAGCATGAAAGGCCACAGGTCTGTTTCATCTATGGGGAAGTGTGAAACTAAATTGGCAGACTCCTGAGGATAGTTTGTGTGTTTCCTGAGCAAGCCTACTTACAGAGTTTATAGATCCGGCTTTAAACTATAATACTCAGAATATACTCCAGTCTCCTATGTACCACTGCAGTAGGGATCTTGAAGAAAAGATTAATCACCACACACACACACACACACACACACACACACACACACACACACTTAAAAATGACTTCTCAAACTCCAAACGTGAACGAAATGGGAAAAACCATAAGTGGTACACTGGGATGTACCCTCTGCCACGCGCTCCACACTGATTTGCAAGGTATACATGTAGATGTAGGTGAAGCATACCAAAGCTTCTGATTCCACATGTTAGGGAGTGATTCCCTCACAGTTCTATGCTGTTTCAACTGGACTTTCACACAGGTCTGGTCTACAATGAAATACTATCATAGTTAGCAGGCCCAGATCTAGGGGGAAAGGGTGGGCAAGCCAGAGAATCTGTCCCAGGCGGCAATTTCATAGGGCGCCAAATTCATAATTTTGAAGAAAAGAAAGCCTTGTTTCTCAAACCACCTGGCAGCCAGCTCATGTTGGTCTATCGATTATTTGTATGATTTTAAAACATATCGCTGTTGGTTTTCGAACACATTCTAAGTTGATTTCTGAACGAATAATAAGTTGATTTTTGAATGCGTGCATAGTGTACATGATTCTCTGCCAGGGGAATCCCAGTCGAATATAGAACTAAGAAAACTGTCCCGCATACAAAAGGGGACGATGCTACACGAGCTGAGCCGAATAAACCCGAACGGTTAAATGCCAGTCGCGGTTTATGTGGGTGACTGACTTACGAATGATCAGCTTTGTTGTAATTACTTGCGAAATCCATAAATTCAGACTACCTGAGTGGAGATGAACGACTAATGGGAATTACAGGTAAGAAAGGTTACATATTATTCCTCAGTGTTTCCAAGAAAATGAAATTTTGGAAGAAAATTTTTACCAGGTCGCTACACCACTAAGAACCGCTTGAACAGTCCCCGGTTAGCGTCCGCTTAAGTTCTGTTCTCGAAATAGTGCGGAAAACACGTTGTACGAACGCGTAATAACACCTAACTGGAGAATAAACGTAGGATAACTGAACTGATGATTCTGGCAGGATTGGTGAAGTTCACCGGAGAATATGTTTTGATGGTGGTAGCAATAGTTATCGAATTACTGACAAGATTGTCAGAACGAGAAAGAGGAAGAAATGGGGACATCACACACATTATATGGAAGAATATAACGATTCAAAATTAATGTAAAAATTCCGTACAACTACTTTTCGATCTCATGCTTGAGAAACAGGAGCATTTGACCGAAATGTGAAACTGTTTCCTAACTTAAAACTTTTTGCCTGTAGTAGTCGTATTAAGCATTTTTGGAACAATGTCTTGAAAGGAGGATATAAGACGAACATCAACAAAACCAAAACTATTATAATGGAATATAGTTGAATCAAATCAGGTCATGTTGAGGAACTGGATTAGGAGGTGACACTTAAAGTAGTAGATGAGTTTTGCTATTTGGGGAGCAAAATAACTGATGATGGTCGAAGTACAGAGGATGTAAAATGTAGGCTGGCAATGGCAAGGAAAGCTTTTTTGAAAAAGAGAAATTTGTTAACATTGAGTACAGATTTAAGTGCCAGGAAGTGTTTTCTGAAAGTATTTGTGTGGAGTGTAGCCATGATGGAGGTGAAACATGGACGATAATAGTTTGGAAAGGAAGAGAATAGAAGCTTTCAAAATGCAGTGTTACAGAAGAATGCAGAAGATTAGATGGGTAGATCACATAACTAATGAGGAAGTATTGAATAGAATTGGGAGAAGAGGAATTTGTGGCACAGCTCGACCAGAAGAAGGGATCTGTTAGAAGGACACCTTCTGAGGTATCAAGGGATCACCAATTTAGTATCGGAGGGCAGTGTGGAGGGTAAAAATGGTAGGAGACAGAGAGATGAATACACTAAGTAGATTTGGATGTAGATTGCAGTAGGTACTGGGAGGTGAAGAAGCTTGCACAGGGTAGAGTAGCATGGAGAGCTGCAGCAAACTGGTCTCAGAACTGAAGACGACGACGACAACAACAACAATATTGGTACTTTGTGAACTATATTCTGTCATGATATTTATGTAAATGAGTTATTTATGTAAATGAGTTGTACAAAAATTACTATTTGTGCCAAAACTGTCTCATGTATTTGGCGTGTATTACAATTGCTGCAATATTTGAAATGTCTATTTTTTTTTTATCTAGCATACAGTACCAAAATATATGTACTCATATCGAGAAAGCATATCAGTCTTTCGTACTATTCATATCAACAGCTTTTTTCGTATTAGACAACGACATTTTGATTTACCACACAGCAAACCTTTGCCGAAATTCGATGAGGTAATAGATCCTTTCGTAGAAAGGAAAGCATGCAGTGTAAAGGTGCAGCAAGATGAGAGAGAGAAAAAGATGTTGGGACCTACAGATTGAAAAAATGTGTACTGTCTTGCTTGTCTCTCGTCTTTACTGGTTTTACATTTCCCGTATTTATTTTTGTCGCACAAAACAGAGTGTTATTAGATAATAGGTAACAAAGAGCGCAAATTTCTCTGAAGAGTTCGTATTCTCCCGGTTACAGATAACCTCATCCAGTTTTACTTTTGAGTTTTTTAAGGGGGGGCACGATATCAAACCTGCCGACAGGGAGCTGGAGAGGCTCCACACGACATTTTAATTTCCACTGTCCTGAATAGATGTCTGATGGATTTCATTATAAAATATACACGTCTGAACTCCGCTGAGTGAATACAGTGACGTGCGATAGAAGAATGCTGTGTGAAGAGGCGTGGCATTACACTTTGGCATACTTAAGACCAAATAACATATTTTACATTTCCTCGAACATATGTGTTTGATATATAAAAGCTCTTCAGAAAGATGTGCGCTACGAAATGAACATATTTTTAAAAAATTGATTTTTTAATGTTTGGCGTCCCGTCTCAAACGCTTGGAGAGGGGGGGATGGGGGCGATGGCAACTATAAAGTTTCAAGCTTTTGCCCCAGTTTTGAAATATCATAGATCCGGGGTTAATTGCTAGTACCCTAAATCAGACTGGTTTCACGTGAGTCAGTGTACACACCAGAAGCAGCCAATGGAGCACAACCTCCACCATGGCCACACCTAGTAAAGCACTCTGGCGATCAGAACAACTTTCAGGTTATAAAACTGTGTATAGTCGTTCATAATTCACGTTTTCAATCTCGTCATTGCATAGAAAAGGATACGGAATGTAAAATGTAAATCTTCAGAAAGTTGAGATTCATCTTGAGTATATGACACATCTTTGCAGAGATCTATTTTCAGTTGGCAGAGTAGCACCACTATCTGTGTCCATTTAACATTTATCGAAAATAAAGTATCTGGAAGCGAATATTAGATTGATTAGCTGTAATAACTTCATTGACAGAATAAAAAAAAGAACATTGTTCCTGTCCACTTGATGTTTGTAGAAATATTGCCATGTTTTATGTAATAGCGCATGCAAGTCACAGTTTGCAGTATCAGAAAATAGCTGTTATGTGCTAGAGTGATGATAGTGATCTTGTAATACGAAAGTGATACTATGGATTTCTCAGTACTTGCTTCAGTAGTATGAGGTAGACGTTGTGTTCACAAAGCTGATGTCTGCTTAGAGGAAGATCAGATTTATAATGATAATCTAGCAAAGTGCATGAAGAATAAATTTAGTCTGAGACCGCAAGTTTTGAAGTACCCAGCAGACATGTAGTGCACACAAGAATTTAATTACAGGTTTGTGTTTTATTTGTTTTCGTGTGTGCGTTTGTTTGTTTTCGTGTGTGCGTTTGTTTGTTTTCGTGTGTGCATTTGTTTGTTTTCGTGTGTGTGTGTTTGTCTGTTTGTTTGTTTGTGCGTGTGTGTGTGTGTGTTTGTTTTCGTGTGTGTGTGTGTGTGTGTGTGTGTGTGTGTTTGTGTTTGTTGGTGGTTTTCCTAATGTTTCGACAAATTCATGTTTTGTGTGAAGCAGAAACTTTTTCTATGGCTATGGGGAGGCTATGTTACGAAATTTGGCAGTAACTGGACTGAAATCTTTTGGCTCCTTCTAAGGAAAATGTTTAAATACATGGAGAGGTGATTTGTTTGACGTGTTACCGACAATAGTTTTTGGAGGATTGCTGCACACACAGATAACTAGTATCTGTAGTATGAAGCATCTGTTTCAGTAGAGGTCAACGACTGGTTAGCAATAGCGCTTTAAGGTCGAATAAACTGACTTCTAGATAACAAGGAGAAGCGCAGTTTCTTGAGAGACTGATAAGGGAATTTTTAATGGAAAAGGGATGAAGACTTTGATCGTAGGGTAAAACAGAATCTCAGTACCTTAATACAAACGGTGTTGGACACTCTTTTCTACTGTCTAAGGTGATTATATCTGCATGCAGAACTGTTCGAGTTTTTTGTGTGTGATGGGTTTCTTCATTAGGTGAGTGTGTTTTCGTAGTAAACTCTGGGAATATTTCTGTTTGTTGCAGACGCCTTCCCGGAAAGGAGTGTGGCAGGAGGCTGATCGAGGCAGCTAAGGAGGGGGCAGTGGAGGAGCTGAGGGCGCTTCTGGCGGCAGGTGCGAATGTGGAGGCGAGGGACGAGGACATGTGGACTGCCCTGCACTGGGCGGCAGCGAGGGGACACGAGGATGTGGTGAGGTGTCTGGTGGAGGGTGGGGCGGACGTCGAAACCAGAGACAGCAGGGGGAACACACCCATGCACTGGGCTGCATACCGCGGCCACGCGGCTGTGGTGCGGCTACTGGCCGCCTCCTCTGGTGACCCCGACGCCAAGGACGAGTACTGGTGGACGCCGTTGCACTATGCAGCGAGGCAGGGCCACGCAGAGGTGGCGGCTGTGCTGCTCGATGTGGGGGCCGACAGAGGGGCCTGGGATGATCACGGACACATACCTCTGGACCTAGCCATGCAGAACAGAGAGCAGCAGCTTGCAGATATGCTATCATGAAGCATGCAGTCCAAAAAATTCTTTTGCTATAACATTTAAACACATCTCTACATTTATTTTGTATAATTTTTCAATAAAGAATGTAAAAAATTAATTCTCCAGTCACTCATTTACATCCACATTTAAGTAGTACATGAAGGTACTCTATTAGCTCCGTGTGGAAACTGAGGTTCTGGAAAACGAATTGAAAATAGAAGACACTACCTGTGTTCATAAGAAAAAAACTCAAATGCATTTCTGGGCTAAGCTTTGCAGACGTCAACAAGTACTGAAAAATAAATACTTCACTGCAAATGAAGATAACTACTGCATGGTATCTGGTAGCTGAAAAGTACAGGCTGTTTCAAAAAGGGCTTTACAACTTTAAAAACTCATATAAATTTATTGAAAGAAGATGCAGAGCAGAGTTTAGTGTTACTTTGTAGGAGAACACATTAAGTTTTCTTAACCTTAAACTAACATCCCTTTGGAAGTAAATTTCTTCCCAAACTCGCTGTAGAATTCCACGTGTAACTTGATCAGTGGCGGCCTAAATTTTTGTTCTAAGTCCAGGTAGAGAAGCCAGCACAGGTAGTTCAAACACGATAACCTTCATGAATCCCCATAAAAATGTCGAGTGGTATGAGGTCTGGGGGACGTGGTGGGCCATGCATTTGGCGAATCGCGACCAATCCATTGACTTGGAAAGCGGTCACTGAGAAAATCCCGGACATCAGCCATGTAGTGGGGTGTTGCACCATCTTGTAGGCTTACTAGGAGGATCTTTTGCGTACACGAAAGGGAAATAATGGTCGAGGAAATAACGCTCGCCGACTTCGATTATTCAAACCAAAACACACAGCTAGCACTCTCTGGTCCAATGAAGGCAGCCATCTTTAACGCAACTGGCTCTACTGCTCCGTACAGTGCGATTCGGCACTAGCGAGCTACGAGAGACAAAACTTGATGTATTTCCCTACCAATTGGCACTACAATCACCTCTGTAGGAACTATGAATTAATATGAATTTTCAAAGTTGTAAAGACTTTTCTGAAGTAGCATGTATATCAGGCTGGCTTATATACTGCTACAATATATGATCAAAAGTATCCGGACACCTGGCTGAAAATGACTTACAAGTTCGTGGCGCCCTACATCGGTAATACTGGAATTCAGTATGGTGTTGTCCCACCCTTAGCCTTGACGACAGCTTCCATTCTCGCAGGCATACTTCAATCAGCTGCTGGAAGGTTTCTTGGGGAATGGCAGCCCATTCTTCACGGAGTGCTACACAGAGGAGAGGTATCGATGTCGGTCGGTGAGGCCTGGCACGAAGTCAGCGTTCCAAAACATCCCGAAGGTGTTCTGTAGGATTCAGGTCAGGACTCTGTGCAGGCCAGACCATGGATTATGCCAGGCCGTGCATTATGAACGGGTGCTTGATCGTGTTGAAAGATGCAATCTCCATCCCCGAATTGATCTTCAACAGTGGGAAGCAAGAAGGTGCTTAAAACATCAATGGGCCTGTACTGTGAATAGTGCCACGCAAAACAACAAGGGGTGCAAGCCCCCTCCATGAAAAATACCATAACACCACCGACTCCGAATTTTACTGTTGGCACTACACACCCACACCCTGCCATCTGATCGCCACATTGTGTACCGGGATTCGTCACGCCACACAACGTTTTTACACTGTTCAGTCGTCCAGTTTTTACGCTCCTTACATCAAGTGAGGCGTCGTTTGGCATTCACCGGCGTGATGGGTGGTTTATGACTAGCCGCTCGACCATAAAATCAAAGATTTCTCACCTCATGCCTAACTGTCATAGTACTTGCAGTGGATCCTGATGCTGTTTGTAATTCCTGTGTGATGGTCTGGGTAGATATCTGCCTATTACACATTACGACCCTCTTCAACTGTCGGCGGTCTCTGTCAGTCAACAGGCGAGGTCGACCTGTACACATTTGTGCTGTACGTTTCCACTTCACTATCACATAGGAAACAGTGGATCTGGGGATGTTCATGATTGTGGGAATTCGCGTACAGACGTATGACACAAGTGATACCCAGTCAACTGACCACGTTTGAAGTCCGTGATTTCCTCCCCCATTCTGCTCTCTTACGATGTCTAATGACTACTGAGGTCCCTGATTGGAGTACCTGGCAGTAGGTGGCAGCACAATGAACTTAATATGAAAAACATCTGTTTTTGGTGGTGTCCGGATACTTTTGATCATTTTGTGTACGTGAAACCACTGAAAATCGCACCACACCCAGATTAATGAGGAATGATCTCTACGGATAGAGTTTCCACACTGATTTCAGACTGCATTTACTTGTTCATCCGCAGCAAACATGGTGCAGTACTTCTTGTCTTTTATTATAATCTGACATTGGTAGTAATATTCACAATGCATTATGCTCTTATCATCTGGAAGAGTGTTATCAGTTGACATTCCAATTGAGTGGTTCCCAGAGAGCTGTAATGCTGCTGATATGAAATGTGCTGGCAGGTAACGTGTATCTTAGCTCTGATACTGCAGGATGTGACAGCAAATTGTCACTTTACACTTCACCTTCTATTGATCTTCAGTGATTTCTCTCATCCTGGCATCTTTTCAGCAGAGCACCTGCAGGGACTGCCACAGTAGCCACCATGCAGGAGCTCTGCAGGACAGCACCACCGCCAATAGTGCCCCCCGTGTCCCAGTCGGTACAATGCAGAACTACAGCATGAGGAACTGTACAACCGAGATTGGAATGCTTTGCAGTCGTGTAGGCAATTAGGTTGGTTGGTTAATTTGAGGGAGGACACCAAACAGCTATGTCATCGGTCCCATCGGATTATGGAAGGATGGGGAAGGAAGTCGGCCATGCCCTTTCGAAGGAACCATCCTGGGATTTGCTTGAAGCGATTTAGGCAAATCACGGAAAACCTAAATCAGGATGGCTGGACGCGGATTTGAGCCGTCGTCCTCCCGAATGTGAGTCCAGTGTGCTAACCATTGCGCCATCTCACTCGTTTAGGTCACAAAATGGAACATTTCACACGAGGTATATATCATTTCCAATGCAAAAAAATGAATACAGAGAGTACAACATAAATCTGTCCGAAATCCAGCAAATTTGACTGTAGAATTTACAGATAGTTCATTCTACATCCTTTCCTTTTTGGCAATGCCAAACATCCACCTCGATTACAGAAATAGAGCTGAAACAATTGCCAGAAACAGAAATAAAATTGGAGATAAACGAAGGAACATGCAAAAAAGTTCAGTCCTTGTAGCATTGTCTTAATGAAGTTACAGCTGCCACAGTAATAATAATTATAGATGTGCTTGAAGGAGAACATGTTGGCAACTTTGAACACCAGCCAGCAATACAGATTTCACAATGTCACACACAGAACTTGATAGATACCAGACAGAATAGAACTAATAAGGTCGGAAGTCATCAAACTACAGGTAATAAAATTACATTATCTTGAGCACATAAATCAACTAAATAATTGCAGTGAATGATGTATACCGTACGAGTGAAATACAGTAAAGTTATTTAATTTGTTGATCTTTTTATTGGTGGCAATTGTACACTTTCGCATGCTTTAAACGAAAGGTAGTATAAATCTTTTACAGCTATTCCATGTTAATATAACCACCAAAACAATAATTATGCCGTTTCATACTTCAGTACCTCGATACAGCTGTACGAATAATGTCTGTCATTTAGACATTTATCAGACATACACTCAACCTGGAGTATATTTCATTTAAAAGTTATTTTAAACTTCTTTTGCCGCTGGTTGCTCAGATGTTGTATGTGCAATTTACTTGAGTTGCCAGTGCCACATACAACTCTATTTTGGCATGTTTTGATTCACTCAATAAAGGTTCAGAAACCCACCCAACCATTTCGCAGTTGTTATTGTTGTTGTGGTCTGCAGTCCTGAGACTGGTTTGATGCAGCTCTCCATGCCACCCTATCCTGTGCAAGTTTCTTCATCTCCCAGTACTTACTGCAACCTCCATCCTTCTGAATCTGCTTAGTATATTCATCTCTTGGTCTCCCTCTACGATTTTTACCCTCCACGCTGCCCTCCAATGCTAAATTTGTGATCCCTTGATGCCTCAGAACATGTCCTACCAACCGGTCCCTTCTTCTCGTCAAGTTGTGCCACAAACTACTCTTCTCCCCAATTCTATTCAATACCTCCTCATTAGTTATGTGATCTATCCATCTAATCTTCAGCATTCTTCTGTAGCACCACATTTCGAAAGCTTCTATTCTCTTCCTGTCCAAACTATTTATTGTCCATGTTTCACTTCCATACATGGCTACACTCCATACAAATACTTTCAGAAACGACTTCCTGACACTTAAATCTATACTCGAAGTTAACAAATTTCTCTTTTTCAGAAATGCTTTCCTTGCCATTGCCAGTCTACATTTTATATCTTCTCTACTTCGACCATCATCAGTTATTTTGCTTCCCAGATAGCAAAACTCTTTTACTACTTTAAGTGTCTCATTTCCTAATCTAATTCCCTCAGCATCACCCAATTTAATTCGACTACATTCCATTATCCTCGTTTTGCTTATGTTGATGTTCATCTTATATCCTCCTTTCAAGACACTTTCCATTCCATTCAACTGCTCTTCCAAGTCCTTTGCTGTCTCTGACAGAATTACAAACCTCAAAGTTTTTATTTCTTCTCCACGGATTTTAATACCTACTCCGAATTTTTCTTTTGTTTCCTTTACTGCTTGTTCAATATACTGATTGAACAACATTCGGAGAGGCTACAACCCTGTCTCACTCCTTTCCCAACCACTGCTTCCCTTTCATACCCCTCGACTCTAAAAACTGTCATCTGCTTTCTGTACAAATTGTAAATAGCCTTTCGCTCCCTGTATTTTACCCCTGCCACCTTTAGAATTTGAAAAAGAGTATTCCAGTCAACATTGTCAAAAGCTTTCTCTAAGTCTACAAATGCTAGAAACGTAGGTTTGCCTTTCCTTAATCTTTCTTCTAAGATAAGTCATAAGGTCAGTATTGCCTCACGTTTTCCAATATTTCTACGGAATCCAAACTGATCTTCCCCGAGGTCCGCTTCTACCAGTTTTTCCATTCGTCTGTAAAGAATTCGCATTAGTATTTTGCAGCTGTGACTTATTAAACTGATAGTTCGGTAATTTTCACACCTGTCAACACCTGATTTCTTTGGGATTGGAATTATTATATTCTTCTTGAAGTCTGAGGGTACTTCGCCTGTCTCATACATCTTGCTCACCAGATGGTAGAGTTTTGTCAGGACTGGCTCTCCCAAGGCTGTCAGTAGTTCTAATGGAATGTCGTCTACTCATGGGGCCTTGTTTCGGCTCAGGACTTCCAGTGCTCTGTCAAACTCTTCACGCAGTATCGTATCTCCCATTTCATCTTCATCTACATTCTCTTCCATTTTTATAATATTGTCCTCAGGTACATTGCCCTTGTATACCCTCTATATAGTCCTTCCACCTTTCTGCTTTCCCTTCTTTGGTTAGGACTGGGTTTCCATCTGAGCTCTTGATATTCATACAAGTGGCTCTCTTTTCTCCAAAAGTCTCTTTAATATTCGTGTAGGCAGTATCTATCTTATCCCTAGTGAGATAAGCCTCTACATCCTTACATTTGTCCTCTAGCCATGTCTGCTTAGCCATTTTGCACTTCCTGTCGATCTCATTTTTGAGACGTTTGTATTCCTTTTTGCCTGCTTCACTTACTGCATTTTTGTATTTTCTCCTTTCATCAATTAAATTCAGTATCTCTTCTGTTACCCAAGGTTTTCTACTAGCCCTCGTCTTTTTACCTACTTGATCCTCTGCTGCCTTCACTATTTCATTCCTCAAAGCTGCCCATTCTTCTTCTACTGTATTTCTTTCCCCCATTCCTATCAATTGTTGCCTTATGCTCTCCCTGAAACTCTGCACAACCTCCGGTTTAGTCAGTTTATACTGGTCCCATCTCCTTAAATTCCCATCTTTTTGCAGTACATGGCAGGAAGTACACCGTACCTGTATTTAGTCATCACTTTCACAACTCAATAAGGAATAAAAACGGTATTGGCTCCATATTGGGCATTACGTCCCTTTAATTATTTTTAAGGTTCCAGCGCAGGTAAGCAAAACAGCCGGCATTATACTGTCAGTACTGGTATTTATCCAATGGATTTTTGTCGAACGGTTGCATTTCTTCAAAACACTCTCAATTTAATTTTCTTTTCGTCCCTTTTTCAACTTCATCTGCAGAATTACACCATCGCAACACACATTAAAGCTCATTTATTGTTTGTCACCACACTTACCCGATACATAAGGAGAACATTAGGACAACTAGTTGGGCCACAGCAGTCTATTGAATGCACGTTACTAAACAGATGTACCAAACTTTCGGAAGATCGTGTGATCAAATGCAAGTTTTCCATGCTGCGTAGATGGTGACGTACTAGGTAACCCATATTGTGATATAATCTTGGATATCTGCAACAGTGTCTTAAGGTAAAAAATCATTTTAGTAATTTGAAATTTAGGCAGCGTAGATATCTCCGAAGTTACGATGTATCCACTATAGAGGGTTTTAGTCGAGAGCACTGTGTCATATGGTGCTGAAGATGCTGACAAAGAAAATACAGACTCCACACAATGGAAATGTTTTGGAGAAAGTTAAAAACTGCCATAATAGGGAAGATAGGGAATGAAATCAAATGAATAACAGAAGCAGTCAATACTAGGACAATGGATAGACAGGGAACAGGTGGAATAGTATGACAATGTGAGACATGTGGATGCTAACATGTGGCGTGGCAGGCTAGCTTAAGTTTGCTCTGCTTGTCCAGACTCACCTTTCCATGTCAACATATCCGCTCCCTAGTCTAGGCTGAGGTAATAAAACATTATGAAAGAGAATCCACAGCCGCTCAAAATCTGAGACGATGCAAAAGAATTGTAACCTCAGTGTAAAGTTTTCGTTGTGTTTCTGTTTTAAAAACGTTTCGTGGGACTAGCTCAGCTGAGCTTGTTGTACCACTTACCACTTGGCGCCTCTTCTGTCTGCTCAGAAAGCAGAAGGTGATATTGTTAATCATCGTACAACTTACATTAATTACATGTGATCTAAAGCTGCAATGCTTTTGTTTAACATCACTAATATTTCCTAAAATTGCATTTAAATGTTTTTTCGAGTCCGTTGTGGTGAGCGTCTAATAAAGATGGGTGTGTATAACTAATATGGTGCTGCTAGTGGCCAGCCACCATTGCTGCAACCTTAAATGCACATTGGACAATCAGTATGAACCTGCGTTTATTCACAATCAGTATCACGAAGTCTAATCAATCCTTTTAAAACAAGCATTGTGTGCAACACAAATACTGGCTTTGAAATACTTAATTTCTTCCCATTGTCACACATCACGGTCAGTAAATGACCAACTATCACTGACTGTGCAGATTATCACCACTCCCACCATTAAGATAACTCGGTTTGCTTTTCTGGTTAATCACATGAAACAAATACCATTTAATTATTCACTAAACAGGAGGAGTAGGAATTATGATGACGAGACCATTTTTGTTTTTGTGTTTCTTGTCCGATACATAACTGGAGATGTGAAAATTATTATGATTGAAATGAGAGCATCCACAACATGCAAATGAAATAGATAAAAAGAGAAAAAAATTTTGTGAGAAAATATGGATTGTTACTGAGAATTAAGCCATGTGACTGCTTAAGAAGAGGCAGCAGACTTACTTTGCTTACCTTTAAAGTGCTTACAACTTTTGACATACTCCAACGCGATCTTTGTTCGACGGAAATGGCAGTTAGCTCTATACACTGTCATATTTTTGGTTAACGTACAAAAGTTTTCCAAATTGTTTTATGGTTTATGAGGGTCTTAAGAATTAACACACTGCATACGATCAATGTGACTGCAAATACTACGTGATTCTATTTCAGGTAGTCACGAACTGCAGACGGCGACAAGAGATGGGGATAAAATGATCGCCATGTTTTCCCGACAGCGTTTTGAGCTGACATCTGCCTACGACGTCGAGCAACAGTGCAGGACGTAACGGCTGTGTACTGGATCTCGCAATAAACTGTTCAATAGGAAAATGCTGAAAATAAGAAAGATGTCCTTACTGACATCAATTAGTTCTATCGAGTTGCTTCAGGAAATTGGAATAAATATCCATATCTATGGTCAACTTGTAAGAAATGTACTTCACACCCAACAACGTTCTTGCTAATGTGTTTGTTATATGTGGCAAATCTGCAAGCATACAGCCATCTCTGGCGATTACCGCCCTTCGATAGTGGCATTCGCCTCTGATCGAAGAGTTAGGTTTTGCCAGCCAGCCAGCCAGCCAGCCAGATTTCCTGCCTGCGTTCCAGCCTGCTCAGCCAGCCAGTGTTCCTGTCAGCCAGCCAGTCAGCCAGCATTCCTGCCTGCGGTGGCCTCCCACCAGCGTCAGCGGAGTGGGGCTTTGGCCCCAGTCGGCGTTCCATCGATCTTCGTCCGTCTTTGTCCGTCCCTTGTTTTCTTCTGTAGTTTTCGTCCTGTCCTGTTTCTTCTCCTCCTTGCCGTCATGTCAACCGCCACAACCACTACCACTACCACTACCACAACAACCGCAATGGTATATACCTCTCCCTCCGCCACTGCCACCACAATTCTGTGGTGTGCCCATTCTTCCCCCCCTCATTCCATCCCACCCTACTCACTCTCCCTTCGCCTTCACTCTTTGTCGCCCGATCCCCAATTTCTTCCTCCCACACCTCCTCCTCTGATCCTTTCCCTTCCCCCCCTCACCCTGTTACTGCAGCTCCCGCTAGGGTGGTGGCCCAGACAGCCAAGGCCCAGGCCCCGCTCTCGCCCTCACCTTCACCATTGCTGTCATCTTCATCCTCGCCGTCGCCTTCACCGTCGCCATCCCCATCTCCGGCGCCAGCTCCAGCATCCACGCCAGGACCTACCACTTCCCGCCACCTCCCAGTTGCTCCTGTGCCACATGCCTCCTCTCACCCTTCTGTCGCCATCAAACGCCCTCTTGGCACCCCTGCCTCCTCTGCTTCCAAAAATGCCCTGCCCCGCCCTCCTTCCCCCTCCCAGGATGCCATGGATGTCTCCCCACCTGGCCATGTTACCCCCTCCTCCTCCTCCTCCTCCTCCTCCTCCCCCTCCTCCTACAAATACCTCCTCTCTCATCCTGAGCCATCCCTCCTCGAGGCCCAGAACCTCTCACTCCTCCTCCGCCAACACTTTCCCGGAGTCCCCATCTCCCTCCTCACTCCCTGAAGGGACTCCGTTCCCATCTCCTTCCCCAGCCCCACTCTTCACACAGACATCCTCTCCTGAAACCCCATTACCCGGTTTGGCCCCAATGCCTCCCTCACCCAAGTTCCTTCCCAGTCCCCCTCCCACCAACGCCAAAGCCCGCGTCGCCCGCCGACCCTCACTGCCGTGATCACTCGGCTTAGTCCGACGATCATGGAGGAGGAGATGTTGGCAGAGCTCAAGGCACACCCCTCATTGGAAATACAGGCCGTCCACTACATCTTTAACCCGGCCGGCCCCACCCACCTTATGCAGCTGTTCTCAGAGCATGCCCCTTCCATTGACCGTCTCCTGAATGCGGGTGCCCTCCTCTTCCACCAATGCTACAAGGTCGACCCCTCCTGTTCCCCTCCTCAATCCCTCCACTGCCAGAGGTGCCTGCACTACAATGCACATACTACATCTGAGTGCTGTGAGGCCCCTGTATGCCTGCACTGTAAAAAGGCGCATTTCCTCCGGCAGTGCCCCAACCTACAGTCCCCTCCCTCCTGCAATAGCTGTAATCTCTCACATCCCACCTACTCCCAGTAATGTAAGGCCCAATCCCCTCACACCACTCCTGAACTCCCTGTCCGCCCTCTGGACGCCCCCACCCCTCCTGGCAATTCCCCTCCCCCCCCCCCACACCACTGAGGACATCATCAGGTGCCTCACCATCGTCCGCCAAAATGTCCCCATTCAGCTCCTCCACACCCTCCAGCAGATATCCCTCGCCACCCTTTCCATCTTCCACCTGAACATGTATGCCACCTACTCTCATAATCAGGCCCATTTCACCTTCTCCCATCTCAATACCCTCGTTTAATTCCCTGTCATGGCGCGTCAGCACCGTATTGTGTCCAATAACATCTGTTCCTTTCCTGTCAACAAGAACCTCTTCCTGCACACCCCCACAACCCACCACATTCATGCCTTCCTTCTCAATGAAAACTTTCTTCAACCCCAACACACTGTCCACACTTCGCCCTACCTTCTCCACCTCTCCGATAATCCCCTCCTGATTGCACGTGGCGGAGTTGCCATTGGTCACCACCGCCAGATCCCGGTTCAGCTGCAACCTCTCCTTCCCAACCCCACAAAACACCTGATCCTTAGTCTCTTCTTCCCTGGCCTTACCATCACCTGCGCCACCATCTATGTCCGCCACAACACTCCTATTCCTTTTGACTTCCTCTCTCGCATTGACCGTACCTTCTCCTCCTACATGATTGCTGCCGACCTTAACATCCATAGTCGTTCAGCCGCCCAGTTATGGAGGTGGCATCAGTTCCTCTCCTCCCTTCAAGGCGACCTCGTCCCCATTCCCCAGCACACTCACCCTGAATCCACTCCTGATGTCATCCTCTCCTCCCCTAACCTCCTTGGCTGCATAGCGGTGGATGTCCTGGCCCCCATTGGTAGTGACCATCTCCCTGTACTCCTCACCGTTTCAGATGGTCGTCGCCCCCATCCCAACCCTCGTACTGCCCCTCCCCCGAAATACGTCTATGATTATTCCCGTGCCGACTGGAATGCCTACTAGGATACCCTCTCTACTCAGGTCTATAGCCACCCCCTCACCTACCACCACCCTGATGATATTACCTGTGCCGCCTACTTTCTCCAGCAGACCTTGTCTGAGGCCGTGGAGGCCCACATCCCTTCTGTTGCCATCCTTCTCCGTGAATCACGCCGTCTTTACCGTGCCTTCCTTCACACCCGTGACCCGGACACACTGCGACGCCACCGGAAACTCCAATGACACATCAGGAACTTGCTCCTGGCTAAGAAACACCGGGACTGGCGACAGACATGCACCTGCCTTAATGCTACACTTCCTATCAACTCGTCCAAGTACTGGTTGGACTTCCGCTGCCTTACCAGATCTAAGCCCACTCCTTACTACCCTCTCCTTCATGATGATCAACACTTCCCTGACAACCACTTTGCCTCCTACCTCTCTGATGTCTTTACTATCCCCGATGATCCCCAGTTCGATTACTCCCTCTTCCCGGATGTCCACAATCGAACTGACACTTCTGTCCCTTCGCTCGCCCCTGGTTTCCAGTACTTGGAAAACCACACACCGAACTCAATGACCCCATCACTACTCAGGATTTCATTGCTACACTCCGCACGAAACGTAACGCCACTCCTGGTCACGATCGTGTCACCTATTGCCACCTTCATGAAGCTCCTGCCTCCTTTCTCTCCAGTCTGGCCTGGCTCTATAATGTAGTCCTGTCCACCGGTTACTACCCCAACCTGTGGAAAACCTCCCGCATCCTGATGTTCCTTAAACCTGACAAACCCCCATCTGCTGTCTCCTCCTACCATCCCATTAGCCTTGCCTCAGTCTTCAGCAAGGTCCTGGAATCCATCCTTACCTGACGCATCCACCAGCATCTCTGCCACCACCAAATCCTTCCCGTTATACTGTGTGGCTTTCGGCCGTCCTTCTCTACCGATGACCTACTCCTTCACCTCACTCATCTCCTCGCCGAACAGCTTAATTCCCGTCGCTCTGCTGTATTCCTCTCCCTTGACCTTGAACGCTCCTATGACCGTGTGTGGCATTCCAGTCTCCTCTTCAAGCTCCAAACCTTTGGCCTTCTTATTAACTACGTCCGTCTGATCAGGTCCTTTCTTTCCCAGAGTCCTTCCTGCATCACCATCCATAACACGGATTCCTACACCTTCTTCCCCTCTGCCGGTGTGCCCCAAGGTTCCGTCCTCCCCCCTCTTCTGTACCTTTTGTATACGGCGGACATGCCACTGCCTTCACCCCCTATCCACCTTCTGCTTTCCTTGCCCTTGCCCCCACCCAGCAGCTCTCCCAACACTTTCTCCAGTCCCATCTTGACCGATTCACCACTTGGTGCAGCCAGTGGTAGCTTAAGGTCAATCCTTCCAAAAACCAGGCGATCATTGTAGACAAAACCACCCCTTCCTTCCACCTCCTCGACTTCTATGTCACCATCTATGGCCGTCCTATCGCCCTCACCCCCATCCTTAAGTACCTTGGCGTCACCCTTGACCGTCGCTTCTCCTGGACCCCTCACCTCCAGACAATCCAAGCCAAGGCATGTTCCCGATTCCGACTCCTCAAGCTCCTTTCAGGCCGTACATGGGGTCTGGACCCCTCCACCATCCTCCACACCTATAAATCCCTCATCCGCCCTATCCTCTGCTACGTCCACCCTGCCTGGATCTCTGCTCCTCCTACCTTTTACAAATCCCTTCAGATCCTTGAACACCATGCTTCACCTCGCCTATCACATCTGTCCCCCCCCCCCCACGCGGATCCTGTACGACCTTATTCCGTTCCCCCACCTCCTCCTTTTCCTCAAACGGATACAGATACTCTACACCTCCCGTAAACTCGATCCTCCTCACCCGCTTGTCTCTCCCATCCTCTCCCACCCCCGCCTGCTGCTGCGCCCGTTTTTACACGTCCCACCTGCTCTCCTCTCTCTTTACCCTCCCCAAGGTGGCTTCCGCCAGTTCCCCCTCCCTGATGATACCCTCCTCCCCTCCATCTATCCCTCCTACCAACTTTGATACTCCCCTCCCTCTTCCTGTGTTTGTTCCTATGGGCACACTCTCTCCCTTCTCTCCCCCTTTCCTCTCTCCTCCCTTTCCCACCTCCTCCCCAGGCTTCCCCTACCCCCATACCTTGATTCCTCCTACCATCTCCTCTGCCATTGGCATCTTTGCTCTCCCCTCTCCCTCCCCCACCACCTTCTTCCCTTCTTGGCAGGTCCCCAGACTCGCACACGTTAAGTGGACATTCGCGCGCCAGAGATCATCGCCATCAGTTTCTCGTGTGTGTGCCATTGTGTTTGTGCTTCAGTGTTTTTTCGCCGCCACGCTCCTTTGTTCACTTGTACCATCCAAGTCCTCAGTGTTTGTGCGCATTGCCGACAGTTTTTCGTGTTTTTTCGTCGAGTGTGAACGGCTACATGTTTTTAATTTTTGTATCTCCTGTTTCTTAACCAACAATCTGTTGCTTTTCTGTCTTCATGTTCTCTTTTATTGTCATGCTTGTGGCTGAAGAGTGGAGTAGACTTACCCGCTGCCAGCTCACCTTTGTATGAGGTGAAAAAAACAATAAAGAAAAAAAAAGCATGCAGCTATGGAAGTCTTAAAGCAAGGAGAAACACGAAATAATTTATGAAGGGTTCAGACTATTCTGATCTGTATCTGTTGATGCAATGCAAAGTTGCAAAATGTAATGCGCTGAACTATATGTTAGTTTGTTCTCACGACAAACGTTAAATTAGTTACAGCTCGTGTTAAAATATAAAGTGCTTCATATTCCCTCGGATGCAGAAAGGAACTTCATCGCTGGATGTGCGGTACATTTATGCAATCCATCTTCCTGGCTTCACGATCAACCTACGTCCAACACACCTCATTACGTCCACCACCCCAGCCTGGTCCCTTACCCAATGGCTTTTTTTTTCCTGTTCCCGCATTTAACGAGCACCGCGATAATGCGTTGCTAAAAGTCAACCTCCTACTTGCTCTGTTCACATACCTTCTGTTTCGGACAGGTCGGAAGCTTAGTTTTGGATGCCCCCTGACTTTACAGGTCAGCAGCCCCAAATTATTTTCAGTCACTTCTTTATTTTCTTTCGCCACTCATCATCTTCAGTTATTATAAATAAGACACATTCGTAGCTAGTTATGAGCTGCGTCAGTTCGTTGTTGTAGGTTATTTTAGTCATGTTCTAAGTGAATTTTTTGTATATTTTGGAACTTACTATCGTACACTCTTACCCCGATAGTGCAAGTTTTCTTAAACTAGATGCCAACAGCATAGTGTAAGGGGCCTGCGCCTGCTCAATATTTATTGATAATAGTAGCTTGTCAAATCTTCAGTATACTGAAGTGACCTCACGTCATCAATAATACTGACAAATATCCTCAGTTGACAACCTGGTTTTACAGGCTAAGATGTCGAACACGAGAAAGGAAGCGTGTGTGTTGCAGTTATATTAGCTACAGCTCGCAAGCAATGGGTGACAGATTAAAAAGACGAAATGGGTGTGAGAATTGTTGAAAAAAGGACTGACTGGCCCTGTGTTAACTTACAGATAACCAGAACCATGGACCCAGAAGTTTTGTCTCTGGTGAATCCTGCACCATACCGGTACAACAAGTTACTAATGTTGAGACGAGATAAATCAGAGAAGCAAGATACGTTAATGTGAGAGTCAGTCTCAGTTGACAAGAAATTACGAGTAAGAAAGAGATTTCTTGCGACATGTAGGTCATTCGAATTCTCAAAGTCTAGTTCTGTAGCACCAGTAAACATAGTTACTAACATTTTAGGGAAACTTGTGAAGCAATTATATCTGCCCAGCAAGAATATGTCCAGGCAACAGACATAAAACATTTTTTTACGTTTTTTAATAATTTGGTGATACTGATATGCATTTCGCGGATTTCTTACTAGTCATTTCAGATGTATGACGTATTTTTGTAAGAGAAATGGCTTTTCCGAACTGCTATGTAATTCATCAACCTATAGTACACTAAGGTAAGCAGTGACATAGAGAATCAATCATCCATTGACCATCCTAAAGTGGTTTATACAGTGATTACAATCACATCGGTCTATTAAAATTGTTCTATGTTAAAAGATCACTTCAAAAATTGAATTTTAGGTGTGATACGAACAAAGGCGAATTGAAATCAAACAAAGAAAACTAATGCCAAGTGGCCGATTCATGAAGCTCTGTCAACATCTGAATAGAGAATATTGTCAAACCGTCAATACTTAACCTTGAAGGAGATATCAGGTGGTAAGGTAATGACCACGGTTCTCTCTTGTAATCATCAATACTTTTATTACATGACAAACGTGCAGGTCGAAGACTAGGCGGGAACAGAGGTCCTGGAAGTATACAAAACAAAGATCCTCTCGAAGACATAATACACAATTGATGTTCTGGCCTATCGAACCGTGGATTGACGCCACATAGCCCCCCCCCCCTCCCCTGCAGTATGGAGTACGTACCCGAAGGTGACAGGGGGGGGCGGGGGGGTTGGCGAGAGTTTAAGTGGATTACAGTGAGTTCCTCCGCATCTAACGCCACGGGCCGTGTGGGACGACAGTGTGGAGCAAATCCTGGAATGCTGATGCTGAAGTCTTGAAGCGACGTCGGCGGTCGTAGTCGTCGGTCAGTGCGGGAGCGCTGGTGTGGAAGGGTGTCGTCGGCAAGGAACCTAATGATCACCTTTCCACTTGGCCTAACGTAAGCACATAGGGTGCCACACATAGCACTTCGAGAGATTTTGAAATGCTTCACTACACGTTGTGACACAGCACCTAACGAGTCACATGAATCGTCAAACGAAAGCACCACTAATGCGGTATCACCACTAACAATGGCAGATAAACCACAAATGTCATCAGGATGAATGTGGGTAGAGAGCTCGTAAGTGGCGCCTGCTAACGGAGGGGTATGCTGAGCCAGTGGGGTGGGGAAACATTAGCACGGTGAGGGCGGTGTGCTGCGGATAGAGGGGTGAGTGTCAGGCGGTGAGGTCTGAGTGGGCGTGGCAGGAACCTGCGGGCTGCAACGGTTAGAAGAGCGGCGTGGTGTGCTGTCGCATGAAGATGGAACTGTTATATTAGAGCCCTGGGAGCTGGGGCCTCCACTACGAGAGCCGGGAGGTGGAAAACCCCGGAATGAGTGTGGGCTCATTGACAGGGCCGGTGTAGGCGTGAGTTTACTCGAATCATGAGCAGAGGAAGAAGGCCGAGGGTGGCCAGAGAGCGTGGTCTCTTCAACGGTAGGTGAGGTAGGGGAAATCTCGATGTGAGCAGGTTTAACCCTGTTGAAGGAGACAGTAGTTACTGAGCCCTTAATTACGATGTCCATTGTGTTACTGGTTCGTTTGACAACTCTGTATGGGCCTATGTAATGGGGCTGTAACGGGGCTTTTACAGTGTCGTCGCAAAGGAACACAAATTCGCAAGTGTCAAGCGCCATGGGAGCATATGTGTGGGGCACAGTGTGGCTGGAAGGGGGCAAGGATTGAAGCTTCTTACAGTGTAGCCTCACCCGTTCCACCAAGGATGGCAGTTCGGATGGTTTGGCGACTGGAGTAGGAGCAACAAGTTCGCCTGGCAGAGTAAGGGACTGGCCGTAGACGAATTCGGCCACTGAGTCTTTAAGGTCTTCCTTGAAAGTGGTCCGCAAATGGAGTAAGACGAATGGCAGGGCTTCCGTCCAAAGGAGGCCATGGCAACGTAGGGCCATCTTAAGCGTCCTATGCCAACGTTCCACGAGGCTGTTGCTTTGGGGGTGGTATGCTGTTGAATGAATTTTCTTCATGCCACACAGCCTACATAGTTCAGAAAACAAGGCAGACTCAAACTGACAGGCTTGGTCGGTCGTCAAGTAAACAGGGCAGCCAAAGCATGAAATCCAACTGTCGACGAAGGATCGTGCCACTGATTCGGAGGTAATATTGGGTAGCGGGGCAGCTTCCACCCAACGACAGGTTTTGTCTATAATAGATAGCACGTATCTGTAACCCATGGAGGGGTTGAGGGGGCCCACCAAGTCGATGTGGACGAGCTGGAAGCGGCTGGGAGGATTGGTGAAGCTGCCTAGTGAGGGTGATGTGTGCCGTGGAACTTTATTTTGTTGGCACGGAATGCAGGCACGGGCACAGGCTTGGCAGTCGCGACTCATGTTGCGCCAGACGAAGCGCTCTTAAATAAGTCTGGTAGAGGCTCTCACGCCTGGACGAGCTAGGTTGTGTAATTTGTCGAACACTTGTCTCTGTAGAGGTTTGGGTATGAAGGGACGCAGCATACCAGTTGACTCGTCACACCAAACCTCGCATATGACACCGGGAAAGGTGGATTGCACAGGTTTGAGTGACGAGCTGTGATCGGAAATAAGGCCCATAGTGTCCGTGTCGGCAGACTGCAGCTGAGGCAAGTTAGAGAGGTCTGTCAGAGTTGTGAGAGCGCCGACACGGGACAAAAAAATCTGCGACCACATTATCTGCACCCTTGATGTATCGTATGTCAGAGGTAAATTGCAATATAAAGTCCAAATGACGGAAGCGTCTTGGTGGAGGGTCAGTCGGGGGTTCTTTACAGCAGCAACCAAAGGTTTATGGTCGGTTAAAATGTAGAAGTCCCTACCCTCAACCTCGGCGCGAAAGTGTTTCACAGCCTCGTAAACTGCCAAGAGCTCCCTATCGTAGGCTGAGTACTTTTTTTGAGCGCGGTTGACCTTCTTAGTTAAGAACTGCAAAGGAGAGGTAGTATCACTGACGGTTTGGCTCAGGACAGCACCTACTGCGGTATCACTGGCATCCGTGGTGATAAAAAACGTAGCGTCTGGATGTGGGTGGGCAACAGTCACTGCATTTGCTAGTAGGTGCTTCAGTTTGTCAAAAGCTTGTTGCATGGCAGGGGTCCAGGGGACCAGGCGGATACCGGTCGTATTTTTGCCAGCAAGGGCGTCTGTTAGGGGAGCCTGAACCTTGGCTGTGGCAGGCAACTGCTTCCTATAATAGTTAACTGATTCTATGAACCTGCAAAGCTCCTTAAATGAGTGAGGGCGTGGCAAATCCAAAACGGGTTTGATTTTATCCTCAGGAGGAGTGAGGCCCTTAGCTGACACAATGTAGCCTAAGAATCTTATCGAAGTCTGGTGCAACTGGAGCTTCCTATTATTCAGTTCAACACCAGCAGCAGTAAGAGTGTCACTAACAATCTGCAAATGTTCCTTGTTCATTTGAAAAGTAGGACTGAAAATAAGAATGTCGTCCAAGTAATCGAAACCAAAATCCAGTTGAAACAACACCTTGTTTATGAATCTCTGCCAAGTTTGTGCGGCGTTGCAGAGGCCAAAGGGCATGAACCAATACTGGAAAAGGCTGAAAGGTGGTGAACAGCTGTCTTTTCAATATCCTCTGGTGCCATCGGAATTTGATGATAGGCCCTCCTACAGTCCACTAACAAGAAATATTTGGCGCCTGCAAGATGTAACGGAACCTATTAAAGGCTTTACTTTACCGAAGTATGCGATACCCTCCAAAATTCAACCAGTTTAACGAGTATTTATGATTATAGAAAAGTTATTGTGTACGTTAACAATGATTGCATAACATGTCTCCATAAACAGTCAACTCATTAAATTATACTGAATAACTGACCCACACAAAAGTTAATATCACTTGATCACTGATACAGCAAATGTCGTCATGTAAAAACACCAAGTTCATCTTAAATAATTAACATGAAGTACGAAAAATAGTGGCCAACTTACGTATTTTGGATCTCCTTAAATAAAAATCATCCAGTGAAATCTATTCATTAGGACTGTTTCACTCAGTATTAACGTAAACATTCCTATTTTAGATGAAAACCAATGTAATTCTTACTAATTCATGTTATTTACTGATTTATACAAATTAGAGAAGTCAATTGACAAACTTATAAAAAACGGCCTTTTTGTACCAAAGAATTATTCTGTCAAGTCAACAAATCTGTCTGTCATTTTAATAACATGTTAAATTATGTCACTCGATGTAAATTAATAACTTTTCTGCACAAATTATGATAACAGATGTACATGTGACTTATAAACTATATCTCTTTTTAGTAGTTCTTTGACAAGGTTATAAATACAAGCAGCAAGAAGGGTCGGGAGGCAGTCGGAATGTCACTTTGGTAAAGTGTGTTTCTGTGTTATTGTTTGAGGTGGATAAACAATGCTAAGAACATGTAAAAGAAGTACTACTTTGTGTTGTGTCATGGTCTTTGGTGGACAGTGGAATCAAGATGGCCACCAGAGTAATAAATACTTGAAGTTTAAATATTTGTTGGTTTTGGTCATTATTTGTCATCAAAAGCACATAAAAAACACAGGACCTCATCTTTTTACCCCCAGCCAACCAGATTTAGAGCCAGCATCAGCATCGAAACACAGCAGCGATCCAGCAAGCAGCAGCGATTACCACAATGCATTTTAATGGCGCCAACCTAACATCAAGTGCTAACAAGCTCCATAAATGGGAGTGAAATAGTGCGATTATAGCAATATCTACGACTAGGCGACCATTACAAAGAGCATGGTTAAAATCTGCGACGTTAGGAACTGGGTACTTGTCTATGATAGTACGAGAGTTCAATTTAGTATACTCGCCAACCATAGGCCAGGTGCCGTCGCTTTTTGTGGCGAAGTGGATAGGCGAGGCCCAGCATCTGGCAGATGGTTCGATGATGCCAGCTGTTAAGAGATAGTCTATTTTTTCGCGAGACACTTTCATTAGTTCTGGCTTGAGATGGCGTGGTCGGCAAGAGATAGGCGGTCCGTCTTGCAAGCGAAGTTTGTGCGTGGTGTCGTCTGTAACCACGGGAACGCGCGACGCTGTCCACGAGGCGACTGTCTGTGGTGTAGTGTGTGCGGCGGCCGCTAGGCTGGGTTGTGACGCGGACGGCGAAAGCTTGCATAAGTGCCAACTGTTGGGTGGCTGAGAGTGACAAACAAGTGAGCTACGCGAAACAAGGTTGGTACACTGTTTATTAGTAACCGAAGGTGCCGCTGTCGAGCTTGTTGGTGGTAGCTGGCGCGAATGAACAGCTGATGGCAGTAAATCAGAAACATTAACCTGCACCTGGGAAGTTAGCTGCCCAAGCGAGGAGGGGGGTGAATGTGCGCTCGAATTAACACAGTTAGACCTGGCGGGAGCGCGGACACTGTACAGTTTATGTGGCACATGGTCACAAATGCACTTGGGCGCGAGAACACTGTAGTGGCACCGACTAACCTCGTGTGCTGCCGAGTTGTCTGCTGCGAGCTGCTGCCGTGCCGAAGATAACTCGTTACTTAAGTCGTCGAGGCGACGGCGTAGCTCAAGTTGTTCCAAGCGCAGGCGTGTAGACTCGACACACTCCGTGAGCCATTTATTGGACCATGACAAGTGCTCGGAGGAGGGGTTATTACACTTCCTAGCCAGGTGGACCTGTTTAGCAGTACTATTGACAATCGACGATGTGCACGGGATGTGTTCCTGCGTAGGGTGGTAGAACACCGTATTCTTGATGAGGCCAGGCCATAGTTTGTGGTGTCATAGAAAGTCGATGCCCAAAATGGGATCGTCGATGTTAGCCACCAGGAAAGACCACTTCAGGCTGCACTCAGGCGAGAGGGACACTGCATATGAAGCAGGACCTAAGCACGACAAACTAGATGAGTTTACAGTACGTAGGACAGTTTTGTGTAGTCAGATATTATCGGTAGCAAGCCGAGATGCAAGTAGGGAAACATCTGCTCCCGTGTTTGTGCCAGAGTTCAAGTTGCGGACGAAGACTCGTCCATTCGAAGCATTAGTGTTGGACACAGAATGGAGCGTGGGACGGCGCCTGTTGTTTACGTCACAGGAGGTGGCGCCGCTGCCTACCTGTGGTTGAAGTTTGGTTAGGAGCACGGCGGTTTACAATTGCGTGCTTGTTCCCTGAATTTTGCATGGAAGAAACAGATTTACGGGCGGACGTCTGCTCCTGTGAGTGGTCAGACGGCGGCGGCCCAGAATCTTCCACAGAGTCAGATGTGCTGTTGTTGTGCGGACGTGAAGGTGCCGGTAGTGCAGCGAACTTGACAGACTTAGGTTTGGTGGGGCGTCCACGTTGGGTCCCTGGTTGCGGTTGGAAACTGGCGTAGCTGCCGGACTGCTGGGCACGGTGTTCACGTAGTAGGTCGAAGTAAGCTCGGTCGGCGGCGGGCAAGCGTTCGCAATCTGGTCTATCTTCGTAGGCAGAGATGGCCATTTGGACAGACAGAGGCAGCTTTTCCGTCCAAATCTCGGTGAGCGTTGCGTCTGGCATGTCGCATTCACCGACGAGAAGTCGAAGGCATCGCCACAGCTGGGACAGAGATCCGTCGCCGAGGCGTTCTTCATTGACGAGCTGTCGAACGTTTTCTCTTCTTGTTTTGGAGACACGTTCCAGTGTTGCTTGTTTAGCCATAGCGTACTTCTCGTTCGGAGGAAGTGACTTAACCAGGTCATAAATTAAGTCGACATCGTCGTGGAGGTGGTTCAAGACGCATGTGAAACGGGCGTTGTCATCAAGTGCACAGACACTGAAAATTTGCTCGACGAGGTTGAACCAGAATTTCGGGTGGGCAGGTTTGAATGCTGGAAATTCCGGTAGATTCGACGAACTGGCTGTCGAAGAATGTGGGCAGCCGCTCGCGGACGCAGGCGTAGGCAAGTCTTAGTTAACTCTGAATCGTGAGGGCGGTCGAGAGGAAGCAGACGTGCCAGCTGTGTTCATAGTAGCTGGAGGGGAAGCGAAATCCGTTTGCAGGAAGCCCAGCGTGGAGCGAAGCGGGACCAGTTGTTGAGGCGTAAGGTCAGACTGGTCACGGCGGTTGCTCGACAGGTTATTATGCAATTGGTCCTCCACATCTGCAGCGAAATTGTCCATCACAGAGTCACTGTTGAGCTTGATGGAACATGACGTGCTCAAATTACTGCACTCCTAGTAACAGGCTGGCGAATGTCATTCACGTAGTGTGCAACCGGCGCGGAGTGATACACACGTGGAGCTTGAACATTCAAAAAGGCGTCCTGTTGTGGCACATTATGAAAACTATGCTCCCCACTATTTACCGTACTTGCATTAAAGTTCGGTATCAGTGTGTAGTGGTTTCTTGTACTGCTGTGCGTCGAAAACTGAAGCACTTCTGGGTTAACAGAGCCGGAGTCGGAGACCACTGGACCTGACGAGGTCCCTGGGTTCTCGAGGCTATAGGACTCCAGAAATTCACGTCGGGCACCGACTATAGCTGGCGTGCTTGAATTTAGTTGCTGTTGCTGGTGAAAACCGGGCGGCGATGGCGTGTTGTAGAAGGCCATTGTGTAGCGGACAAAGGTCCACGCGGAAAGCGGAAGCCGGCGCGGTAGTCACTTTGTACTCGGTTCGACGGATTATTCGAACTACGGGGTCACCACTGAAGGAGATATCAAGGTGGTAAGGTAATGACCACGGTTCTCTCTTCTAATCATTAATACTTTTATCACACGACAAACGTACAGGTCGAAGGCTAGGCCGGAACTGAGGTCCCGGCAGTATACAAAACAAAGATCAACTCAAAGACATAATACACATATGATGTTCTGGCCTATCGATCCGTGGATCGACGCCACACCTTAATCTAAGATAAGTAATAGGATGAGTACTGCCTCACCTGTGTTCCTACATTTCTCCAGAATCCAAAATGACCTTCTCCGAGGTTGGCTTCTACCAGTTTTTCAATTCTTCTGTAAAAAATTTATGTTAGTATTTTGCAACCATGACGTATTAAACCCCACCTTTACACCACCAAAATGCTGTACTTAATTGTCCACATAAGTGTCATCTGCATTGAAGTTGTCATTTTGACCTTCAGTCAAAAGACTGGTTTGATACAGCACTCCAAGCTAGCCTGTGTAAGCCTCTTTATGTTCGAAGAGCAGATATTGCAACCTACATCCTTCGGAGTCTTACTGATTTCATCTCTTGGTCTTCCTGTAGAAAATTTTTAACCCCGACACTTCCCTCCATTAGCAGATTGACAGTCCCTGGATGTCCCATAACATGTCCCATCAACAGATCCTTTCTTTTATTCAAGTTGTGCCACAGATTTCTCTTTTGACACAATTCAGTTCAGCACCTCCCCAGTTCTATTCAGTATCTCCTCATTCGTTACATGATCTACTCAACTAACGCTCAGTATTCTTCTGTAGCATCACATTTCTAAAGCTTCTATTCTCTTCTGGTCTGAAATATTTATCGTTTGCATTTCTCTGCTGTAAAAGACTACACTCCAGACAAACACAGGCAAAAAAGACTTTCTAACTTTTAAAACATATGAAGTTAGCAAATTTCTCTTTTTCAAAAACGCTGTGCTACTGCCCTCTTTATTTTATATCTGCTGTGCTTTGGCCTTCATCAGTTATTTTACAGCCCAAACAAAAAGACGCATTCACCACTTTCAGCCTCTCATTTCCTAATTTAATTCCTCAGCATTACCTGATTTTATTCGACTGCATTCCTTTTTCCATTTTTGTTGACATTCAACATCATTATCCATTCAGTTTAACTGCTCTTGCAAGTCCTTTGCCATCTCTGACAGGATCACAGTGTCACAGGCAAACCTTGTTCCATAGACAGGTAGTAGGGAGCAATACACTGGGTGATTAATGTGCAGAATCACTTGTTAACATTTATTACACTACTGGCCATTAAAATTGTTACACCAAGAAGAAATGCAGATGATAAACGGGTATTCATTGGACATACATATTATACTAGAACAGACGTGTGATTACATTTTCACGCAATTTGGGTGCATAGATCCTGAGAAATCAGTACCCAGAACAACCATCTCTGGCCGTAATAACGGCCTTGATACACCTGGGCATTGAGTCAAACAGAGCTAGGATGGTGTGTACAGGCACAGCTGCCCGTGCAGCTTCAACACGATACCCCAGTTCACCAAGAGTAGTGACTGCCGCTTTGGGATGAGCCAGTTGCTCGGCCACCATTGACCAGACGTTTTCAATTTGTGAGAGATCTGGAGAATGTGCTGGACAGGACAGCAGTTGAACATTTTTTGTATCGAGAAAGACCCGTACAGGACCTGCAAAATGCGGTCGTGCATTATCCTGCTGAAATGGAGGGTTTCGCAGGGATAGAATGAAGGGAAGAGCCACAGATCGTAACACATCTGAAATATAACGTCCACTGTTCAAAGTGCCGTCAATGCAAACAAGAGGTGACCGAGACGTGTAACCAATGGCACTCCATACCATCACACCAAGTGATACGCCAGTATGGCGATGACGAATACACGCTTCCAATGTGCATTCACCGCGATGTCGCCAAACACGAATGCGACCATCCTGATGCTGTAAACAGAACCTGGATTCATCCAAAAAATTACGTTTTGCCATTCGTGCAACCAGGTTCGTCGTCGGGTACCCCATCGCAGGCACTCCTGTCTGTGATGCAGTGTCAAGGGTAACCACAGCCACGGTCTCCGAGCTGATAGTCCATGCTGCTCCAAACGTCGACGAACTGTTCGTGCAGATGGTTGTTGTCTTGCAAACATAACCATCTGTTGACTCAGGGATCGAGACGTGGCTGCACGATCCGTTACAGCTATGCGGATAACGTGCCTGTCATCGACTGCTAGTGATACGAGGCCGTTGGGAACCCACCGATTCCATATTCTGCTAACAGTCATTGGATCTCGGCCAGCGCAAGCTGCAATGTCGCGATACGATAAACCGCAATTGCAATAGGCTACAATCCGACCTTTAACAAAGTCGGAAACGTGATGGTACGCATTTCTCCTCCTTACACGAGGCATCACAACAACGTTTCACCAGGATACGCCGGTCAACTGCTGTTTGTGTGTGAGAAATCGGTTGGAAACTTTCCTCATGTCAGCACGTTGTAGGTGTCGCCACTGGCGCCAACGTTGTGTGAATGCTCTGAAAAGCTAGTCATTTGCATATCACATCATCTTCTGTTTCGCTTCTGTACCACGTCATCTTCGTGGTGTAGCAATTTTAATGGCCAGTAGTGTATCTAATATTACGAATACTAAGACCCAAAATAGACATATATAAATTACACAGTCTGGCTCAACAGCTTCCACTAATGCAGTTAGCAGCTGCCTTCAGTGTTTGATAACAAATGCTCGTCCACAGCTTACAGGCTGTCAGTTAAGGCTGACACTTCTTCAGCACCTGAAGAGCACTGAGTGCAGCCAACTGCAGGTGGTGGTTCACGTCGGTACCAATGATGTGAGTCGCATTGGATCGGAGGAGATTGTCTCTGGTTTCGAACGGCTAACAGAAGTGATGAAATCTGCCAGTCTTGCTTGTGAGGTGAAAGTTGAGTTCACCGTTGTAGCATAGTCGACAGGATCGATTGCGGGTATTTGATACAGAGCCGAGTGGAGGGTCTGAGTCAGAGGCCCAGATGGTTCTGCGACTGTGTTGGCTGCAGATTCCTCGACTTGCGCCATAGGGTGGTTGAGTTTTGGGTTCTACATCTACATATATACACCGCTAGCCACCAAGCGGTGTGTGGCGGAGAGCACAATTCGAGCCAAAATCATATTTCCCCGCCCTCTCCCCCCCCCCCCCCCTCCCCACTCTGTTCCACTCGCGGATCGCGCGAGTGAAAAACGACTGCCTGAACGTCTCAGTACGAGCTCTTATTTCCATTATCTTTCAATGACGGAGCTTATCCTCCTTGGTACACAAAACGGGTCAGAAAATTGTTGCAAAAACAACGAAAAAACATGTCAAGTTCAAACGGACCCAAAATCTCCAAGATTGGCGACCTTTTACAGAAGTTAGAAATTTAGCGTGAACTTCAATGCGAGATGCTTATTATAGTTTCCAGAACGAAGCTTTGTCTCGGGTGTCGAAAATCCAAAGAGATTCTGGTCGAATGTGAAGTATGCTAGCGGCAAGACACAATCAATGCCTTCTCTGCGCGATAAAAATGGAAATACTATCGACGATAGTGCTGCTAAAGCAGAGTTACTAAACACAGCCTTCCGAAATTCCTTCACCAAAGAAGACCAAGTAATATTTCAGAATTAGAACCAGGGACAGCTGCCAACATGAGTAACGTAGAAGTAGACATCGTCAGTAGAGTGAAGCAACTTAAATCAGTTAATAAAAGCAAATCTTCCAGTCCAGACTTTATACCAGTTAGGTTCATTTCAGAGCCGGCCGCGGTGGCCGAGCGGTTTTAGGCACTTCAGATCGGAACCGCGCGACTATTACGGCCGCAGGTTCGAATCCTGCCTCGGGCATGGATGTGTGTGACGTCCTCAGGTTAGTTAGGATTAAGTAGTTCTAAGTTCCAGGGGACTGATTGCCTCAGATGTTAAGTCCCATAGTGCTCAGAGCCATTTGTTCCTTGTGTGCTGATACAATAGCTCCATATTTGACAATCATTTACTTCCGTTCGCTCGACGAAAGATCGGTACCCAAAGATTGCAAAGTTGCACAGGTCACACCAATATTCAGGAAAGGTAACTGAAGTAATCCACCAAATTACACACGCATATCATGAACGTCGATATGCAGCAGGATTTGGAACATATAGGCCTATACCTGAAATGTCAATTAGAACATGCCTAAGTAACATACAATGACGAATTGACGAAGCTAATAAGAAGCTACGAATGAGTTTTTTTATTTATTTATTTATAACATCTGGGGATGATGAATGGCGAAAGAAAATACACAAGAGACTGAAAATGATTTGAGGCTGCTGTTCTGTAAAGTCGAGAGGACTTCCAAAACTGAGCTTCCGACCTGTCCGAAACAGAAGGTTTATGAACAATGAATGTAGGAGGTTGAATTTTAGTAACGAGATACGGCGGTGTTCGCTAAATGGGGGAACAGGACAACACACCATTGGGTCAGGAACCAGGCTGGGGTGGTGGACGTAATGATGCATGTTGGACGTACGTTGGTCCGAAGCCACGAAGATGGATTACATAAATGTACCACACATCTAACGAGGAAGTTCGTTGCTGCATCAGAGGATTTTTTTTTTCTTTATTGTATTTCAATTCCCCATCGGGGAGGGCTGGCAGCAGCGTATGCGCTGCTCTTCAGCCGAAAGACAGAGAACAAAACAATAGAAGACATTTAAAAACAGCAAAGGAGAGAATAAGGTGAACATAGATATAAAAAAGGGGGAACAAGCATCAGAGGAAATATGAAGCACTTTATATACAGGGTGGTCCACTGATAGTGACTGGGCCAAATATCTCACGAAATAAGCATCAAACGAAAAAACTACAAACAACGAAACTCGTCTAGCTTGAAGGGGGAACCAGATGGCTCTATGGTTGGCCCGCTAGATGGCGCTGCCATAGGTCAAACGGATATCAACTGCGTTTTTTTTTTTTTTTTTAAATAGGAACCCCCATTTTTATTAGATATTCGTGTAGTACGTAAAGAAATATGAATGTTTTAGTTGGACCACTTTTTCCGCTTTGTGATAGATGGCGTTATAATAGTCACACGCACGTGGTATCACGTAACATTCCGCCAGTGCGGACGGTATTTGCCTCGTGATACAGTACCCGTGTTAAAATGGACCTGTAGCGACGCTGCCGCGCGCTAATTCAAGCTCGCCGGTGTGTGTGTGTGTGTGTGTGTCAGTGCAGTGCTGTGCGGTCGTAATTACTGTACACGACGTTTGTGTAGTTCCGCGCCCAGCCTCTAGAGGCGCTGTGTTTTCTAGCTTTTATATACGTTCTGTTTATTATTATTATTCCTTGTTTTTTGAGTTAGTTAGTAGTTCCGTGCCCCCTGGCTTGTGTGGACAAGTACTGTTACCCTCCAATAACTACTGAAGTTTTCCCAGGATTAAGGATCCTTCTGTAGTGACCGGAAGCAAACTTTGTAACTCCGATCAGTCCATGCATGCCGGGCGTCGTCATATACGCGCTCGCAATAAAGTTATTGTTGCTGAACTGAAGGTCTTTATTCTTCTGAATCACGTTAATCAAAGGTCGGACAGCCATCAGTTTAGCTGAACCCGACAGACCGTTTACCAATTTCGGAAAGGGTCGATATCGCGTTGATGTATGGCTATTGTGATCAAAATGCCCAACGGCCGTGCGCTATGTATGCTGCTCGGTATCCTGGACGACGTCATCCAAGTGTCCGGACCGTTCGCCGGATAGTTACGTTATTTAAGGAAACAGGAAGTTTCACCACGACCTGCAACCAATGATGATGCCTAAGTAGGTGTTTTAGCTGCTGTCGCGGCTAATCCGCACATCAGTAGCAAATTGCGCGAGAATCGGGAATCTCAAAAACGTCGGTGTTGAGAATGCTACATCGACATCGATTGCACCCGTACCATATTTCTATGCACCAGGAATTGCTTGGCGACGACTTTGAACGTCGTGTACAGTTTCGCCACTGGGCAAAAGAGAAATTACGGGACGATGACAGATTTTTTGCACACGTTCTATTTAGCGACGAAGCGTCATTCACCAACAGCAGTAACGTAAACCGGCATAATATGCACTATTGGGCAACGGAAAATCCACGATGGCTGCGACAAATGGAACATCAGCGACCTTGGCGGGTTAATGTATGGTGCGGCATTGTGGGAGGAAGGATAATTGGCCCCCATTTTATCGATGGCAATCTAAATGGTGCCATCTAACTCATTTCCTACGTAATGTTCTACCGATGTTACTACAAGATGTTTCACTGCAAGACAGAATGGCGATGTACTTACATCATGATGGATGTCCGGCACATAGCTCGCGTGCGGTTGAAGCGGTATTGAATAGCATATTTCATGACAGGTGGATTGGTCGTCGAAGCACCATACCGTGGCCCGCACGTTCACCGGATCTGACGTCCCCGGATTTCTTTCTGTGGAGAAAGTTAAAGGATATTTGCTATCGTGATCCACCGACAACGCCTGACAACATGCGTCTGCGCATTGTCAATGCATGTGCGAACATTATCGAAGGCGAGCTACTCGCTGTTGAGAGGAATGTCGTTACACATATTGCCAAATGCCTTGAGGTTGATGGACATCATTTTGAGCATTTATTGCATTAATGTGGTATTTACATGTAATTACGCTGTAACAGCATGCGTTCTCAGAAATGATAAGTTCACAAAGGTACAGGTATCACATTGGAACAACCGAAATAAAATCTGTGTTATACATATGCTCCTAGAGGAAAAAAGACGGAATAATTGATATCCTTTCCTCGAGTTATTAAAGAAATACTTTTGTATATATAAATGGAAACAGTGATTACAGAATACATCGATGATCCTGCTCTTTGGTACGAGGTCATACCCGATGACAATATAGAAATAATTGTACGACGTTCATCAACGAGCAAATAATAAAGGTGACATATAAGCATTACTAAGGATAATTTTATAGGCGTGGCCCACAAAATTTCAAACTTGCGACTGCCAAAAGGTCGTTGTAGAAAAAGCGACCGCAAAATGTGGGTGCCAAAAAGTCGCCAGAATTTTGCGAAGAAGTAGCCAGTGGCCGCCAAAAAGTGACCGCTATCTTTTGGCCGGAAAGATGCGGGTTTGTCCCACATCACCGACCTTTCTTAAAGTCGCCGAAATTTCGCAAAAAGTGCTCACAAAGAAGTGGTCGGATTGTTTTGCTCAAAAGATGCGGGTTCAGGAAGCACCACTTTTGCCGTAAAGTCACTAAGATTTCGCAAAACAGTTACCGTAAAAAAGTGTCCGCCATCTTTTGGCCGAAAAGATGAAGGTTGAAAGAGGCGACCACTTTTGTGCAAAATGTTTTAAAATTTAATGTGGAACATTTTTCATTTGGCTTTCACTTATTTTGTCCCATTCTGTCAGTTTTTCAAGTGAAAAAGATGAGGGATTTTTTTTTTTACTTGGGAAGTGTCCTGTACCGAGGCCTATACTACTACTTTTGGTACTAATAAACGAAGTTTTTTTTTTTGTTTTTTTCGCCACCAATCGAATGCTCCAGTGGCCGACACTGTGGCACAGTTAGATAAGTCGTAATAAAACTATTTTTCCCTAACCATACGCGGCGAAATTCAGATACAAACAACGTCCGCCATTCTCTCACGCTCTCCGTCTAACAAAAGTTCGCGGAAACACTCCAACGCGATCTTTGTTCGACGAAAACGGCAGTTAGCTCGATACACCGTCAAATTTTTGATTAACGTAGTACAGTTTCACAAATTGTTTGTTCGTAACGGGTTCTTAAAAGTTAACACACTACACACAATCAATGTGGCTGAAAATACTATGTGACTGGATTACAGGTAGTCACGAACTGCAGACGGCGACAGGAAACGGGGATAAAATGATCGCCATGTTTTCCCGATAGCGTTTCGAGCTGACATCTGTCGGCGACGTCGAGCAACAGTGCAGGACGTAACGGCTGTGTACTGGATCTCGCAATAAGCTGTTCAGCAGGAAAATGCTGAAAATTAGAAAGATGTCCTTACCGATATCAATTACTTGTTTCTAGTTGCTTCAGTAAATTGGAAGAAATGTTCATATCTATCGTCAACTTGTAAGGAATGTACTTCACACCCAGCAACGTTCTGGCAAATTGAAACGTTTCATTCAGCAGAAGCACTAAATGTATATTGATGAAACACTAGCAAAATAAATCTCAGTTTTTGAAAGGTTCAGACTATTTGTTTCTGAACCTGTCGATGCAATGCATCAAGTTTGTGATAAGTTCTAGTAAGAATTGCTGCATATATCCTCGAAACCAGTTACGAAAGACCGATATGCGGCACGCTTTAGAGCTGGGCAACACGATTCTTTTTCCCGATTCGATTCCTACGATTCAATCTCACATTGCGAATCGATTCCTACGATTCGTTCGCAATTCTTTCACGATTCTTTCTAGTCTGCGATGGCACGATTCTTACGGAATGCACAAAGTTCTTCATCTTACTCACAAATGGCAGGACATGTCTGAAATTGTCAATGCGGTTAGAATCGAACTGTGTCATGATAAGATATGCCAGAAATAGTTTATTTAAGAGTAAACGTGCATATGACGTAACAAGTGTGAGTCTAGATTTATACGTGTAATGCCTTAATTGATGAAATGTCACGTTTGATTTGATTGCATCTATTGTTTTATTTCAGTATGCCAGGAAAGAGGAGTCGATTTGTGTGAACGGTTTGGTTGTGTGGCTTGAACGTATCTAACTGCAGACGTCTGTTTTATAGTAACAAAATCTAGCAGTGAGGCAGACATGGTTTGGCTCATATCATCCTATGTTTTTCTGTGCTAAGATGTCTTCCCAAGTCCACATCATCCTTGTAATTCATAACGCAGCTGACAGCCCTCCCACACAGCAAATTTAGCTTAACTTTCATTTCTTCTAAATACAAAGCATAGGTATTTTGCTTTTAATTTGTCTGAGAACTCGCCGCTGTCACTACTATTTACGTGAGAAGACGACATACTTCTAAACAGTAGGATTCGATCGTATACATCGACATTAGTTCACTAAAATTTGATATGAATCTGAACACGATAACATTCGAAAACTCGAACTTGAAATTATTAATTAAAAAGCTTTTGTTTAAAGATAAACTTAAAAATCAAAATCCGTATCTAAATATAAAATTTTATCCAAACTGTTAAAGCCGTTCCCATGAAACACGAAATTCACGTTTTTATTTTAAAAAATTCTTTTGGTGTAAAATTGCGTGCTGTAAGGAAATACACCTACATACAGATAAACATAAAAACCAAAACCTTAACTACATTCAGTATGTACTAACAAAGTTTTATGAGATGGCGTTATAAAAACATGTGAAATAGCGTTTTTACGAATGGAACTATGTAGGATATATATATTGCAAAATTGACTTTACGAAAGAATGGAACTATGTAGGTGAACTCAAAAAGCAAAAACTAGTCTAAATACAAAATTTCATCCAAATCGTTAGGGCCGTTTTCGAGATACGCGAAATATAATACATAATCCAAGTGCTATTGCTCGTTTGTATAGAAGGTGTGTGTGTGTTCTGCATTGCATCTGCAACAAATAAGAGGTACGTATTTATTCATCATACTTGGATTTCTTGATTTTAATCGTGTGTACTGGGGGCTGTGTACTCGCTGTATATCGTTTCTGTCATCACTAATTCGTGTATTACTCGCACAAACTAAGCGGACGTCGGCGTGGTGGCTGATGGTAGCGACAGTAAATGGGAAATGCCTTTACGCTCATTCCCGTCAGCCACCGCCAAGTGTCAGCTAAGTTTTCACGAGTAATATTACGGCCCATGAACTTCGTTTGTTTGTTCCGAGCTTCCTTTGTTCACACGCATCCTCCACTTGACTGCCATCTGGCGGTCATAATCATTCGGCACGATTCGGAAGTTGCCTTCGAAACATAATGTACTAAGAATCGATGAATCGTTGGAACTTGGAATCGTCACGACTCGGAAACACGCAATCGTTCTTACGATTCTTTTGAACGACGATTCGTCCGTATCACGATTCGATTCTTACGATTCTTTATTTAGAGTCGTTCAAATGATCGATTCATTCACGAATCGCCACAAATCTAGTACGCATATGTAATCCACCCTCCTAGTTTCGGACCAACCTACGTCCTACATGCCTCATAACGTCCACCACCGCAGCTTGGTCCCTGGGTCCCTGACCCAATGGTGCGTTTTCCTGTTCCCCCATTTAACAAGCACCGCGATATCTCGTTGCTAAAAGTCAACCTCCTAGTTGCACTGTTCACATACCTTCTATTTCGGACAGGTCGGAAGTTTAGTTTTGGAAGTCCCCTGACTACAGGTCAGCAGCCCCAAATCATTTTCAATCTCTTGTTTATTTTATTTTGCAACTCATCATCTTCAGTTATTATAAGTAAGACACATTCGTAGCTAGTTATGAGCTTCATCAATTCGTTGTTGCATTTTCAATCTCTTGTTTATTTTATTTTGCAACTCATCATCTTCAGTTATTATAAATAAGACACATTCGTAGCTAGTTATGAGCTTCATCAATTCGTTGTTGTACGTTACTGTAGTCATGTTCTAACTGAATTTCGGGTATACTTTGGAACTTACTGTCGTACATTCTTAGTGTACTCTAGTTTTTTAAAACTAGATGCCGACAGCATAGTGTAGCCAACTGTTAGGGGCCTGCGTGTGCTCAATATTTATTGATAATAATAGTTTGTCAAACCTGCAATATACTGAAGTGACCTCACATAATCAATAATACTGACAAAAATCCTCAGTTGACAGCTTAGTTTTACAAGCTAAGATGTCGAACACGGGAAAGGAAGAGTGTGTGTTACAGTTATATTACCTACAGCTTGCAAGCAAAGGATGACAGATTAAAAAGACGAAATGTGTGTGACAATGGTAGCATGCCGCTGCCAACCTAGCTGATTGTTCAGGTGTTAAAATAACAATAAAGAAAAAAAAAGTGACAATGGTTGAAAAAAGGACCGACTGTCCCGGTGTTAACTTACAGATAATCAGAACCATGGACCCAGAAGTTTTGTCTCTGGTGAGTCCTGCACCGTACCGACACAACAAGTTACTAATGTTGAGACGAGATAAATCAGGGAAGCAACATACGTTAACGAGAGAGTCAGTCTCAGTTGACGAGAAATTACGAGTAACAAAGTGATTTCTGGCGACATGTAGGTCATTCAAATGCTCAGAGAGTAGTTCTGTAGTACCAGCAAACATAATTACTAAGATTTTAGGGAAACTTGTGAAGCAATTATATCTGCCTAGCAAGGATACGTCCAGGCAACAGACATAAAACTTTTTTTTGCGTTTATTAATAATTTGGCGAAACTGATATTCTTTTCGCGGATTTCTTACGAGTCATTTCAGATATATGACGTATTTTTGTAAGAGAAAGGGCTTTTTCGAACTGCTATGTAATTCATCAACCGATACTATACTAGGGTAAGCATTGACATAGAGAATCAATCAACTGTTGACCATCCTCAAGTGGTATATACAGTGATTACAATCGCATCGGTCTATTAAAAATGTTCTATGTCAATAGATCACTTCAAAAATTGAATGTTATGTGTGATACGAACAAAGGCGAATTGAAAGCAAGCAAAGAAAACTAATGCTGAGTGGCCAATACGTGAAGCTCTGTCAACATCTGAATAGATAATATTGTGAAACCGTCAATACTTAACCTCACACGTTCGGTATTTATTAACAATACCGAGAATATTTTAAAGGCCATCAATACAGCTCATCATTGTACGGACTTTCAGACGGTCAGTATAGTGACGGTTTGACAGTATTACCGGATGTGTGACGGCCCCTGAAGGCGCCTGCTTCACATAAAATTATGTCAGGTTTTTCTTCGTTTCACTCAATGAAATTCGCTGCACCAATGAGTACTTTAATCATAAAGTGCTAGATAAATTACTGTTTTCGGATCAACTGGTTCGGGGTGAGTCATCTCCCGCTAAAGTATTGTTATGATGACAAAGCGAAGCAAAAGAAAAGAAATCTTCTTTTACTTAATGGCGTCAGTCTGGTCGTCCCATTCAGCTGTGGCACAGTCTACTATAACAGTCGCGACACTTCGCCTCGATTTTGTTGCCTACAGCGCCAGCAGCGCCCCAAGCGGCTGGTAGGTTACACTGTGAGTTCGGCGCGATCGTGAAGGAGAATAGTGGTTGTTTATTTTGATTTTTACAATGGCTTTTACTGGCGGGAGCGTTTGTAGCGCAATAAATTGCACCAACAACAGAAAGAAGACACCAAAGCTGTCTTTTTTTAGGTTTCCTAAGGATCCTGAGAGGTATAACCATCATGTTACTAAACTGTATCGTCAGGATTCACTTGCAAACTATATGTGTATAAATGATGAATGTTTCGTTTTAGGAGCAGAAAATGGCTTGTTAATAGCAGGCGAGAAGACCTCATGAAGAAAGACCCAGTGTACCTGTATAGTAATATTAGGTTTTGTTCGCTACATTTCGAACAAAACCAGTTCATGAACGCAGACAACAACAAACTCGTGTGGAATGCAGTACCCACCCTGTTTGACATTCCAAATAAGCCACCTCAGCTGACGATGAAGAGGAAACTGCCACAAAGATTCGACAGTCAATCTAAAGCAGTAAAACAGTCCTATGACACAGAAGCAGCTGGTTCAGCTCACCATGTATCAGTGCCAGATTCGTGTGAATCGTCAACACAGACCTGCTTTGACGATGAAGTGGTTAGATTAAGTGCAGCTGTTCGTGTCTTGCAAAAGCGTGTGAAGTGTCAGAATGTGCAAATCGTTAGACTTCGAGCGAAACTGCTGTTAATCAAGTTATTTGTTAAAGTGAGATTCGTTTACAGGCTGAAATATTGGAATCAAGACGTAGTTTCTAACAACAAGAAAGCAAATAAGAAACTGAAGAAGTTGGCTCATTTGGGCTGCTGATTTCTTTGGTATGTATTTCGTTCACTTCTGTTGTTAGTCACTTAATTTCCCTTGCTTCTTTCGTGTGATGACATTATTTTGTCAGCACCTTCTTCACTGACAGATTGTTTGAAAATTATACAAATATTTGGTTTTTCGTGAAATGTAGTGTAATCAGCTCATTATAGTGTTTTCAGCATATTCTTCCCACTATTTGGCAGTTGCTTGTCCCACTTAGAATAATAAAAAGATGAAGGTCGTACTTGTGGCAACAGGCGAAAATGACAAACAAACGCAGTAGGCCTACAGAACGATAAACGAGCTGTCGATCGTTTTTGCAAGTAGAGGTACATGTCTGTGCTTCTGACATGTGAATCTGTGTGTTTATATTCTTTTGATATGAACGTGGTAAGCTGCAATTCTGTCCAATGTCACAAGTGTTTCTTCACGAATGTGTTGTAGCTTGCCACTCTATTCATGATTTTTGTCCGTGCTGGCGCTTATTTTAGAATCATTTTTAGAAACATATATGCCTTCTGATACCACACAAACCCTTGGAGGCAAGAAAATAACTCAAATAATGCGGAAATTACGTAGGAAATGGATGTAAACAAACATTATGCTTACGACGCGTCTGACGTTCACCTTACCTACCGCTTGGAGCGCTAGTGTCGCTCCATCTGTCAAACGGCAACAACTTTTACAGCAGTGAGTGTCGCGACTGTTATATTAGACTGTGGCTGTGGCGTGTCAGGCGCGCAGACAACAGAGGCAGGAATTCTACACCCGGCTGGCTCCACGTAGTGTCGAGCAGCGTCGCCAGAGAGCAGCAGCTGGTGGTGGTGGCGAGCCGCCGCGGCCGAGTAGTACGGACTGGCGTCGACAGAGGGCAGGCAGGAACTACAGAGCGGACTCATTGCGTTCTCACACGAATTTCTGCTAGCTTGCCCCTCCAAAAGTCGTGTGAAGTTAGCACCCCTTTTCGAGAATATACATTTTTTCATAGTTCTTGATAGATATGCTATAGTTCTAGAGTTCTTTGTACAAAATTTGAATAGTTCCTCAGAGTTTAACGAAGAAAACAACAATACTCGAAAAAATTTACATATCGAAACCAGTCTTTGTCAATTTGCATAAAATGTTAATTCATACAACAGTTCTGAGGACAGTACTGTACTCCAAGAGTTCTATCGGAAATCCAAATAACATTTTTTTGTGCAGGTAATAGTTTACGAGATAACTACAATTAAGGAGAAAATCTTTTCACTTACTGTGAAGTGGGCGCCCTTTTTTCAAAAATGTTTTTTTTTTCAGAGTTCTTGATACATACGCTATAGTTTCAGAATTTCTTGTACAAAATTTCAGTAGTCCTTCAGAATATAGCGACCAAAAAACAACAATGTATAAGATAGCTGCTTCAGGAACCCTTTTCTTCTGATATAATTCTTACTCTTGCCACAATAAATCAATTGTGCAGAAATTCCAGCCGTATTGATCATTACAAAAATATAACCCTGGACCAACAGCGCACATTTCTTCCAGTGTTGTACAAAGCATTCAGCTTATCCATTGTGAAAATACCACACTTGACGCTATTGTAAAATTCACAGTGGATGGCTTCTGTTTATTATCCAAAGTCATCATCTATCGAATCATATACATGCAAATGTGATGCTAGGGTCATACACTTCGCCTTTTTAGGCATGGAGGAAACTAGAGGTCAGTCTTGTGCAAGGCAAAAAACGAACTGTGGGCAGCTCTTCCTTTACTGATAGCAAACTCTAGAGAAATCTCATGCTTCTTTCTCTTCATTGTGCCAACATAACAAAAATTCGCCCTTCATAGCTCTATTATCAGTCCATTACTAGTAAACCAGTTGTCCGCTTTCACATTTCGACCTGACTGATATGTAGGTTTACATGGTCACAGAACAACATCGAAATGTTTATTGCTCAGTTGGTACAATCCCGTACACAGCGTATATTTCCAAATTGTGGAGGTAAAATACCTAAGTATCGACAAAAGCATAGATTTTAAATCCATATTTGTTTGTTTTGATAGTTACATATTGGCGAAAACTACACCTTCCACAGAATCCTTTCAGCTTCTTGTCTACTGTAACATTTTCTCCGAGGGTGTAAGATTTCTGGTAGTTGCATACAAACGCATTAAGTATTTCCAGAATTGCTGTTAGTTTCTCTCCTTTCATCACGAGAAGCGTGACTGTAATGTCTAAGGCACCCCACAATAAATTTGAAAAGTTTTATGTTCATTACAAAGCGAAACTTTTCAATGCCATCCCCATCAGTTCCACACAGGTCTTCCAGGCTTTATCTGTTACTTTTGTTAACAACATTTAAAAACAAGATACTGCTGAAGGCTTTCAAGTCAATAACATCTATTAATTTTACCCTTTTCTCACGCTGAAATTAAGTTCTGACGCTCTCAAAATGCTGATTTGAATAAAAAACTACAATAGACAAAGTATTGTCATCTATGAGGCAATTACAGCATCATAGAGGCTGCTTTGGCTGCGCCTATTGGTCCAGGTACATTTCGAACTATACTATCCTCTTCGAACAATATGCTTTGAATTTCTTCAACACGATCTAGTACATCCCACTTAAAATAATATAATTCCTATAAAATAAGACAATCAGGCGCAGTGTATTAATTTGATATTTGACGTTCAGACAGCGGACACTGACGATTAAACAGTTCAAAAAGAATGTATGTGCATTTTACATTCTGGATTAGCTTTGTACTACTTACTACGTTGATAAACAAATAAATTAATTGTTGAAATGAAATACAAAAGGGCGCAGTGGATAAAAATGAGCATTCGGCTCATATCTCATCAAAAGAGCACTAGCATCGATACTGTATCACAGAACAATGAAAATCATACGGAGAAAGGAACCTATTAGCAAGAAGGCGCCAATACTGCCAACTGTTGAAAAGTAATTTACAGAAAATTTCGACGTGTATCAATCTGAAAAGCTGCACCCGATGGAAGGATAATTTAAACTATGATAAGTCCCTGAGACCTCTCAAGACCAAAAAGTAATAAAGAAAGCACAGCAACATTGCAAAAGTTGTGGCACTACACCTGGAAACAATGAACACAAGAACTGCCGCTTTTAAACAATCGGCAAGTGACGTCAGCATAGCAGTTACAGTAGTAGTACCATTGAAGCGGGTACGTGTTGTATCTCCGCTTACAGTCGATCATGTGCAGTGAACCGGCATTTATCACCGCGCCCACGCACTGTGCTCATGGGAGAGGCTTTGTGGCAATAAATGACTAAAGCGGTTTCTGGACAGGACACATTTATTTTTCCTGCCGTTACAATAAATGACAAATAATATACTTCGCTAATGTCCGTCTACATAGGCGCGTTGCACTGGCGGCACGGCTCGGTCACCGATCCCGGAGGGTGTACACTCCAGTGACGAGCCGTGGCGCGACCGCGTGGACCGAGCGAGACAAAAGACCGCGTCACAGAATGTTCTGCTCTTGGCGCGACCGGAGGCGCCGTAACGTCCGCGAAGAAACGAAAGACAATTTAACGGCGACTGCGTTTACGACCGCGCGTATGCATTTACGGCGGAGTCACGTTGACTCGACGCACGTGGTCCGCGGCGGAAGAACTGGGGAGACGTGTGTCGCGTCGCGTCGACTAGCTCGCACTGGTGGTAGCTTTGTTCCCGTGCGGTCCGGTGTGCGACGCACCGTTGCCGAAATTCCGCATAACGGTACAGCTGCCCCTGCGTGTGTCGGCAGTGCAGTAGTTCAGCCCTTCGTCCGTTGGACGGTGCTGCTGCCACACAGATCCCCCCTTGGAGAGCGGAGCTCCGTAGCTGCGAAAACGCGGCGATCGTTCGGTGGCGTGCGTGTGTTTAAAAGTTCGTGCACTGCGTGATGGCAGTGCGGCAGCTTTGGCGGGGGTCGGTCGGCGTCGGAAGGGCGGCGGCCCGTGACGTCAGCGCGCCGGACCGGCGAGCGTGCGGTGGGCGTGTCCTCGCGCTAGCGGCTAGTGACAGCGGCAGCAGGCACTGGCTGCGACTGTCCGTAGCGATGCGCGTGAAGGCGCGCGTTGCAGGTCATCGGTGGTGACGTCTCGAAGGCGCTTGCGCGAGTGCGGTACCGTCGGAACTCGAACGCGGGTCCGGGAGCTACTACGGACAAGCCGGGCGGTGTGGTGCGCGATGTCCGGAGCTCGACGGAGAAGCGAATGAGATAAGCTGGCGCGGGTGCCGATCCGGCCTCAACGCCCGACGCGGCGGAGGCAAAAGACGCGAACGCGGGTCCAGGAGCTGTGACGAACGCTCGACTGGAGTTACCGGCCGAAGGCACTTGCAGCTGGAGGTCGGGTCTCTACAGCGGACGGCGGCTCGTGGGCGCCGAATTCTGACGACGTTCGGTGGCTCGGGCGCGTGATTGCCGGTTTGGGTGTCGTGGCGCGCTGGCGACGCAGCACGGCCGTTTGAATCGGACGCGGCGGCCGGCGCGCGTGACGTAGTCCGCTGGCGGCTGTGGTGGGGGCGACCGGTGCGCCTGTGGTGGGCGCGGTCCGGGCGGCCGTACCAGCTGCCTGGGCGTGGTGGAGGGAGGCGCACGTGGCGGCGCGATGACAGCGGGCTGCAGCTGTGTGTCACCGGCGGCTCCGGGTGCGGGTTCCGTCTGACCGCTGGCAGAGGGCGTGTCGTCCGTGAACAGATCTTCTGCCGGGTCGAAGAAATGCGTGGCTGATGGAGCGGGCAAGACGTAGGCTGGTTTGACGCGGTCGACTGACACTGTCGACGGCTTTCCGTTGCACTCGAGGACCAGCGTTTTGTCTCCTCGGGCGATCACGCGGTGCGGTCCACTGTAGGGCGGTCGGAGAGGTGGCCGTACTGCGTCGGTACGCAACATGACGTGCGTGCAGCGCTGCAGGTCGGCGTGGACGAATATCTTCCCGGTGCCGTGCCGCGTCGGTGCGTGCGCTCGGAGGCCGGCCATGTGACTGCGCAGACGTTCCGCCAGAGTGGGTGCCACGGCGTCGCGTGGGAGACTTGCATCTTCGACAAAATCGCCCGGGATTGTCAGAGATTGCCCGTAAACGAGGTCGGCAGGTGACGCGCCGATCTCCTCTTTCGGCGTGACTCGCAGGCCGAGCAGCACCAGTGGGAGCGCCTCTGGCCATGAGGTGTCGTGGCAGGTTAGAGCGGCTTTGAGAGTCCTGTGGAACCGTTCGACCATGCCATTCGACGCCGGATGGTAGCTGGTTGTCCTGTGTAACCGGGTGCCACACAATCTGGCGACGTGCGTGAACAACGCGCAGTCAAACTGGCGGCCGCGATCAGTTGTCACGTGACTGGGACATCCGAAGCGTGCCACCCAGGTGTCGACGAATGCGGTGGCGACGGTCTCGGCTGTGACGTCCGCGACGGGCGTTGCTTCCGGCCAGCGAGTGAAGCGGTCCACCATAGTTAGGAGGTACCGCTTGCCTTGTGAGAGAGGAAGCGGGCCGACGAGGTCCACGTGGACGTGCGCAAATCGGCGTGTCGCGTCCGGGAAGGTGCCCACGGGTGCGTGGGTGTGCCTCCCGACTTTGGCGCGCTGACATGCGGTGCAAGTCCGCGCCCATTCGCGGCAGTCCTTCCGAAGCCCGGGCCAGACGAAACGCGCAGCCACGAGCGTCGCAGTGGTGTTGATGCCGGGGTGTGACAGTCCGTGGACACGGTCGAAGGCACTGCGCCGGAATTTCCCCGGGAGGAACGGTCGGTGCGTGCCGGTTGAGGTGTCACACCAAATCTTCCGTGCGGAGCCGGGGACAGGCACCAGCTCCAGTTGCAGGCCGCTGGAAGTGTCGTGACGGAAGCGGTGCAGTTCTTCGTCACTCTCCTGTACTTGGGCCACGTCCTCAAAGTTCACAGGGGGTGAAATAACGGCACACGCTCGGGACAAACAATCGGCGACGATATTGTCTATCCCCGAAATGTGTCGAATGTCAGTCGTGGATTGCGACACGTACTCTAACTGCTGGAGTTGGCGCGGTGAACACTTAGTGTGGTTGTTCTCGAACGCGTGGGTAATGGGTTTGTGATCGGTGAAAATGATGAACTGTCGGGCTTCTATGGACGGTCGGAAGTATTTCACCGCCGCGTACACCGCAAGCAACTCTCGGTCATAAGCGCTCCAAGCACGTTGCGAATCGGAAAGCTTTTTGGAGAAAAAACCGAGAGGCTGCCAACTCCCGCCGACGCGCTGTTGTAACGCCGCGCCGATGGCGGCCTGGCTGGCGTCCACGACTACAGCTAAGTCCGCGTCATGTACCGGGTGCGCGAGCAGCGTCGCTTCCACGAGATTCCTTTTTGAGTCCGTGAAGCTCTGCTCCATTGCGTCTGTCCAATTCACGAGGGTCTTCCCTTTAGAGATAGGACCTTGTAACGCCTTAGTCAGCGGCTCTTGCACCGCTGCGGCGTTGGGCAGGTGTCGACGATAAAAGTTCAACATGCCGAGGTAGCGTCGTAATTCTTTGTGCGTCTGCGGACGCGGCATGTTCTGTATTGCCTTAACTTTCTCCGGTAGCGGTGTCGATCCGGTGGGCGTAATTAAATGGCCGAGGAACTCAATTTCCGTCACGCCGAACTCGCATTTAGCGGGGTTAATGACGATGTCGGCTTCACTCAGGCGCTGAAAGATGGTCGTTAAGTGGCGGCGGTGGAGTTCGGGCGACTTGGAATACACCAAGATGTCGTCGAGGTACGCGAAGCAAAATGGCAAGCCTCGCAAGACGCCGTCCAGGAACCGCTGCCAAGTCTGGGCAGCATTCCGAAGACCGAAAGTCATAAACAGGCTTTCGAAAAGCCCAAAGGGCGTTACGATGGCTGTTTTTTCGATGTCTTCGGGCGCCACCGGAATTTGGGTGTACGCCTTTGCGCAGTCAATCTTGCTGAACACCGCGCAGCCCGCCAAGGCGTAGCTGAAGTCTTGAAGGTGTGGGACTGGGTATCGGTTCGGCACCGTTCGCGAATTAAGGGCGCGATAGTCCCCACACGGGCGCCACGAATTGTCTTTCTTGGGCACTAAATGCAACGCCGATGACCATGGGCTGCTCGATGGTCGCACGATGCCTTGCCGCAGCATGGCCTCGAACTCTGCCTTTGCTGCTGCGAGTCTGTCCGGCGCCAGTCGACGTGGGCGACACGATGTGGGGGGTCCGGGTGTGGTTATTATGTGGTGCACCGTCGAATGTTTGATGTCTCTCGGTGCACCGGCTGGGCGGGTGAGGTCGGGGAATTGTTCCAGAATGTCAGCGTACGGTCCGGGGCACTTCACGGGTTTAACACTGTAGTGTGCAGCCTGCCGGCGCTGTCCCGCTATCTTTAACTTAGTCGTGGCGTCGATGAGCTGGCCGTTTGCAATGTCGGCTAGGAGCCCGTAGTGGCCGAGAAAGTCTGCGCCCAGGATCGGCTCATTGACGTCGGCCACGGTAAAAGTCCACGAGAACGTGCGCCGTAGGCCCAGATCTATATTGCGGCTGTGTGTGCCGTAAGTTTTAATCGTGGAGTTGTTCGCCGCTGTAAGGCAGAGTGCCTCGGCCCGCCTGCGGTCTCGTAACATAGAACGGGGGAAGATCGAGAGGTCCGAACCCGTGTCGACGAGGTACCTCACGCCTGCCCCCCGTTCCGCAACAAACAGACGCTTCGATATCATATTGCAGCCGGGTGCGCCTAGGTCCGGTCGCAGCTGGCGTTTGGGTGCGAGCAAGGAGCGCGGCACCTGGTTGCTTCGTTGCCGAAGCGGGCGTGGTACCAGCAGTAGCCGCTTTGTGCGTGGTGTGACGTCGGCGGGGTACCGTTGGAGCGGCTGTTGCTGCGTTGCCGGCTGCGCGAGCCACGCCGCCTGTCGCCCGGTCTGCTGCCGCTGCGGCGCGTGCTACCCTCTTGCTGCGAGCGCGCCAACCGGTCGACTTGCGTCGAGAGAGCTGCCACCTGCGCGGTCAAGTTTTGTACTAGCTGGTGCAGGTCGGCATCCGATGCTGGTGCGGGAGGCGCTGGCCGCCACGGAGGTGGGGGGACGGAGTCGTAAGCTGCCGCAGCCGCGGTGCTAGGCGCCGTTGTCAGCGCGTCGTGCACCCTGTCGGCCAAGTTAGCGACGTCGTCCGCGCGTGTAGTACGTGCCTGTAGCTCACTCTCTAGCCTCGTGTTGCGTGCGAGCAGTTCCTCGACGGTCTTTTGCAACTCCTCTAGTGTCGCCATCTTAGTTCAGAGTCGAATCCTCGTACAAGAGGAAAGTACACAGTGAAAATAACACAAGGGAAACACACGAAAAGAAAAAAAAAAAAAATAACACTAAGCAGTCCGCGATCAAAATATACGCACACAAAAACAATAAAAAAAAGTAAGTTAAAAAAAAAATTACTACGGAGCACTGTTCGGCGCGGGCGTGTGCGCGCAAGCCTACTCGCGGTTCCACGTCTCTTGTGCCGACGAACGTTTGTCACCACGTGTTTTTTTAGCCTCAGATCACGTCGGGGTCACCAGTGAAGCGGGTACGTGTTGTATCTCCGCTTACAGTCGATCATGTGCAGTGAACCGGCATTTATCACCGCGCCCACGCACTGTGCTCATGGGAGAGGCTTTGTGGCAATAAATGACTAAAGCGGTTTCTGGACAGGACACATTTATTTTTCCTGCCGTTACAATAAATGACAAATAATATACTTCGCTAATGTCCGTCTACATAGGCGCGTTGCACTGGCGGCATGGCTCGGTCACCGATCCCGGAGGGTGTACACTCCAGTGACGAGCCGTGGCGCGACCGCGTGGACCGAGCGAGACAAAAGACCGCGTCACAGAATGTTCTGCTCTTGGCGCGACCGGAGGCGCCGTAACGTCCGCGAAGAAACGAAAGACAATTTAACGGCGACTGCGTTTACGACCGCGCGTATGCATTTACGGCGGAGTCACGTTGACTCGACGCACGTGGTCCGCGGCGGAAGAACTGGGGAGACGTGTGTCGCGTCGCGTCGACTAGCTCGCACTGGTGGTAGCTTTGTTCCCGTGCGGTCCGGTGTGCGACGCACCGTTGCCGAAATTCCGCATAACGGTACAGCTGCCCCTGCGTGTGTCGGCAGTGCAGTAGTTCAGCCCTTCGTCCGTTGGACGGTGCTGCTGCCACACCATCAAAGCTTCTCGCTGTAGCATCAAAGCTAATGACAACAACAGCTGCATTTCTCTCCTTGATCTGCCCCTAATGAGTATACGCAACGATGCTACTCACGCGAATAATCATTATGCTCGTTCAGTCAGAGCTCTTGTGCAGTCGGTACATATTGTGCAGTCGGTGCTGTTGTGTAAGTGATATTTATGAACTGTAATACCCATAAAAATGTACAATCTACCAGAATTGAAACGTCTTCTCAGCAGGGAGGAATTGAAAGTGATCGATGATAAGAGGCTTTCAATTCACTCTGTCTCACCCGGTCTTCCAAAAAATGTCCGATACCATGGCTGACATCGGCTTGAAAATGTCTTCAAAACATATTTACACAACAATTATAGAAGATCGTCACGTACTTCTTTCTTTTGTTAGAAATACCTTCAGGCTGGAATGAAAAAAAAGATGAGTTGTGGAATGTTTTTGGTTCTGCATGCAACAAGAACATGGGAAAGCAATTTGACTACTACAGTCAGGAGAAAAATGGTCTATCATAAAACCAACAAACAGGAAACTTGGAAGCCTTCAAGACTGGAAATAGGGAAATGAATCGATTTGATGGCTGATAATATTTATAAAAATCACAAAATTCCATGTGCCTTTTCTTTCAAATGCGCGGAAGTGTGTGAAAGTTCAAGTTCAAAGTACTTATTGAAGATCAAAGGAAGATGTACAAAATGCGGAGCGACTTTCGAAGGGATTGCTCTGAAGGAGCCAAAAAAGGACAACGATATTATTCTAAACTGCAGACTTTCAAACTTTTCAGATGATAGTGATCACCTGAAAAGAAGACAACTTCTTGACATGAGGAGATAACACGTAGCTGCTAAATTGGTTGATAACAAGATGCGTGCAGCTCTTTGGCGAAATGATGAAGCGAAAAATATGTCTTTTGGAGACATGTTTCCTCCAAATTTACCAAATGCTGATGATGTTATCTTGAGAAAGGCTAAAAAAGAGGAAAGGACCAAAGGATTTGGTATAACAAGTAGTAAGCCTGTTGAAAACCTTCAAATCGTGCATCACACAAACCATTGGGACGAAATACACACAAACGGATTGGATCCACTCTTCTGTATATATCAAAGTCAGTTCCACAAATATTGTCATCCAATCAATAGCAGTGTATACGATTCATTAGATGCTACAGGTGTCGTTGCATTTCGAGTTATTTCACGATTTGGGGATCTGTCAAACAGGGCTGACTGTATGGAAATTAAGTCAAAGTACATATACCCGTATCAGTACATGTGCATCCGCTAAGTAAATGGCACTAGTAAAGATCCAAATATCTTCAATCGATCTTAAATCAGTTGCCCAACTTATCAGATGATATCCTGTAGGCACAATGCATCATTGTGGTCATTTTTCTTTATGGAAATCGTCAGATCTGGAGCTCCCAGACCAAAAATCATGGTAACTGATTTTGGTAAGGCTTTGTTGGTTGCCATTTCTAGAACAATAGCCAGTTGCTCGGATTTAACAGATTATTTGAATAGCTGTTATAGTCATATTGTTTTGCATAAAAGTGTAATTCTACCCTCGTGTTATATGAAAATAGATTTCAACCATTTTATGGTCATGATATCGAGGTGTAAATGCTTCTCAAGGGATAAATCACAAGCAAAACAACTTTATCTTCCCGTTTTGGCCCATATTTACATGATGACCGATTTTCATGATATCGAAACTGCTTTGCGCTCACTATTGGTTGTTGCATTGAGTGAACATATTGGTATTGGTGAGTGCGGTCAAGAACATTCATCAATGGAACATCAGCACCACCTTGATAATAATATTAGATGTGCTCCATGTCATTCATATATTGATGAAAAGAAAGATGATGACATGAAAACTGATGATGTTGGAAACAATTATGACTATCTTTCGGAATCAGTTTTGATCTCTAAGGAATCTACTTCGAACACATGGATTGATAGGGCTAAATGTATCTACAATGAATCTGAAGTCATCGCGAATCAGACTAAGGATGACAATCTCTTTGATGTGAATCCATACAACATTCCTAATGCTGCAGAGATGCTGAAAGAGTTGATGTACTATATACCACTGTGGACAGATGTGATGTATCCTTCTTTCCATATTCCTTTATGTATTCGTTCGTCAGAAGCGACTGAAGGACAATTTTCAAAATTAAAGACAATGGTCTTTGACAAGCTACCTTTATGAGTAGACAAATTCATTTTTCAACTTTTGAACTGGATACGTGAGGAAACAAATCTGTTAGCGCCACTTACGATGGAAAAACAAGATTCAAAGCAAGCTGTGGAGCCCAAACCAACTGAAGCATCACTGCCTTACCGTGACGAAGAGATCTGGAGTAGAACAAATAAGAAGTTGAAGATAACGAAGCCCAAAAGTAATCCTATACTCGATAATTCTGACACCACACTGAACAATACCTTACCAAATGAGACCCAACACGAAGATGATACTTTACTGCCGAATTTGGACTCTAAAGAGATATTTCATTTCACAAAAGACTATCGCGAATCATACTTCACCAGGGATGTCATTGAAATTTCATCCTGTTTTTCGAAAAGAGAAGAAAACCGAGAGACCTGTAACAATAAAATGGTGGAGAGTGCAATGCTGAAAACGTTTCGAAATGAAAACATTGTCACTTCGAGCATGCAAACTAAGAGCTAGAAAAACTACTTAGGTGATTGCCCAAACTGGAATTCGACTAAGAAATTCATGGACATTAATTTGGCACTTTTCCCAAATGGGTCCTCAAGCAAATTAAAATCTGCTACCTACAACTTGAAGGGAGCGTGCAGTTTCGATTCTTTGATGACCTTATTCATGCAAGCAATATCACTCAGCAATGATATCAAAAGTGCTATTCAAATGGTGAGCCATCCATTTTTGGATCTGGATTTGGGTGTTTTGGAGGAAAAAAAATCATAAATCCCAGTGTTTTAAGCAGAGATTTGATATTTTATATGTGACACAATTCCTAAAAAAAGGAGTAATCTGCCGAAAAATATTGTTTCTGAATGCAGAGTCTAATGTTGGGGAATTACACGAGACAATATTAAAAGATATCCCGATTTGCAACAAAAAGATATCATATCTGACGTGCCTAAATTCATGCTATGTGAAACTACATTATATTTCCGTTGATACGTATGTGCTTTTCAGACTTGATTATAACTTCACGCAAGAGGCTGTAGATGCAACAAATGGAGATGTAAAGACTATCATAAAATGCAAGGAATTTGAAGGAGAAGCAGTGGAAGAAATGGAATTAGGATGCTACTTGATGATGGATAGTAGTATAACATCTTGTCCGCTAAATGAAGAGCAGTTTCCTCCAAATCAAACGAAGAAATTTGTGTTGCAAACGATCGCGAAAGAAATCGTAGTCAACAATCAAGAGTACACTCTCGTTTGCGCCATTCATTATAATAGCTCCATCAAACACTACACGGCATATGTCTTCGATAGAACCTACTGGAAGCAATATGGCGACATATATAAAGATGTACAGAGAGTTTCAAAGGAAACGATAATTTCTCTACACCTGTTCATGTATGTCAAGAAGGAAAATTTTCAAATGGCAGCTACAAGCCTGACGAGAAGAAACAAGTAGTTCCTACACAGAAACTTTGCTTTAAAAGGTAAGCAACTGCAAAAACTTGATAGCTAAATATTACAAATACAGCTCTTATGTTAATTCTTAGTATCTTTGTTTCTAGAACCACAGCCTTCCTGTATCAGTCACTAGAATATGAGCATTTTATGCTCTAAATTTCTCGTATATATTTATTGTACCTATTTTTCTTAGTTGTTTCCCACCTCATAAATTCTATGCTTATTTATTACTGAATTCCCTACGTATGTATGCCCTTCAGTGTTTTAGTGTTTCGTGAAGAAGAGCTGTTAAGGGGACCTGTAGATCATGGCCTGTAGTTTTTACTGGCACTTCGAAATTTAATAATGCCAGACTGTCAACAGATTGAGGAGTGAAACGTTCATCAAACAATTAGGCCGGGGCCACATGAGCGGAATAGCTGTGGAACGTCAGACGCGCGGTAAATGACCACACCGCTATGGCGCATGGGGCAGACGCAGCAGTCCACACAGGGCGGAAAGTCTGCGGCTGCGGAATTCTGCCGCTTGCCAGCCGCATCGCCCATAGCGAGGCGGAAAACCCGTTGCGGCACACGCAGCGCTATGGGTCATCAGAATCAATTGGGCATTTCACACGGGCGGTGCGACGGGTGTGCGGAGAAGGCCCAGCTGACAGCAGTCAGTGCTGGGAGCGGAGTAGAGCGGCCATTTGCAGCAGGCAGTTGCGTGCTCCGTTCCGTGTGACTACAAAGGGACTTCCAAGATGTGCCCACTAGACATTTGGAAAATAGATATGGACATTCTGATAATGGAAGTGGAAAAAAGGCATTGTATTTGGGATGTAAAGACCGAGGAATACAAGGACAGAAATAAGAAGGATGCAGCATGGCATGAAATCTGCTGTGCATTATTCGATGGTTTCGCAGATCATTCGAGCAGAGAGAAAAAATTCGTTGGTAAGTTTTTCGTCCACTATAAGAATAATACAATTGGTTAAAAGATCACTCTGAATTGCAACATAGTTAGCGAATTAGTTTTCTGGATCTCGTTAAGTATTTTTGTTTAAAGATTGCTGAACAATGATACGTGTTGAGAAAGTCCTGCATTTCTATTATTGTTGACATGTTACACATTCATAAAGTAACAACAATGCAAAATGGCTCTGAGCACAATGCGACTTAACTTCTGAGGTCATCAGTCGCCTAGAACTTAGAACTAATTAAACCTAACTAATGTAAGGACATCATACACATCCATGCCCGAGGCGGGATTCGAACCTGCAACCGTAGCGGTCGCTCGGTTCCAGACTGTAGAGCCTAGAACCGCACAGCCACTCTGGCCGGCTAACAACAATGCACAAATATAACAATAGAAAAGAACAGCATATTTGGACAGTAATGTGTAAGAATTGGCAATAACGAAATCGAATCTTTTGCATCGCGTGAATTAAGTCACATGATCACCTTGGACAATTACAATATAGGATAGAGTGATAAATCACTAAAAATAGAACATTAAACAAACCAGGTTCAGTAAGCACTGCTCCCAAACGAGTTTCTGGATAGTGTATGAAAGAGTCAACAATAGTTGATTAGTTTTATTAAGTCTCAGGTGAATTTACAGGTGTAATTACCGATAATAACAAGCTAGAACATAAAATTAATAAAACTGTAAATATTAAGGAAAATGCATAAAGAAGTTCATTTTCTGCTCTATGTAACACCTCAGATTTTGCTGTCCTGCCAAGGCACTTTACCAGCCTCACTTACAAAATAATTTGCCATTACATCTCTGTTTCTTATTGCTGACACACTTCTTCTTCTTTCATTCAAGTTTGTTGCAGTCTCAAATCCATTCACAATAAATGTGTCTTTCATTTGGTGCCTATCTCTCTCGCGCACATAATTATGCAGAACACAACCTACCTTTGTTATGTCAACAGCAAAATCGAATTTCACATTCATGGCTCGCTGGAATACGCGCCATTTGTTCGGCAATATGCCGAACGAACAGTCAACGTACCTACAAGCCCGTGACAAACGGTAGTTGAAAATTCTCTTCTCGCGTGTCAACATTTTATGTGTTCTGAGAGTCCAAATGCTTCGTCAGCAACAAACACATACGGTGCAACTATCCCAGTGGCATTTGGTAAACCAGAGGGCTCTGATACACACAATGTATTTCCGTTCAGACGTTTCCACACGATAGATTTTTTTTCAAAATTGTGCTGTCTGAATCTTTTCCAAACGAGCCAATGTCAACAAAAACGAATCTATAATCTGAGTCTGCCACTGCTAAAAGAACAATGGAAAAGAAGTCCTTATAATCATAAAACAGTGAACCACCACCAACCGAATATGTTTACCATCGATTGCCCCTATGCAATTTGGGAAATGTGCACGGATTTGGAATCCATTGGTAATATTCTTCCACTCCTCCTCTGTCGGCTGAGACAGACACTTGTCACGGAGGCAGCCCCAAATCGCACAGCACACTTTCCTCACTGTGTCACTGGCTGTTGACTTGCCTATTCTGTGCAGATCAACTAAGTGACAACCAGTAGCCAAATACCTAAAACCAAAGATATAAATGTATAAAAATTACGTTCAATATTTAGTCATTATTTAATGATGTTAAAGATTTTAAAGTTACGTTAAATTTCCGTTTCTTTTTTTCTCCTTTGTAGGCCAGAAGGCACAACAAAAGTGACGTAACATTAGGGACTATTATCGGAAATATGTAAGGAAAGTCAAGAAATCTGGTTCAGAAGCAGTAAGAATATTAAAATACGTGTACGCTGACCATCTGGAGTTCTTGGCACCTGTTTTAGAAATAAGAGATTCAGTTTCAAGTCTACAGGAAGACGAAATTCAGCACTTGGAACATCCTTTGGAATTTTCCCTGGCAGCAGATGACACCGGCAATCCAGTAACATCAGTTGACGCCTCAACACCTGAGCAGATTTCAGTAGGCTCATTAGTTCCACAAAAGAAAACGAAAGTGAGAAGAGTGAAAACAGATCTTGAATTAGACTTGAACAGATCTAAATTATGCAAATTTCTGGATAGTCCTCCAATTCGTTCTCCGTCCGCTGAGGACGAAGACAAATCGTTTTTTGATTCCTTGTTGCCCACGCTGCGTAAGTTTGATTTAGATCAAAAACTAGAATTCCGTATGGAAGTTTTACGCCTACTTCAGCGTATCCGAAACGCAAAATCGCAACCATTTCATGGCTGTTATGCAGTGTGTCAGCAACCTATGTAACATGCACCAACGCATGCAGTAAGCCCAGGACATTTCCAAACATTACATACACAAGGAAATATGTACAACCAGAGTGCAGCTCCTCAATTAGTGCAGATGCGGTCTCAACAGTATCGAGCTGAAAGGAGTCTGACGTCTAGAGAACAATCGCCTTCTATTTCACCAGAGTTTATTGATTCTGACTCTTGAGTAGAGGGGTTTTGCAGAAAAGTGAATTAAAAGGAGTTACTTTCCGTTTTTGCATTTCCATTCTGTTAATTTCATTTACAGTTAATTGATGTTTCTTATCCTCAAAAGACAGATTTACATGTAACATTTCATTCAATATCAGTAAAGAAAAGAGAATTAAAATTGTTCGTTTATTGACCTAATCATTATCTTCTTTTTTTAAATTGAAATGAAAGTGTTAATAAAACTAGTGATAGACATTACTGGGTTTCTTTAATTTTAGCTGAGATAATTTTTGGCTGAGACAGGATACTTACACATTAGAATTCACTTACCTTAAAGTTACAGCCAGCATTTCCATTGAAGGTATAACGAGTCTCATGTTCGTGTCTTGCTTCTGTAAAGCGTTTCTAAGCGTGTCATGTAATTCATCGAAGCTTGAGATAGACATTCGGAAATAGTAGAAAAATTTCATTTCATCCTTTCGTAGCTCGTTAAATATAACGTAAAACGTTCCTTGCAACAACCGACTACTCACCACTGGATCCACCCAGGACTTTCGGTGTATTTTTCTCTTTTTCAGTATTTTTAACCCTACGTATGCCACTGCTGCAGAGTGTCGAGCATCCATCGCGACTACCAGCTTAAAAAAAAGAAGGAGAGAACAATTCAGTCTATTTGCTTGGCCTCCTCGCGGCTACGAAGCGAACTATCTTCATTCTAAGAACATTTCGCGCTGTACTAGAATGAAAAGTGTATTTTTTTCTCGTCTCTATTGTCATTTAATCGCAAGGTAAACAGTTACCAGGTCGACTTTACTTAGTTTCTTAAAAATTGTATTGATAATAGTTATTTAATGTTTCGTGAATGAAACAGTGCAGACCAAAAAAAAAAAAAGACACATACAGCAAATAGCTAACTCTGCACCTGAATCTGCAAATGTCTTTTTCTACTTTAAAATGATGAACCTCTTAAAGATGCAACGTTAACATAAAGTGTGACTGTAAATGCCTTCATAGACGACATGCGGAAAATAAATACGGCACAACTCTGCATTGTGAGCGAGAATAGCCTCGAGGGTGGCGCGCCGTAGGCAGCTGCGGCCAAGCGCCAATATACAGGGTGTTACAAAAAGGTACTGCCAGACTTTCAGGAAACATTCATCACACACAAATAAAGAAAAGATGTTAGGTGGACATGTGTCCGGAAACGCTTAATTTCCATGTTAGTGCTCATTTTAGTTTCGTCAGTATGTACTGTACTTCCTCGATTCACCGCCAGTTGGCCCAATTGAAGGAAGGTAATGTTGACTTCGGTGCTTGTTTTGAGATGCGACTCATTGCTATACAATACTAGCATCGAGTACATCAGTACGTAGCATCAACAGGTTAGTGTTCATCACGAACGTAGTTTTGCAGTCAGTGCAATGTTTACAAATGCGGAGTTGGCAGATGCCCATTTGATGTACGGATTAGCACGGAGCAATAGCCGTGGCGCGGTACGTTTGTATCGAGACAGATTTCCAGAACGAAGGTGTCCCGACAGGAAGACGTTCGAAGCAATTGATCGGCGTCTTATGGAGCACGGAACATTCCAGCCTGTGACTCGCGACTGGGGAAGACCTAGAACGACGAGGACACCTGCAATGGATGAGGTAATTCTTCGTGCAGTTGACGATAACCCTAATGTCAGCGTCAGAGAAGTTGCTGCTGTACAAGGTAAAGTTGACCACGTCACCGTATGGAGAGTGCTACGGGAGAACCAGTTGCTTCCGTACCGTGTACAGCGTGTGCAGGCACTATCAGCAGCCGATTGGCCTCCACGGGTACACTTCTGCGAATGGTTCATCCGGCAATGTGTCAATCCTCATTTCAGTGCAACGTCCTCTTTACGGGTGAGGCTTCATTCCAACGTGACCAAATTGTAAATTTTCACAATCAGCATCTGTGGGCTGACGAGAATCCGCACGCAATTGTGCAATCACGTCATCAACACAGATTTTCTGTGAACGTTTGGGCAGGCATTGTTGGTGATGTCTTGGTTGGGCCCCATGTTCTTACACCTACGCTCAATGGAGCACATTATCATGATTTCATACGGGATACTCTACCTGTGCTGCTAGAACATGTGCCTTTACGACACAACATGTGGTTCGTGCACGATGGAGCTCCTGCACATTTCAGTCGAAGTGTTCGTACCCTTCTCAACAACAGATTTGGTGGCCGACGGATTGGTAGAGGCGGACCAATTCCGTGGCCTCCACGCTCTCCTGACCTCAACCCTCTTGACTTTCATTTATGGGGGCATTTGAAAGCTCTTGCCTACGCATCTCTGGTACGAAATGTAGAGACTCTTTGTGCTCGTATTGTGGACAGCTGTGATACAATACGCCATTCTCCAGGGCTGCATTAGTGCATCAGGGATTCCATGCGACAGAGGGTGGATGCATGTATCCTTGCTAATGGAGGACACTTAGAACATTTCCTGTAACAAAGTGTTTGAAGTCACGCTGGTACGTTCTGTTGCTGTGTGTTTCCATTCCATGATTAATGTGATTTGAAGAGAAGTAATGAAATGAGCTGTAACATGGAAAGTAAGGGTTTCCGGACACATGTCCACATAACATATTTTCTTTCTTTGTGTGTGAGGAATGTTTCCTGAAATTTTGGCCGTACCTTTTTGTAACACCCTGTATATCACTCGATTACTCGAGACTGGAAAGAGATATGGCTCTCCTTCCAGTGTTAAAAACAATTTAGATATCTTAGCTACAATTCGTACGCAGCATTATACGACCTCAAATGCGCCAAACGCAAAGTAGGCAGCGACGACATTTTTTACTGCAAACGTTTCAAACTGTGCGCTGTATTTTACTTAATTATGAAGTATCACGATAACCATGGGCAGCAGCGAAAAGAAAACCAGTTCATTTTCAAGCTGTATATCAGGCTATAACATGCGTAAAAATAATTTTTTTTCGTCGAATAGTTTCCTCACAATCGAATGAGAGAGATTGCATAGCGCAGAACACAGACGAATTCCAATACAGTGGTTTTTAATTTTTTACACGAAAAGTATAAGTTGTAATGAGAAACTAACTACATGGACGGATGTAGCTTTCCTTCGTTTACATGAAACAATTTTTTTCGAGACAAAATAGGTGACTAGATATTTGGCTCTCCGCACGAACCTTCCGCAGCTAGCCGCATGGCTACAGGGCTCTGCGTCCAGCCGCAGGCCGTCGACCGTTGCGGAAACAATCCACTCCTGTGGCCCGGGCCTTAAAGTGCGCGTCATTTACGACGGCGGCCGAGTTTAGGTTCGTTCTGCACATCTGACGTCACAAAACACAGTCAGCCAATGAACAGAGAACGACGTTGCCAGATCTCGACTGCAGTGCAGAGCACGGACGAGTGTCTTCAGTTTTAGAAACGTTCAGTCATAAATAAATTAATTGAACAAAAGCAATGTCCTGATAAAAGTAAGTTTGGAAAAAGCGTTCTTTATACCAACTGTTTCATATTCTATTAATTAATTAAACCAAACAAGAAATAAGCCTCCTAATTCAGACGATAGCAAGGAAATTCATCCTCACTAACCGCTTTTTCGCAATAAAGAACAGTGGTAATGTGTTATACAGAATGTGTCATACGTCATGTAGTCATGTTTTTCTAGTCTGAGAGCATCTCCGGGGCAAGATGGTCCTGCCTTTCTACCAGGGGACCGCTTTACTCCAAACACATTCACACATATGGCTCGAGTTTTCTCTTGCAGATAGCTCTTAAATGGCTAGAAATTGAGCTCGCAAGAGCTTCACTACAATGCTGGAGGACACAAAAATGCGACAGGGTATGAAAGCAACTGCAAAAAATATTTAGTGTTCCCAGAATGGCATTGAATAGACGAGACAACGACTTAAAGCAAGAGACAACCGAATAGAAAAAAGTCCTTGGTTCAAAACGACCTGTTTTCACCCCTGAACAGGAGAAGGAACTATATTTTGAAAGTGGAATGTTCAGTGTTGTTTTGAAACTAACGAAAAAAATCGATTTTGTGACGAACTGAAGTAAGGTAAGGTCAACTTCATTTTATAATTAAATCAGATTTACGTGGGAGAACTATTATTTATATTAAATGTTTCGGTTACCTTCATCTTTAACTTAAGTCACCTCTATGTTTCGAGATATTAGAATGTGTTAGACATCTAGTAGCCATGTTTTTCTAGTCTGAGAGTGTCTGGGGGCAAGATGGTCCTTCCTTTCTACAAGGGGACTGCCTTGCCCCGAACACATTCAAACATACGACTCGAGTTTTCTCTTGCAGACAGCTCTTAAATGGCTAGAATTTGAGTTCGCAAGAACTTCACCACAATGCTGGAGTCCACAAAAATTCGCCAGGCTATGAAGGCAATGAGAAGTTGCGAAAAATATTTAGTATTACGAGAATGACATTGAAGAGACCAGCCAATAACTTAAAGAGACAACCAAGGAGAAAGAGTCCTTGGTTCAAAACGACCTGTTTTCATCCCTGAACAGGAGAAGGAACTGAAAGACTATATTTTGAAAACGGAAACAATGTTCTTTTGGTTTTGGAGTTAGAGATGTCAGTAATATTGCTATTCAACGGTCTGAGAAAAACAAAATTAAACATCTTTTCAACAAAGAATCACGCCTTGCAAGACAAGATTGGTTCTATTGACTCAACAACCTTCACCCATAGCTGCCGGCCGTTGGGGCCGAGTGGTTCTAGGCGCTTCAGTCTGGAACCGCGCGACCACTACGGTCGCAGGTTCAAATCCTGCCTCGGGCATGGTTGTGTGTGATGTCCTTAGGTTAGTTAGGGTTAAGTAGTTCTAAGTACAATGGGACTGATGACCTCAGCTGCTAAGTCCCATAATGCTGAGAGCCATTTGAACCATTTGAACCCATAGCTGATACTGCTATCGCCTGAGGCGACATCTGCCGCGAGAGCTCAGGCCTTTAAACAGCCTAATGTAGATAAATTTCTCTCCATAGTAAAAACTCTCTCAGAAAAAAAACAGTTTCCACCCCATAGAATCTTTAGTATCGATGAGATTGGTACAACTACTGTCCAACCAAAATCCAGTAAGGCCATCGTCTTGCGAGGGCAGAAGCAAATAGGGACCATTACATCCACAGAACGTGGTTCTCTGTCCACACAGTCAATTATATGTCTGCTGGTGGACATTTCATCCACCCAATCCTCATTGATTATTTTCCCTTGCATCTGGCTGAAAGCCAACGGCCTTGCCGCAGCGGTAACACTGGTGCCCGTCAGATCACTGAAGTTAAGTGCTGCTTTTCTGGGCTATCACTTGGATGGGTCATGTAAACTGACGTACGGTCGGAAGAGCGGTGTGCTGCCCACTTTCCCCTCCATATCCACATCCAATGTCGCCTTCAGGCTGGGGGGGGACATGGTAGCCAGATGGTACCGTTGGGCCCTCATAGGCTGTTTGGGCAGAGTTTACTTTAGTTCATCTGTATGAAAGCCGAGTTAGTTGATGGTAATGCACTGTAAACATTATTTTCTTGTAATTCTTCAGGTTGGATGCAACTTTATACTTTACCTTCATGGTTTGACCATTTCCTGAGCCATACTAAGCCATCAGACAAGAACACTGTTCTTCTCATATTGGATGGTCACATGAAACACACCAAGAACGTGCGAGTCATAATGTGTACAGCGAAAAACAAAGTGACAATAATTACGTTTCTGCCTCATCAAAGCCATAAATTCCAGCCACTGCATGTGTAATTCATGTTTCCACTTAACACATATAATGTGTCTTCTATAGAGAAGTTTTCCCACAACTATCATGGATGGGAAGTGACCCAATGCCAAGTAGACTCTTTGGAAGAGCATATCTGGGGCTGGCAACACCTATAACAGCCATTATCATGTGGCATTTGTCCTTTTAACCCTGATGTTTTTGAAGAAGCAAATTTTGCTGCCTCTTTGCATACTGACATGCCTCTAATTTGTCAATGTAGGACTACGTTTTCAAATTCAGAAACCCTGCACATGGAACAAGTTCCATCTACGACCTCTAATAATGCACAACATATTCCAGCTCCAATGTCACCGCAGCCTAGTTCTTCTTTTGCGGTTACTTCCAAAGACATCAGAATGCCACCCAAATCTATTCAAGTTATTTCACAGAAGAGAAAAAGAAGTTCAGCTGCAATCCTAACAAGCAGTCCATATAAGCAGCAGCAGACTGAAGAATCTGAAAGCAGCACAACAAAAAGAAAATGAAGTGAAGAAGGGTGGTGGAAGGATGCAATCCCCATGTCGAACCAGACACGAGTTTCAGGTGGTAGAGTCTGTTGTGGGCTATGTGTTGGATATTAAGAAGATAAGGAGTCCAGGTGAGGTGGCGGTCAAGGGTGAGGCTAAGGCATTTTAGGGTAGGAATGAGGTGGATAGGACGACCATAAATGTTTAGATAGAAATCGTGGAAATGGAAAGAGTGGGTCGTGTGGCCTATGGTGATTGTCTGGGTCTTATAGGAGTTCATACGAAGGAACCAAGTTAACTGGAAAAGGTGGCTTTGGAGGGTAGGTTGAGACCATTGAAGGGTAGGAGAAAGGGCCAGGAAGGCGGTGTCATCGGTAAATTGGAGGAGATGAACAGGCAGAGGAGGATTGGGAATATCAGCAGTGTACAGGTGATAGAGGAGAGGGAAAAGGACGGAACCTTGGGGCATGGCAGCGGAAGCACAGAAAGTAGAGGAGTTGGAATTGTGGATAGTGACATAGGAGTGACGACAGGAGAGGAGGGAAGCAACAAGATGGACGAAATTGATATGGAGAGCACAGGTCTGGAGTCTGAAGAGCCCTGAATGCCACACATGGTTGTAGGCGTTCTGGAGGTCGAGGGAAACAAAGATAGCAGAGCGACGGGAGTTTTTTTCCCTTATTAATTTTCGCTCTCCCCCACCTGGGGAGGGGCCGGCTGACCGCAGCTTCATACGCTGATCTATAGCCGAGGCAAAAGTTAAACAAAAAATGGTAAGAGAACAAACAATATATAAAAAGGCGATAAAATGGTGACTTCGTTATGAACAGTAAAATGGCAGAACGTTAAATACAAAAACACAGCGTTGATGATGCGAATGAAGACACACAGGAAGGAGACATCTACAATTAAAAAACATGGCTACAGTCTGGTTTCTGTTCACAAGAGATAAAAACACAACTAGTGACACAATGGTGACTGTTCGCTAGTTCGCAAAACTTACAGGGGATGCACTTAAACCAGCACTATAGAGACGACACAGTGGCTGATGGGGGGTGGGGGCAGGGGGACCCGGACCGATGAAGGGGAGAAAGGAGGGGGAGGAGAAGAAAGGAAAAAAAGGTGGGAGCCCTTGGAGGGAGGGGACAGACGAAAAAGGAGGAGGCTGGGCAGTGATGGGAGTTAAGTCCTGTATATATGGTTGGTGTAGCAGTAATAAAGTACTTTCTAAAAGCGCCTAAATCACCAGCTTATTTTTCGCGGGAAATGTATAATTTTCGCAAGATAGTTGCAGCTCATTTGAAGAGACTAAAAGCAAAGTTCAATTCTCTTTAATTTTCAGTCGAGATGGCCATCCCGTTTGCATTTCCATAATGAATAAAGCAAAAACGCGTACCGTAGTAATTAATGTGGCGCAAACATCAGCGAAATCTGTTGACAGAAGAAGGAGGCCGTGCACACACGTACTTCCTACTTTTTATCTGGTTATGTGGCGACTGCTCTTCCGCCGCATATGGCAACACTCTAAATACCACCTGTACCATAAAAATGGAATGGGTAATTTAAATATAAAAAATATTTTGTATAATAAATAAATGGTTAATGACAATAATAAGAATAATAAGCAGTGCCGCAATGGCGCTACTGCTACTGAATTAAAAGCTCTTGCAAAGGAGCTCAGGGTCAAAGGTTTTTACAAAATGAAGAAATCGGAACATGGTGAAGCTTCAGCAAATGTTAGCATATTGTTTAACTTTGACGACTTTTCCAAAAACAATTTTCATGAATTCAATGAAATAGGGAAAATAGAGTCGAAGGATATTCTGTGTTACGTTCAAAGGAAAAGCTATTTAATTTGATAAATTTAGAGAAGTTGCGGTTGGAGAGAATTCGGTAGTTTCAGTTTGCTCCAGACTTATTCGAAACAGCGTCAAAGCATAAAATCAAGAAAACAACAGCAACACTAGGCGGTACTTTCCCTTTCAAGAAAAAACTGTTCAAGCCGTTGAAAGAGAAGAAGCTGCCATTCGAGGTTATTCCAGGTAATCGTACAGTATTGTTAAAAAAAATATAACTTTGGCAGACAACTTATACTATTAAAATGAAAGACTTGAAAGGTGATCCCGTGAAATATCGTAGATGAAAGCTGTCAGGAAAGCTGTACACACAGGCATGAAGGAGGTTAGAAAGTTAACTGATTTCAAGCAAGGCAATCAAATGAAGGTAGTTGTTGAAAATAATCAAATCATGCAATTTCGTCGGAAAGGAATTTCCAGGTCAATGCTTCACGACTACTTGCACAAATTGAAAGAATATTGGCATCTAATGAAAATGTAGACATAAACAATACCACTTTTTACTTCGAGGTCTACAAAATGCCCATAGGAAAAGGTGCAAATCGTAAGAAAATAGTGAATATTGCAAATGATATTTTTAGTAAGAGAAGCGCAAACAGTATAACCTACACTGACAGCCTGTGCAGTCCACGAGCAATAATCACAGCACTTGATTACGAAACTAGAAACATACTCGGAAGGAATTGACGGGTAATCAAGTTCTCTGCATTGGGAAAGGGAGAGCTCTGCTGGAAGTTTTAGCGAAGGAGTTGTGCCAGAAACTTGGAAAAAATTATGAAAAAGGCGTTCAACCTTGCCGACATCAACGATGCAGCAGAATTTTTGATTGTTCAAATCAAGGTCGTTTCAGCTGCTGCATTTAACAAGGTAATTCATTCTTCAGGCGTGGAAAGAGAGCAAACGATTTCCATGTACTTAAATAACGACCACTATGATGCGAACAACAACATGAAGTGTTTTAGTGGTAGCGTATACTACAGCAAGAAGTGTGATGTTCCCTTCCGTCACAAAGACAAATACTCTTGCAAAAAAGATAAACGAAATGTGTGCAATTTGTGTTTAAGACCAAAGCATTATAATACAAAACGAAAGTGATCAAGAATTTATTGTAAAAAGTGCAACAGATTTTGTTTTGATAAGAAATGCATGAATAACCACAAACGAGTTTGTGAAACAGTTTATAAGTGCAAAAAGTGAAAAAAGATATGCAGTAGAAGCATAAATGGACAAAACTTCGGTTTCTTTGAAAGCCGAAATTGTGATGGAAATGCAAAGGTAAGCGAGAGGCACTAAACGATTTAAAAAAATGCACTTACACAGAAATGTAACACTTTTTCGATTTCGAAGCAGAAAAAGATACCGGAGTACATACGCCAAACTTTGTTGCTGTGCGCTGTTACGAAGAAAACAGATACGAGTATAGAAATAACAATGAATTTTGTAAATTGTTGATATCACACAGTAACAGGGAGTATATGTATATAGCACACAATGGAAAGGCTTATGATGCGTTCTTCATTTTGCATTGTTGTGTCAGTAACGGAATTAAGATCAAAACCATTTACTAATGGACGAAGCTTATGGAGCTGAAAATACCTAACCTAAACCTCAGAGTAGCTGACAGCGTAAATTTTATCCAATGTGGCCGGAAAAGTACTATGGTGTTGACACTAAGAAACCCGAAGCTAGAGAAGCGTTCTTAGAATGGCACGCTCAGAAGGTGCAGCAAAACCACGTGTTTGACTTCCAGAACGAATTAGCTCAATATTGCCACTTTGATGTCGACGTATTCCTACGTGGATTATTGACTTTAGGCGATATTTCCTGGAAATTGCAAATATTGATCGATTTCAGTACATAACAATCGCTAGTGTATGTATAGCTACTTACAGGACAAAATTCCTTGAGAATAACACGACTGATGTAGCCAAAGATCAAAAGAAGGAATGTTTCAGCAAAAAGTCAGTTGTGTGGTTAAACTCGATCACTAATGTGCAACATGCATTGAACGGCAGGGAAGTTACAATATGTGGTGCAGAAGTTGACGGTTACAACGCAAACATGAAAAACGTGTATCAGTATCACGGTTGCTTTTGGTACGGTTGCCCTAAATGTTATTCTCCAGATACTATCAACAATGTGAACAATGAATCAATGGATGATCTCTTTCCAATGACGGCGGAGCGAACATAGTCGTTGTCGAGATGTGGAGTTGTAAGTGGAAAAATTCGAAGGGGTACAAAGAGAACGTAACTAAAGCAATCAACGTCGTAGAACCACTGAATCCGAGAGACGCGTTTTTCGGTGGAAGAACAAATGCTGCTAAATTGAAGGTTTCAGGCAAGAAGCTGCGATACACAGACATTTGTAGTATAGTGTACAGTGGTGTTTTACGAAGATTGTCGAGATGTGGAGTTGTAAGTGGAAAAATTCGAAGGGGTACAAAGAGAACGTAACTAAAGCAAACAACGTCGTAGAACCACTGAATCCGAGAGACGCGTTTTTCGGTGGAAGAACAAATGCTGCTAAATTGAAGGTTTCAGGCAAGAAGCTGCGATACACAGACATCTGCAGTTTAGTGTACAGTGGTGTTTTACGATGATTATTCTGTTGGTCATCCTGTACAGATACTGAGACCAGAAAAATACGACGAAAAATGGTTTGGTTTTGTTAAATGCAAAGAGCTTGCGCGTCGAGGCTTGTATGATCCTGTGCTTCCAGTTATACAGGAAAAGCTTTTGTTCGCTCTATGTGCGAAATGCGCAGAAAAAAGCTTCATAGTAGTTGCAGCCATAGTGACAATGAGCGAGCATTTTAGGAACTAGGACAACGATAGAGCCCAACAAGGCTATCGGAAAAGGGTACAAAATACAGGAAATTTACGAGGTGCGGCATTTTGATCGAGTAAGTAATGAGTTGTTCAGAGACTACATTAAAACATTGATGAAGATCAAATTGGAAACTAGTCCTTGGGAAGATGATTACGAGTCGAAAGAAGACGGTCGAGTTATCAAGGAAAAGCAAGACATCGAGTCGGACATTAGCAATATTGAAGCGAACGCCGGCAAGTGAGCTGTTGCCAAAATATGCCTCAATTCTCTTTGGGGGAATTCGGTCAGAGGCTAAACTTATAGACGACGTTAAACGGTGGTACGAACTCTTGCTCGACGACAAAATAGTGATAACTAATGTGATACCAATCAACGAGGCAATAATTGAGGTGACATATCGCTACGATGATTTCTATGTCGAAGATAGCACAAGCACTTCCAGGCTGCCAAATCTAGAATGAGTTTGTATGACATGTTCGATAGATTAGGCGATAAACTTGTATGTTACGACGCAGACTCTATTGATTACATTGACGATGGCACAAACACAGTGCAAATAGCTTGCATGCTTTGCGAATGGACAGATGAATTTGGAAAGACGACTTTGGCATTGAATGGATAAGCACTGGGCCAAAAAGCTATGTTTATCAAATATGTAAAGGCTAACAGACTACCAAAATTAATGGCTTGACTCTAAACTACAGAAATTCTGTAAAACTCACCATGAATACGATGATTGAATTAATACAGACTTCTGAAGATTAGGTTATCATAAGCAAAAACATGATCATGAGAGATAAGAAAACCAAAAATTTGGAGAATAAATTTATACCAAAAGAGTTTAAATTAAACTGTGTTATAGGTATGCTCCTAGAGGAAAAAGGCGGAATGATTGATATCCTTCCCTCGAGTTACTGAAGAAAAACTTTTGTATATATAAATGGAAACAGTGATTACAGAATACATCGATGATCCTGCTCGTTGGTACGTGCTCATACTCGATGACAGTATAGAAATAATTGTTCGACATTCATCAACGAGCAAATAAAAAAGGTGACATATAAACAATCAAAGTGACAGGAGTTGTGTGATATGCTTATCCTAGTGGACCGATAGTCTGAACTCTGAACGAAGGAACCATAACGAAAGTACTCTTTAGTCACAAACTTTCTTTAAAAGGAACTTCAGCCTTTGTGTATTGATAAACAAAATGTGCAGTTACTCATAAATTTTCCTATTAATTGTATGGCTGACATTCATATGCTTCTAAGAAAATTCTTAATGCCTCGGAACACTTATCACATTCGTCTATATTACAAACAATCGTAAGTTTTTTAATGGGAAAAATGTGACTGAAGCTGAGAAGGTTAAAGGAAACTTTTGGCGTTATGCCAGTTATTTGGTTGAAGATGCAGTGGGTACCTGGTGCTTAAAGGTGACAGACATCTCGGTATTTGGATCTAGCAAGTGCATCTATACTCTAGGTGATCAGTTGATGTACTAGTAATTTGAAATGTAAAGCGCAAAACAGTTTGAAGTTTTCCCTTAGATGCTGCCACCAAATCAGGTAATAGTTACTAGTGAGCGAATATAGTATAGTTGTAGGTAAACAATTAGAATTCTCTCATATACAGATTTATTCACACTTAGCTTCTACACAGATACAAGTCCGGAGGCTAACTGCCGTTAGCGTCCAACATACTGCCCCAAAGCCATCTCCTCAAAGATAGCACACTTGCGCACAGAACAAATATCGATATTTATGGCGCTCTACGCCACGCTAGCATTTAGTTCTCTGTATAAGATTCAAAGAAGTAAGGACCCCCCCCCCCCCCTCCACCCTCGCTCAAACTGTACTGATTCAGATATTGCACTTCTATACAGCTGCTTATATGCCTACTAGAGTTTTAACTGGTTGGGTAAAAATACTAAATCCCAAGGTAGCATCTTATAGAGAAGTATTTCTCTCCAACTGAAGTAGTATAGTATATGCAAGAGAAACAGAAGAAATATATTTTCTGTCTTATATGAGATGAAAATTTCATTTGACTGGTTCCTACTGAAAGGACAATTGGTGTTTTATATCTTTTCTGCTGGTGCACTCATTAGAAACAGAGCTTCCACTTGATTTCTGCTTTTGGTCATGAAGAAAATGGACTTCCTGATTTGCCTGGGGAAACTATGGCAAACCTAAATCTGCACGGCCAACCTGGAGTTTGAAGCTGGGTCTCCTGAATCTGAAGCTAGCACAATAGCTACTGCACTAACCATGCTCAGTGGTTCCTAACTGGATACAATGAAATGAAAGCTAAATTATAATGCTATCTGTTTCTGCGTGCTTCCAATGCCTTAACTTTTCGTCACAAATAAGCAGTTACTATCATCTCTTATAAAAATTGTAGGCTTGTATTGGTTGAATTGTTGACTACCAAGCATTCCCATACAGTAGCTCAGTCTGACAAAAGCACTTGATGTCACCAGATTACAAGAGCTGCAGTTAATCACAAACTTATAAAAGGTTTAGGTGCCAGCTGATCATTAGATTTGTAGTTTGTTACAGTGGTGAAAAGACATCACCTCTCATTCTAACGGCATGTTCTGAGTGAGTGTGTGTGTGTGAGAGAGAGAGTGCTTTTCTGAAACACTTCTCGAAGGATCGTCATTTCCCTTATGTTACAATTTTAAATTTTTGACTGCTTACTTCACCTATAGAATTCCATTCTGAAGAAAAATATTTGAAATTGACTAGTGACCTCACTGGAGTACAATCCCCTAGATTGTAAGCTTTCTGATAAAGTAAAAATTTTAATGGGTCTTCTGCTAATTGACACACACATGGAAATCAAAATACTTTCTGCTGCGTTGGAAAAAGGAAGAACATCCACTCATTGTCCCACTGCCCGAGACGAAAGGGTATCAAATTAGCATACTTAAGTATAACTCAATCAAGGCAGGCAAGTTAACTTTAAGTGTAAAAATTTATTTCCTTTCATTTGACTAATTCAGTAATTATTTAAAGACTATAATATATATGATTTGTGTGTTCAGCCAATCACCTCCTCACAGTAATAAAGTGTACTTAGACAGCAGCAGCTTGTTTGAAACCTTTATAGGCATGAAATCCATGGAGCAATCACTGAAATTCATTACTCTATTTGGCCTTGGCTGGTCTTTGTCTTTCTGCGAGACAGGTTATTCTGTTACCGGAGTGGCCCTATTATTCTATTTTTATACAGTATGTTTTAAGTGAATTAGTGCTCAGTCAGTTGGGATAGAAAAAAGGCGAATTCTCACTGTTGGAAAATTAATAAAAACACCATGTCATTTGACCACCTATACCTTAGGTAAAACTCTACAAGAAACAGAAGAGCTGAGTGAAGAATGAGATTTAATATTTCTGCGATCCAATATAAGCTTTTCAAAAGATCAAGAAAGTCCTACTATATGTGGTCATCACAGATACTATTACTTAAAAGTTTCTGAAAGTCATCAAAAAACTTGTGATCCTTTCAAAAAACACAAACAGTTAAATATTGGAGGTCAGTTTGCTTGTCTAAAACATTAAGTGCTAAAGTAATCTATATGAATCCAAACCAAAAATTGTGCATAACATGTTGTAAGATTTGTGAACAGAAAACTGACATCAGTAATAGAAATTAAAGTGATGCAGATGGCCCAGAGGTGATATTTCATGAATCAGTACTAAAAAGTCTTCTAATCTAAAACATTAGAAGAGTAACTTCTTCTGAAAAGCCTTCATTCAATGAAAATGCCTCACAATTAACATGCACTCATCCTCAACAAAATTCTTTTGTAGAAGCAGTGTATGACAGGTGGTACTTTGCCTTTGTCAGAAATGTATGTGATGAAGAAGGAAATGTTGAACTACTTTTTCTGCACCCACCTGGTCCAGCAGTGTCATTTTTTTGGCCTGTGAAGGAAGACTTGTTTTGTTCCTTTGAAAAACATTTTATGTGCTGTTAGTGTACCTAAATCAACATTATGCAAAAACGTGTTACTTTCATGAAAAGATATGAAGTTAATAGAATATAATTTCACAGTGGAAAAAAATCAGAGATGCCATTAAGAAGTTTCATAGTTTCAGGGATCTCCACTGCTAAACATTTACATTTTAAATTAACACTAGTGTGGCTAGAATAATTGTTGTTTAAATATGCTAATTTGACACCCTAAATAAAGTTTACCTGTGTAATGAAAATGTTTCAGTTAAATTTATAACTTTTGGCTCTATTTTCGTGAGCCACCCTTGCTATAGGTTGTCATTTTACACAATCTGATTTGAATGATCTTCTGAACAATGATGTGACATGTGTTTAATGGACATCCAATATCTATGAAAACTCAGGGTGCCACTGCTTTTTTTCTTTTTTTTAAAAAAAAAAGTTTAAACAAAAATAAATCTTGTATCAACTGTCAGAAAGTGTTTTACATATTTAAAATTCATTGTCTTGAGAACAGCCTAAGTTGATTTTCTATATTCCCATTAGTCAAGAATAGGTATTAATTTTTTCCCAATAAAGATACATCCCTCTGTCACATCTCGGAAAATATGGCAGTGTGTGATGAAAATAAGATGTTATTTTTGTATGAAGTAATGCAACCCAAATGACTAACTTTAGTTGCAGCATTTAAATTTGTAAAAAAATTCCAATTTTTCCCCTCAAATTCATAACATGTGGAGAAATTTTGCACTATTGCCATGCAGAGTAACATGTAGAAAAAGTGCATGTCATCTTATATAGAATTTTTTTTTTCCTAAGCAATACAAAGTGTTGTGATTTTGCATTTGTGTGTCCATTTGAAAAACCCAGTAGTAATTTTATTTTATTACTATGTTTACTGTCCTGTTATTGTTATATAAGATTAATTTTAAGTTCCCACCAGGGTGGAGAAATGTGACAAGCATTTTTCAAGGTGTCTGTAGTTTTTTCAGAACTTGGAAAGTGACATTAAAACTTTCTGTATTCTTTTTTTTTTGTAACTTTAGTGCTTAAGTAATTACATGCCAGTTAAGTATGTGCATCTCTTAACTTATGAAAAAGAATCCAAATTGAAAGCTTCATAAACATCTGAGTTTTGGGCATTTATTTAGATATGTACTACTATGCATTAACGTTCTTGCAGAACCCAGTTATCAGAATATCACTACATTTAAAATCCAATATAAAGAAATTTTTAGTCTGAGGACAAAAAGATTTTGCAGAAGGTGTTATAAATACGACCAAACATGCAAAGTGTCATGAAAATCAGAGATGAGTGACATGACCTGCGTGATTTGACATTTAATGGCCCTGAATTTGTATTTTGTACACAGCTTTAGGCTCAGAATGTTGGTTTTCAACAAAATAACACTTTTCCTAATTCATCTCATGCTTCACATTTTTCCACAATTTGCACATCTGCAAAATATTACCTTATATAAGAATGTAATAATTTATGCTATAAATATCGCAAAGTATTTAGAAATGAAACAGAAAAAAGAATCAAAATTTGGTTTTATTGGACAAACAATATGATTACAGTTTTCATTAAAAACATGGTATACATCCATAACATATATTTCAGATGTTACACTGCTCATCTGTACAATTTATTATGGTGTGAGACATGCCACTTTATTTACAAAAACAAATACATTTGTAGTTTTTTAAGAGCTCATTTACACAAAAATCCTATGTCTATAGTAATAAGTACAAAAAAATTCTTATGTATTTAAAAGTTACATAATTATCAAATTTTAAATATTAAGTACCACTTAGCTACATAAACCAAATCCATGTAATCTTACAGAATCTACTTATTCCCGTTGACTTCACTAGAGAAATCAAGTGACACCACGACTACACGAAGTTTTACTTCACAGACAAGACAATTTGCAATGTGAAGAAAATTTAATACAGATTCAGATTAATGAGCACAAACAGAACCTATGGATGTGAACCTTTTCCCTGCTGAGTCTGAATCCCAATACCAATGCAGTACAGAACAGTGACACAAAGCAATGCAAGTTAATTTGCTAGATGATATATACAAAATGTGACTTTCCTATGTTTTGCCTGACACTCAATGCAAAGATGTGGTGTTTAGTGGTTGGATTTTTCTTTTCCTCGACCCTCCTTTGAAGTTGATTGTATGAGTGCCAATTTACGAAGTTCTACAAATTCCCAAGAGATGGAACAATCATCATCCACAGTTAATGGGTTGGGTGCCAGTTTCTTAGAGTTCAAGGTAAAAACTATTAAGGATGCATTTCCCTTTTGGAAAAAGCTATTTACATTCTTTCACTTGGACGCACTTGACACTTCTGTCTTAGGAACCAGGTTATCTAACTGTAGAAAATGGGAGTGCATTACTTCTTGTGGTGACATGTTACATCATCTGTTGTTACAGAATCATTAAAACTTAACGGGGCACAAATTTCGGCAATATCTTTGCATGAAATTTTGTTGGTTCATATCTAATACTTGTCTGTGGGGAATATATTATTTTTTATGTTGCGATGCATACTACTAGCCAGCTGCATCTTGAAGGATAATTAAAGAATATCAATGTGTGTGTGTGTGTGTGTGTGTGTGTGTGATCCACAAGACTAAATGGTTGAGGAACTGCTTTTGGTAGTAGTCTCTCTCTCTCTCTCTCTCTCTCTCACACACACACACACACACACACACACACACACACACACACCAGAAAAATCCTACCATTGAAACATATATCCCTGAGCCTGCACAGAAAGATACAACAATGCAATGGTGTCATATGCTTTAGAAATTGACTTTTGTACTGAATCAGTGCAAGTAGTAAGTTTGAGTATTTTGTGCGGAAACTGTGGTGGAACATAAATGGCTGCCAATCCCTCACTTGTTGCAAAAGAGACAAGAAAGCCCTGTAAACATTACTAATTTTTACATAAACCCTACATAAAATGTAGTTAGAATGGTCAGTCATTTTTCAGAAATGGGAAATGAACATGGCACAAGTGCATATGTTTCTTGTTACAATTACATACACACATGTGCATCTGTTTTACATGAAAAGTGTTGTTGTTTAACTTCTGATCGAACATATATGAAAACAACATTTTTTAACATTAAACAGATGCGCCATGACATTTTCATTACCCATTACTGGAAAAGTACCATACTGAATTGTCAAACACTACATACAAAGTCTTAGCTATAGCATTATGGAAACTCTCATGCCAATAGTGGTGCCAGTTTTTACTCCTGTATATTTACATGTAGCTTTCTGTAAAATTTGATCAGATCTGCTTTTTAGGAACCATTCAGAGTTTTAATTCTCTTGTATCAACCTTCAGTAATGACCATTGGTACCACCTATTATCTACATCTACATCTATACTCCGCGAGCCACCTTACGGTGTGTGGCGGAGGGTACTTATTGTACCACTATCTGATCCCCCCTTCCCTGTTCCATTCACGAATTGTGCGTGGGAAGAACGACTGCTTGTAAGTCTCCGTATTTGCTCTAATTTCTCGGATCTTTTCGTTGTGATCATTACGCGAGATATATGTGGGCGGTAGTAATATGTTGCCCATCTCTTCCCGGAATGTGCTCTCTCGTAATTTCGATAATAAACCTCTCCGTATTGCGTAACGCCTTTCTTGAAGTGTCCGCCACTTCTCTGACAATCTTTGTAATAAAGTGTAATAATAATTATTATTATTGTTATAAGAAATAAAGAAGAGCTTTTTGGTACTTCCAGTCTTGCTTCATGCTACCAATACCATTTAACAATAAAGTATCAGTAGCAGCACAATCAGCACACAGTTGGGTATCTACTTTAACTATTGATGGTAAAATGTATTTATGAGGGTATGGCAAGTTGTGTAACCATGACTTTCATTTTGGTTGGGAAGTTCTTCCAGTTTTAAATTTGCTGTACTACCACATATTTTAATGTAAAACTGAAAATCTCCCAATGTAAGTGATTGCTGTAGACACTTAACTCACCATACTCTGATCAATCCATTTCATTTTTAAATCTATATGAACATCCAGAAAATCAAAAGGGCAAATATGTGTTTCACAAATTCTGCCGTCATTTAAATGAGTGTTCCTACATTTTTGAAGATGATGTCGCTGCTAAAGGAAGACCATTTTCTGTAGGGTTCGACAACCAATATGTTCCACATTTTTAAGTGCCTCTAACACTTTTTTATCGTGTCATTGTCACAGCTGTATGTGAAAGTTATAATATTCCGACGTCTCTCTCTTGCCTCTCGAAACAGAGATGAAGGAGAAGCTGATGGTTCAGGAATGTTATGCTCTTCATTCATAGCATCATCACTGCTGGACTCCTCTAATTCACGCAGTGCGGAATCAGTCTGTGAAATACAGCTGCCACTTGCACCATACCCATATGTCCTATCCAAACAAATTAACGGGCTATTTCTGTCCTTTTCATTTACTTTGTCAAAACCCCATTGAGGATAGAAAATAAAGATGGCACAAAAATGTTTACACATATATTTGTGCTTTTGGTAATCTTCACATGTACAACTTGGTTCCGCAAAGTTTACAGTATACCTAAGATCTTTTGAAGTGTCACTTTTCACGGAAAAAACACCCTCACTTATTACTGACACCGACTCTTTACTGAAGCTTTCTTCTGCAGAAGAATATCGTTTCCACACGCGTGTTATAAATTCCTGTGTCTTTCCATGCAAAAGTGCAGGTACAACTTCATTGTTCTTTCTAATAACAGAATTTATTTGGCAACACTTTTTCATGAGGCCAGGAATGAAACTATTTACTAAAACCTTAACAACTCCTGTTAATGTTTTGTCGTGTCATAGTTCAGAAAAGACTTTTTGACCTTCTTGTTCATTGTTTCAGCACCGTTTGTGGTTCTAATATTGGCAAATGTGCGCAAATATTCTCGAAAGCTCTCACCCACTTTTCAGCAACTGAGAGCCATTGATTTTTAAAATAAATAAGTGCATTGGGGTTCCTACGAAAAACCTCATGAGTCTCTAACATTTCAACATTGAGTTTGAACTGTTCCTCAGATGGAGACGCTGCAACATAGCGCCACAGCTCCGGAACAGACTCCTTATCAGTTCCTACAGTTAGATTCCCTCCCTTTTTAACCCATCGCCACCAAGCCTGTTCCCTGTGAAATGAACACAAGTACACTTTTGAAAATGGAAATATTTCTTTAATTGCTGCTATCTCAGACTCTGAGAAATCAGTAACCCTGTAGGTTGGGTTGAAGTCTGTATTCCACCTCTTGAAAACAAGTAGAGCTTCAGTAATTGACCTTGTATCTTCTACCTGAATATAGAAAAAACCTACCACTAAACAGCATCTCTTTGCCTTTACTGTAACAAAAAATAAAGGAATGTCATATTTTGTTGTTTTGTAGGTGGCATCAAGCAAACATACATCTCCATATTTTTTTAACATATCCTTCTGCCATGCACTCTCGTAACAAAACAGCAATGGCTGTATTTCTCCATCAACATCTGAAAAAGGCCTGAAAAAAATATTGTCACCTCTATATTCTTTCTGCCACTCATTAATATGCATTTGCAAAGCCTCTTGGTCAAACACACTTTTCTTCAATTTCTTAAGGGCCCTGTATACATGACTATATATTGTGAGATGTTTGGGGTAAAATGTAGTGTTCTTATTATCTGGCTTATGTGGTCCAGTGAAGGTTATGTTCACAAATCTTTCAAGATGCAACTTTATTATTCTCACAGATGTAGTTCCATCTTCAACAACTTTTGCTATTTCCACAGCTAGCAAGGGATGTATGTCTCCACTTGCTTTTATGCTTTCTGTGTTGTGGGTATGGTGGTCTGGTGGTGACGCCCTCACATAAAAGTGAAGAACACTTTCAGGTTTATTGGCTGCCTCCAAAGCCTGTTTTAAACTATGGACAACCTTTAACACAAAAATAATTATAATTACCAAGAGACAAAGCATTAAGTACAAAGAGTTTGTGGAGCAATAGACTATTTCTAGAACAAATGACATAAAAACATCAAATTACAGAATTGGAACCCCATACTTACTTTCTTTTTAATTTCACGATCATCTACTGATTGAACAGAATAGCCTGGATACACTTTAACACATTTAATTGAAAAAGTGGCAGGGCAATCGCTCTTTTTCGTATCCATAACCAACAATCTCTTTTTTGCTGGGTTAACATGGTCAGCCTGAAAGTATAAAGAATATTAAATATAACTTCAAATGCTACATCCAGAAGAGTCACATACAGGGTTTTCTCTAGGCCAAAATAATTTGAATTTTACAAGAAACCTAACAGTGAACCCTGGATTAAAAGGTACATAAAACTATATCAACAAAGTACTCTAAATCACAATTAATATTTAAATCTCAGACTTAAGTATTGTTGCCTAACACTTTTAAACTCACTGTACCAATGTACACACCAAATATAATTTCTCCCCCCCCCCCCCCCCCCCCCCAAATGCAGTGAAGTGCTAATATAAAAATTACAAAATTGTGGAAAATATGAAACACACAAACTGTAACAAGAAAAGAAAAGAACACCGAAATATTCAAACAGTGACATCACACCCAATAGTACTACAGGATGGCAGATAAAAATAATAACATGACAAGACAGAAATATGAATCATTAGTGTAGAGGCTATGCTTTAAATGTTATGGCATGTACATAACCACTTCATAATTACTCATGGCATCGTTTTCTGGAGTACTGTACAGATGGTACAACCAATATTTAAGTTAGGAAGTAGGGATACAAAAAAGAGTAGTGCTCTGTTCAAAACTGCTGAGAGTTCCATGCAAGTATATATTTCGTACAGTGATCAAGGTTTAAAATGACAATACCTCAATCAGTTCTGCAGTTTACTTTCAAAGTGCAATAACCTGTAAGCCTTAAGGGCTCACTTTCACGATCTATGCTTCATAACACTTCATTTCATATAATCACTGTCATAATCACTGTATCACGTGTTTTGCATTGTACTTTACAAAACTTTTCGACAATTTAAGCAAAAAAAATTAGTAATCAAGTTTGAGGAAGTGCAGTGCCTTTTGCTTAAAAGTTAGTGAAAATTTACCATAAAAACATTTGGCACCTCATATGGACTACACTGAAGAAGGTATAACATGACTTGTTAATGTGTGTAATGCCTGTGATCCACTGTAGTTTCAAAATGTAATGTGAAATCTTTGTAATTACTGCAGAATCAAATAATTTCTACAGAACATCTTTCATACACAAAGATGAAATTAAATCTGACCAACACCAAAATCTTAAAAATCTAAGGTAAATGCCAAATTTGTGTCCTGCACACAGGAAAAGGCTGTAATAAGCTTCCACAAGTAGACCAAAAATATTATTGTCATCAGGAGAGTTCTAAACTCTGTTAAAGAGCTACTAAATATTATTGATCTAACTTGTGGTTAAGGATAACATTTAGTTCTGTTCAATAGAACAGTGTCAAACTATCCTAACAAACAACTGTTTTAAGCCAGCATATGCTGAAAATGTTTTCTGTAAGTGATTGTGCTTTTCATGTATCAGAAAGTACACATTGGAGGAATCTTTTATTGAAAACCCAGTAAAGAAATATGTTACAGCCTATTATCAGCCATTATTAGGCACATGAGCAACAGATGTGTAGTTGTGCTGTAGCCATATATATTTATGCAACCATAAGCATCATATTTGTTTTAGTCTCTCTCTCTCTCTCTCTCTCTCTCTCTCTCTCTCTCTCTCTCACCACACACACACACACACACACACACACACACACACACACACACACACACACACACACACGATTGCAAGAGTTCCATCCTACATGGATGGCCAACAAAATGAATTAGTATGGTGTAATGTAACAAAAAATCAGAAAGTTTGCATTATACAGAGATGTGGAATAGGAACTGGGATATTTCAGCAAGTATCTGCCTGCACAATGTGGGGTGAAGTGAAAGGAGTCTGAACTGAAGAAGTAAATGAGACAGAATCGAAACTACAAGAACCCCTTCCCACTCATCACCCGGGTGGGACCCTATTTACGGAAGGAACTGATAAGCTCTCTGTGGCTAAATGGCCAGACTGCAGAGAACAGACACTTTAGGCTGCTTCTTTCACCCCCTGAAAAATAATATCCATATTTTAAAATATGGGACCTGATAAAACTTCTGACATCACTCTCTCTGCACACTACCACGGTCTACTACTAAGCAAGTTAGTATGATACCTCTCAACACCAATAGTCTTGATGATATAAGACACTGCCTCTGCTCATTATGGGCTTCCTTCTTAAATGCCAACAAAGATAATCGCATGTAATTATTATGAATCAACCCAGTTCACTAAGAGCAACTTTAGGTACATCAGAAATTGAAGCCTTCCAGTAATACTCTGGAAGGAACTTTAGCACAATTGTGAATTTTGAAGAAGCATTTCTCATAAACTATTGGAATTTTGAGTTCTTTTCCTGTGCCTGCAGAAAAATAATTATGAATTAAACATGGGCCCACCTTTTAGCATACACAATTATTGCTTTAATATCCAAACATTTATCACAACAGTTGTGGCACCTTCAATGGTTTATTTCTTTTTATCTACTTTCTGTGTGTCCTGCATCCCCCAACCAAAATGCTGGTGGTGGTGATGATTGGTTTGTGGGGCACTCAAATGCGTGGTTATCAGTGCCCACACAAATTCCAAACCTTTGCTCAGCCCAATCACACCACTTTCAAGATGAAATGATGAGGACAACACAAACACCCAGTCTTCTCGAGGCAGGTGAACCAAAATGATACACATGTCTAAATTACTACACTTGTCTTTAGACCCATGGCTGATTTTGGTTTGTCAGTGACAGGAGATACACACAAAATAAATAAAAGAAACTGCTGAGAACACCACAACTATGGTGATACATATTTGGGTATTAAAGCAATACAATAATTGTACACTTTCAAAAAAGATGGACCTATCTTATGTGTAGTACCTCTTCTTTTTCGTGTTCAAATGCCTTTCTAATCCAGAAGCTGTTTGTATTAGATCAGTTGCTAGAGAAGATGTGCAATACACTCACTACCTTTGTGATGGTGACTCTGAAGGTTTTAAGTGTTGAGGTTGCTAAACCATATGGTGAAACCAAAAAACTTGAATTTATAGAACATATGCTTTAGAGAATGGGAGCAAGACTTCAGAAACTCTGCAAGGACTTGACAGGAAAAGAACACTCTGATAGTGGAGGGATTGGTAGACAAGGCAGACTCATGAAATCAGAAATACGGAATGAGGATGTTCATGAGAAACAGCAAAAATGTCGGTGAGGTGAGAAAAGAAATTTGAGCAACTCTTTTTCACTGAAGATCCACAGCAATAACTCTGTGTTAGTATACTAACTGTGAAGCACATGGACAAAAACTTGAGACACTAATTTACTTACTGGTGGCGGTTTCATGCAATTTTTGGCGATGGTGGCTGCTCCTTACCGAGTATGAATACCCTATGCACTTAAGACTATTCATAGTCTTTCGATCTCTTCCTCCGAATCACAGAGCCACAGTATTTGCCGTCGTTACCGACAGCGAAATCTTTCAGATTATCTTGAAGGATCTGTTCGAAAGCTTTCTCATCTCCGTTAGAGCCCATGTTCAGAACGCCGTTCACGCGAGCAACACCTGACACGCGGACAATGAAACTACACAAACTAGTGATGGGGAGCTCGTGAATGAGTCGTTCAAATCAACGCTTCACTTCCGTGAAGTGTGAACTAACCACTCAATTTCAATGAACTGGTACTTCAAACTCTTCACAGATAGCACACTCCACACTTTTTTCTAGTACACTCACTCTCTTCCCCTCTCCCTCTCCCACTACATCGGCGCTACGTCACCCATCCTCCCTTCACTTCAGTCCTCCCTCCGCTGCCTGTCGACGAATCGCGCGGTGTTTGTGGGGAACGATAGGTTTACGAGGGGTTGGGGAGGTGAGGGGCGAGGGGAAGGCAGCGTCAGCTGCTACGTGCAGTGCTGACATTACTTTATTTATTTATTTATTTATTTATTTATTTATTTATTCATCCGTGGAACAATAAATATTGTATGGATGTCGTCAGATTACAAAACATGAGCACACATTTACATTTACAATTAAACAGGTTTCTCATATTTTGTGTAGTTTTTATAACTAGTCATACACATATTTATGATTTACATAATATTTTGGTGATAATGTCATATGTTGCTAATAATCTACATCTATGTTAAATATTCTTTTACAGTATAAAAACTTTTACTTACTAAAAAGGTTTTAAGCTTTTGTCTGAAAGTGAGGGGCTCATTTATTTCTTTAATTTCTTGTGGTACTTTGTTGTACAGTTTTATCCCATTGTAAAATATACTTTTTTGTGTCTTTGCCTTGTTCTTTCTATCTAGATGGATGTGGTGACAAGCTCTTGTTTCATGGTCATGTATTAGGCTGTTTGTGTTGTACATGTTAAGATTTTTCTTAATGAACATTATGTTCTGAAAGATATACTCACAAGAAACAGTTAGAATTCCTAGCTTTCTAAATAATTCTAGACAGTGGGCCCTGTTGTTGCTATTTGTTATTATCCTTATGGCTCTTTTTTGTACTTTGAACACAGTTTGTATGTTACTGGCACTTGTTCCCCAAAACATGATCCCATAGCTGAGGACTGAGTGTAGATATCCGTAATATGTTATTTTAAGACAGGTATTATTGCATACCGGTGCAAGGATTCTAAGAGCATAGCATGCTGTGGATAATTTCTTTGCCAAAATGTTGACATGGTTTGTCCATTTCAGTTGGCTGTCTACATTCATCCCTAAGAATTTGGTACTTGTTACACATTCTACTTGTGACTATTTGTGCAGTCCAGCTATACTTCGCGTCTACGGGTAGCCTACCGTTGGCAGCGCTTGCACACAAATGAATATTAAAGATACAAACGAAGAGGCTGGCTGTGTGAGCACGCACAGCCAACATGAAAATAAAAGGTTTGTTAATAACACTGAAGGAGGGATTTTACCTGAAATCGTACCAATGACTACAGGTGACAGGTGACGTTTTGAATCTGGAGGGTTATTATTCTCAACAAAAATAAAATCTACAGGAAAACATCTGAATAATTACTTAACGTAGGTATATAGACTGTGACAGTGGTAAACATACTCATTCTATTTTGGATTAAATTTTACAAAGAACATAAAATTGGACTGCATTTCGTTGGTAGCCCTATTTTTCAGTTCATGAATACAACAAATAATATTTCATTTGGCAGATAAAGACTTTTTTGGACGCTTCATGAGAAAATTTCGAGCAAGATTAAATGTAATACCTTCTTTATATGTGACAGGCTTCTCTGTTTATCTTTCCTTTGTCCCCTTCGACCATGCTCTATTTAAGTTAACTCAGACGCTGTAAGAGCGTAAAACGTTGCGTGCACGTTACTGCATAGTTCGGCCATCTGTTGGTAAAATTATGAAGTATTAAGAAGCTTCATTGTACGAGCGAGGCGAAGCGAGCGTAGCAGCGGCGAACTGGGCAACTTCGACAGGCTTCCGTACTTCACGAATGAACTACTTCATTTGAACGTTTCACGGCAAAGAGTGAAATGAATGAAGTAGTTCACTGGAATGAACGAGTTCGACCCATCTCTAACACAAACAAATAGCAATGCAGATCGAAGATGCACACAACAGTCGATGTATACAGCATTCACACAACAGTCGATCGGACAACTCGTGGAACACGCGATGACGCGTGCCTACGTCATGAAATTTATTGTCCTTCATTCCGGTGTAAGCTACACGAGAAACTCTCTCTTTTTTGTTGCATGTAATTTGTATTCCATCCTAGTAGCTTTTTGCAGTGGTGTGTAGATGTAAACGTGTTGGAAATGCTACATAACAACGTTGCAGAGCACGAATTTAAAAAAAAAAAAAATCTGTCAAAAATTTTATGGTACTTCGAGCTGTGGAGTCTAATTTTGAAATGACTCAAAAGCCAAGAACTGCTTCCTTATTTGCGTCCTTTATCCGTGTGGGATATGATAAAACAATTGCTGTAAGTACAATTCAGTATGTCCTCTCAAAAATATGCCGCACGGGCGGCACGGCTAACCATGGTCACGTGATGCCCCACCAGAAATACGAGGGATAGAACGATCGCCATGTTTTCCCGACAGCGTTTCGAGCTGACATCTGTTGGCGACGTCGAGCAACAGTGCAGGACGTAACGGCTGTGTACTGGATCTCGCAATAAGCTGTTCAGCAGGAAAATGCTGAACATAAGAACGATGTCCTTACCGATATCAATTACTTGTTTCCAGTTGCTTCAGAAAATTTGAATAAATGTCCATATCTATGGCCATCTTGTAAGGAATGTACTTCACACCCAGCAACATTCTTGCTGATGTGTTTATTATATGTGGGAAATTGAAAAATGGTCGCGCTTAGAAGTGACAGCTCAAAACATTTCTTTAATCAAATTTTGCAAGGTTTGGACTTTATGTTCTGAACCTGTTGATGCAACGCAACGAGCCCGTCCTAAGGTCCATCCTCCTGGCTTCGGACCAACACGCCTCATAACGCCCACCACCCCAGCCTGGCTCCTGAGTGTCCTGACCAAATGGTGCTTTCCTGTGCCACCATTTAATGAGCACCGCGATATCTCGTTGCTGCAAGTCAACCTCCTGGTTGCACTGTTCAAATACCCTCTATTTCGGACCAGTCGGAAGTTTAATTTTACAGGTCAGCAGCCCCAAATCATTTTCAATCTCTTGTTTATTTTCTTTTGCAACTCATCATCTTCAGTTATTATAAATAAGACACATTCGTAGCTAGTTATGAGCTTCATCAATTCGTTGTTGTACGTTACTTTAGTCATGTTATAACTGAATTTCGGGTATACTTTGGAACTTACTATCGTACACTCTTAGTGTACTCTAGTTCTTTTAAACTAGATGCCGACAGCATAGTGTAGACAACTGTTAGGGGCCTGCACGTGCTCAATATTTATTGATAATAGTAGTTTGTCAAACCTGCAATATACTGAAGTGACCTCACATAATCAATAATACTGACAAAAATCCTCAGTTGACAGCCAAGTTTTACAAGCTAAGATGTCGAACACGGGAAAGGAAGAGTGTGTGTTGCAGTTATATTACCTACTGCTTCCAAGCAATGGATGACAGATTAAAAAGACGAAATGGCTGTGAGAATGGTTGAAAAAACGACCGACTGTCCCTGTGTTAATTTACAGATAATCAGAACCATGGACCCAGAAGTTTTGTGTCTGGTGAGTCCTGCACCATACCAGAACAACAAGTTACTAATGTTGAGACGAGATAAATCAGAGAAGCAACCTACGTTAACGAGAGAGTCAGTCTCAGCTGACGAGAAATTACGAGTAACAAAGAGATTTCTGGCGACATGTAGGTCATTCGAATGCTCAGAGTCTAGTTCTGTAGTAGTAGCAAACATAATTACTAAAATTTTAGGGAACTTGTGAAGCAACTATATATCTGCCCAGCAGGGATACGTCCAGGCAACAGACGTAAAACTATCTTTTTTTTTTTACGTTTTTTAATAATTTCGAGAAACTGATATGCATTTCGCGGATTTATTATTAGTCATTTCAGATATATGACGTATTTTTGTAAGAGAAAGGGCTTTTCCGAACTGTTATGTAAGTCATCAACCGATACTATACTAAGGTAAGCATTGACATAGAGAATCAATCATCCGTTGACCATCCTAAAGTGGCATATACAGTGATTACATTCACATCGGTCTATTAAAATTGTTCTATGTTAAAAGATCACTTCAAAAATTGAATTTTAGGTGTGATACGAACAAAGGCGAATTGAAAGCAAGCGAAGAAAACTAATGCTGAGTGGCCAATACGTGAAGCTCTGTCAACATCAGAATATAGAATATTGTCAAACCGTCAATACTTAACCCCACAGTTTCAGTATGTATTAACAATACCGAGAATACTTTGAAGGCCATCAATACAGCTCATCAGTGTACGGGCTCTCAGACGGTCAGCATATTGACGGTTTGACAGTATTACTGGACGTGTGAGGGCCCCTGAAGAGGCCTGCTTCACATAAAATTATGTCAGGTTTTTCTTCGTTTCACTCAATGAAATTCGCTGCACCAATGACTACTTTACATCATAAAATTACTGTTTTCGGATCAGCTGGTTCAGGGTCAGCCATCTCCCGCTAAAGTATTGTTACGATGATAAAACGACGTAAAACAAAATAAATCTTTTACTTAATGGCGTCAGTCCGGTCGCCGCATTTAGCTGTGGCGTGTCAGGCGCGCAGACAACAGAGGCAGGAATTCTACACCTGGCTGGCTCCACGTAGTGTCGAGTAGCGTCGCCAGAGAGCAGCAGCTGCTGGTGGTGGTGGTGGTGGCGAGCCGCAGCGGCCGAGTAGTACGGACTGACGTCGACAGAGGGCAGGCAGGAACTAAAGAGCGGACTCATTGCGTTCACACACGATAGAGGTGGGCCAAACGGTTATTCTCGAGTAACTGTTATCACAGTTCCAGTTATTCTTTTATAACCGTTATCGTTAACGGTTATTAATAACTACCAAGTTATTTTTCGCTAGCGAATACCGAATATTCCGAGGGGCCACAGTTAAGGCCCGTCCACTCGCAATGATCTGTTTGCGCAAATGTCTGCGCACATCACATCTGCGCAGACAGATCGTTGCGTGTGGACGGAAGATTTGCACCAACCTAAGGTGTGTGCAAACCTGGAAGTTGGAGTTGGAGGTTTGAGCGAAACCTCTGAAATCTGTGGGTTCAAACCACATCTGCGCAGACAAGTTGGAGCGTGTGGACAGGGGATCGCTGCAAATCTGGCGCGAAACAGCTGTTTGCTCAGTCTAGTGTTTGTATTTATGCGCACAGGGCATTAAAATGACTGATACTCGTCAGTGTTCTCGAGAGTTTGTATGTGAATTCATTGAAATATATAGAAACCACCCTCGTTTGTGGAATTGACTATTCCCGAGCCAACTGGAATGCCTACCGGGATACCCTCTCCACGCAGGTCGATAGCCACCCTCTCGCCTACCGCCGTCCCGATGATGTCACCCATGCCGCCTCCTTTCTCCAGCAGACCTTGTCTGAGGCCGTGGAGGCCCACGTCCCTACTGTTGCCATCCACCCCCACCGTCCTACCCTACCACCACAGGCCGTCCTCCTCCTCCGTGAATCCCGTCGTCTCTACCGTGCCTTCCTCCGCACGCGTGACCCGGACACACTACGACGCCACCGGCAACTACAGCGACACATTCTAAATTTGCTCGCGGCCCAGAAACGCCGGGACTGGCGACAGACATGCACCCGTTTAACTGCTACCCTCCCTATAAACTCGTCCAAGTTCTGGACCGCCTTCCGTCGCCTTACCGGAACTAAACCCTCCCCCTACTATCCTCTTCTCCACGATGATCACCCCTTCCCTGACGCCCTTAGTAAGGCCAATCACTTTGCCTCCTACCTGTCCGATGTGTTTTCCATCCCTGATGATCCCCAGTTCGATTACTCCCTCTTCCCAGATATCCGCGATCGAACTGACACCTCTGTCCCTCCCCTCGCACCTGGTTTCCAGTACTTGGACAACATTCCACACATGGACCTTAATGCCCCCATCACCACACAGGATATCATCAATACACTCCGCACCAAACGCAACACCGCTCCTGGTCACGATCGTGTCACCTACCGTCACCTTCGTGAAGCTCCTGTCTCTTTTCTCTCCACCCTGGCCAGGCTCTACAATGTAGTCCTGTCCACCGGTTACTACCCCGACCTGTGGAAAACCTCCCGTATCCTCATGTTCCTCAAACCTGGCAAACCGCCGTCCGCCGTCTCCTCCTACCGTCCCATCAGCCTTACCTCGGTCTTCAGCAAGGTCCTGGAATCTATCCTCACCCGCCGCATCCACCAGCATCTCCGCCAGCACCGCCTCCTCCCCGTTACCCAGTGTGGCTTTCGGCCGTCCTTCTCTTCCGACGATCTTCTCCTTCACCTCACTCATCTCCTTTCCGAACAGCTCAATTCCCGTCGCTCCGCAATCTTCCTCTCTCTTGACCTCGAACGCGCATATGACCGCGTATGGCATTCCGGTCTCCTCTTCAAGCTCCACACCTTCGCCCTTCCCATTAACTACGTTCGTCTGATCGGTTCCTTTCTCTCCCGCCGTCCTTCCTATGTCACCATCCATAACACCGATTCCTACACCTTTTTCCCCTCCGCCGGTGTGCCCCAAGGCTCCGTCCTCTCCCCCCTTCTGTACTTGTTGTACACGGCGGACATGCCGCCGCCGTCACCCCCCGTCCACCTTCTCCAGTTTGCCGATGACACCGCCTTCCTTGCCCTTGCCCCCACCCTGCGACGCTCCCAACACCTTCTCCAATCCCATCTTGACCAGTTCACCACTTGGTGCAACCAGTGGTTGCTCAAGGTCAATCCTTCCAAAACCCAGGCGATCATTGTAGGCAAAACCACTCCATCCTTCCGCCTCCTTGATTTCTATCTCACCGTTTATGGCCGTCCCATCGCTCTCACCCCCACCCTTAAGTACCTTGGCGTCACCCTCGACCGTCGCCTCTCCTGGACTCCCCATCTCCAGACAATCCAAGCCAAGGCACGTTCCCGACTCCGTCTCCTCAAGCTCCTTTCCGGCCGAACGTGGGGTCTGGACCCCTCCACCATCCTCCACACCTATAAGTCCCTCATCCGCCCTATCCTCTGTTACGCCCATCCCGCCTGGATCTCCGCCCCCCCTTCCTTTTATAAATCCCTCCAAATCCTTGAACGCCATGCTCTCCGCCTTGCCTATCGCATCCGTCTCCCTTCCCCCACGCGGATCCTGTATGACCTTATCCCCTTCCCCCACCTCCTCCTCTTCCTCGAAAGGATACGAATCCTATACACCTCCCGTAAACTCGATCCTCCTCACCCGCTCGTCTCCCCGATCCTCTCCCACCCCTGCCCGCTGCCACGCCTGTACTCCCACGTCCCACCCGGTCTCCATCTCTCCACCCTCCTTACCCTCTCCCAAGGTGGCTTCCGCCAGCTCCCCCTCCCTGATGATGCCCTCCTCCCCTCCATCTACCCCTCCTACCAACTTTGATCCTCCCACCCTCCTCCTGTGCTTGCTCCTCGGGGCACCCTCCCTCCCTTCTCTCCCTTTTCCCTCCCTCCTCCTTTTCTCGTCCCTCGTCCCCCGGGCCCCCCCCTCCCCTGTCCCTATCCTCCTGTCCCCGTCTCCTAAGCCGTGGCATCCTCTTTTCCTCCCCTCTCCCCCTCCTTATCCCTGTTGCCCTCTTGGCAGGTCCCCGGACTCGCACACGCTCAGTGGACATTCGCGCGCCGGAGATCACCGCCATCAGTGTATCGTGTGTGCCGTCATGTTTAGTGTTCAGTGTTTACCGTCACACTCCATCGTTCACCAGTGCCATCGTCTCCTTCAGTGTTTGTGCGTCGTCTCAACAGTTTGCAGTGTGGCTTATCGTCGAGTGTGAACGGCTCCGTGTTTGTTTCTCTGTGTCTCCTGTTTTATTGCCCACCATTTTGTAACTTTTATGTTTTTCTCCTGTTTTTGCTGATTGTACCTTCTATGGCTGAAGAGCAGCGTAGTATGCTGCTGACAGCCTGCCTGCTGTACAGGCTTTAAAATAACAATAAAGTAAAAAAAAAAAAAAAGTTTGTGGAATCCGTATTCGAGGGTTGGATTCCCTCTCTTCTTCATCGAAGAGTTTCACTGCCTGGGCTACTCTCAGGGTGCGCCTTCGACGTGGAAGATCCCTGCCTGTCGTCGCTTGGTCGCCGCCTTCCGGTCGTCGCCGCCGCCGCCGTCGCCGCCTGCCGGGGCTCGCCGCCCCCGCCTGGTCGCCGCCTGCCGGTGCTCGCCGCCGCCGCCTGCTGATCGCCGCCGCCTGCTGATCGCCGCCGACGCCGCCGCCGACGCCGCCGCCGCCGTCGCCGCCTGCCGGGGCTCGCCGCCGCCGCCGCCATCCGGTGCCCGCCGCCGCCGCCTTCCGGTGCCGCCTGGTCGCCGCCATCGCCGCCGTCCTGACCCTGGTCTACGGCCGTCTTCGTCTCCATCCGTCTTCGTCTTTGTCTGTCCCCAGTTTCTGTCCTCTCCTCTTCGTTCTGTTCGTTCTTGTTTCTCTCTCCCATCATGTCCGCCCCCACCACCACTGTCACTACTACCACCACCGCCATTGTCTATACCTCCCCTTCCGCCGCCTCCACCACTATAAGTTGGTGTGCCCAGTCCCACCCCCCTCCTTCCATTCCACCTCTCCTCACTCTCCCTTCACCCTCTATCTTTGTCACCCCCTCTCCCGCTTCTTCCTCCCGCTCCTCTCGTTCTGATCCCTTCCCCCCACTCCCCCAGCCTGTCACTGCAGCTCCTTCTCGGGTGGTGGCCCGTCGGGCCACTGCCCACGCCCAGCTCTCCCCATCACCTTCGCCATCACCGCCGCCACTGCCACCATCATCGTCATCGTCACCGTCGCCTTCACCTTCACCGTCACCGTCATCATCTCCGGCGCCGACTCCGGCCCCGGGACCTGCCCCTCCTCGCCACATTCCCGTTGTTCCCATCCCCCACACCTCCTCCACCGCCGTCAAGCGCCCCGGTGGCACTCCTGCTTCCTCTGCTTCCAAAAAGGCTGCGCCTCGTCCTCCTTCCCCCACCCCTGATGCCATGGAAGTCTCCCCGCCTGTCCCTGCCCCCTCATCCTCCTCCTCTCCCCCTTCCTCCTACCGCTACCTCCTCTCCCGTCCTGATCCCTCTCTCCTTGAAGCCCGGAACCTCACCCTCTTCCTTCGCCAGCATTGTCCTGGTGCCCCCATCTCCCTTCTCACTCCTCGCCGAGATTCGGTCCTCATCTCCTCCCCCAGCCCAACCCTCCACACCTACCTCCTTTCCCGCATCCCTGTCACCCGCTTTGGCCCTCATGCCTCTCTCACCCCTGCTCCTTCACCACCTCCCTCCCGCCAACCCCAACCTCCGCGTCGCCCGCCAACTCTCACCGCCGTGATCACTCGGCTTAGTCCAGTGATCACGGAGGAGGTGTTGGCGGAGCTCCAGGCGCATCCCCATTTGGAGGTGCGTGCGGTTCGCCGCATACATAACGCTGCCGGCCCCACCCGCCTTATGCGGGTTTTTTCTGAGCACGCCCCCTCCATTGACCGTCTCCTGAAGGAGGGTGCCCTCCTTTTTAACCAGCGGTACAAGGTCGACCCCTCCCGTTCCCCTCCTCAATCCCTGCGCTGCCAGAGGTGTCTACCCTATAACGCGCACCCCACAGCTGAGTGCCGCGAGGCCCCCACCTGCCCGCATTGTCGGCAAGCGCACTTCCTCAGGCAGTGCCCCAACCTCCAATCCCCTCCTTCCTGCAATACCTGCAATCTCCCCCATCCCACCTACTCCCAAAAGTGTAAAGCCCGACCTCCTCCAACCACTCCTGAACTCACCGTCCCTGTGCGTCCCCTGGACGCCCCCACCCCTCCTGGCAATTCCCTTCGTCCCCCCCCCCCCACCGCTGAGGACATCATCAGGTTCCTTACCATCATCCTCCAGAATGTTCATCCCTTTCAGCGCTCACACACCCTCCACCAGATCTCCCTCGCCGCCCGTTCCATATTCCAACTCAAGATGTACGCCACCTACTCCAACAACCAGGCCCATTTCACCTTCTCCCGCCTCGACACCCTCGTCTAAATAACTATCATGGCGCGACAGCAACGTATCCTTTTCAACAACATCCGCTCCCTACCCGCCAACAGGAACCTCTTCCTGCACACCCTTGCCACCCACCGCGTGGATGCCTTCCTCCTTAATGAAACCTTCCTCCAACCCCACCACACCATTCACACTTCGCCCTACCTCCTCCACCACTCCGATAATCCCCTCCCAATTGCGCGTGGCGGAGTTGCCATTGGTCACCACCGCCAGATCCCCGTTCGGCTCCAACCTCTCCTTCCCGACCCCACCGAACACCTGATCCTTAGTCTCTTCTTCCCCGGCCTTACCGTTACCTGCGCCACCATCTATGTCCGCCCCAACGCTCCTATTCCCTTCGACTTCCTCTCCCACGTCGATCGTACCTTTTCCTCCTACGTGATCGCCGCCGACCTCAACATCCATAGTCGTTCCGCTGCCCAGTTACGGCGGTGGCATCGGTTCCTCTCCACCCTTCAAGGTGACCTCGTCCCCATCCCCCGGCATACCCGTCCTGAATCCAACTCCACTCCTGATGTTATCCTCTCCTCCCCCAACCTCCTTGGCCGCATAACGGTGGATGTCCTGGAGCCTATTGGTAGCGACCATCTCCCTGTCCTCCTCACCGTTTCAGACGGTCGTCGCCCTCGCCCCGACCCTCGTACTGACCCTCCCCCTAAGTATGTCCACGACTATTCCCGAGCCGACTGGAATGCCTACCAGGATACCCTTTCCACCCAGGTCGATAGCCACCCTCTCACCTACCACCACCCTGACGATGTCACCCATGCCGCCTCCTTTCTCCAGCAGACCTTGTCTGAGGCCGTGGAAGCCCACGTTCCTACTGTCGCCATCCACCCCCACCGTCCTACCTTACCCCCACAGGCCGTTCTCCTCCTCCGTGAATCCCGTCGTCTCTACCGTGCCTTCCTCCGCACGCGTGACCCGGACACACTACGACGCCACCAGCAACTCCAGCGACACGTTCGTAATTTGCTCGCGGCTAAGAAACGCCGGGACTGGCGACAGACATGCACCCGTTTAAATGCAACCCTACCAATCAACTCGTCCAAGTTCTGGTCGGCCTTCCGTCGCCTTACCGAAACTAAACCCTCCCCCTACTATCCTCTTCTCCATGATGATCACCCTTTCCCTGACACCCTTAGTAAGGCCAATCACTTTGCCTCCTACCTCTCCGATGTCTTCTCCATCCCCGACGATCCCCAGTTCGATTACTCCCTCTTCCCGGATATCCGCGATCGAACTGACACCTCTGTCCCTCCCCTCGCTCTTGGTTTCCAGTACTTGGACAACATTACACACACGGAACTCAATGCCCCTATCACTACACAGGATCTCATTGATACACTCCGCACAAAACGCAACACCGCTCCTGGTCACGATCGTGCCACCTACCGTCACCTTCGTGAAGCTCCTGTCTCTTTCCTCTCCACCCTGGCCAGGCTCTACAATGTAGTCCTGTCCACCAGTTACTACTCCGACCTGTGGAAAACCTCCCGTATCCTCATGTTCCTTAAACCTGGCAAACCGCCGTCCGCCGTCTCCTCCTACCGTCCCATCAGCCTTACCTCGGCCTTCAGCAAGGTCCTGGAATCTATCCTCACCCGCCGCATCCACCAGCATCTCCGCCAGCACCGCCTCCTTCCCGTCACCCAGTGTGGCTTTCGGCCATCCTTCTCTTCCGACGATCTTCTCCTTCACATCACTCATCTCCTTTCCGAACAGCTTAATTCCCGTCGCTCCGCAATCTTCCTCTCCCTTGACCTCGAACGCGCTTATGACCGCGTCTGGCATTCCGGTCTCCTCTTCAAGCTCCAAACCTTTGCCCTTCCCATTAACTACGTCCGTCTGATCAGTTCCTTTCTCTCCCACCGTCCTTCCTATGTCACCATCCATAACACAGATTCCTACACCTTTTTCCCCCTCCGCCGGTGTGCCCCAAGGCTCCGTCCTCTCCCCCATTCTGTACCATTTGTACACGGCGGACATGCCGCCGCCGTCACCCCCCGTCCACCTTGTCCAGTTTGCCGATGACACCGCCTTCCTTGCCCTTGCCCCCACCCTGCAACGCTCCCAACGCCTTCTCCAATCCCATCTTGACCAATTCACCGCTTGGTGTAACCAGTGGTTGCTCGAGGTCAATCCTTCGAAAACCCAGGCGATCATTGTAGGCAAAACCACTCCTTCCTTCCGCCTCCTTGATTTCTATCTCACCGTCTATGGCCGTCCCATCACCCTCACTCCAACCCTTAAGTACCTTGGCGTCACCCTCGACCGTCGCCTCTCCTGGACTCCCCATCTCCATACAATCCAAGCCAAGGCACGTTCCCGACTCCGTCTCCTCAAGCTCCTTTCCGGCCGTACGTGGGGTCTGGACCCTTACACAATCCTCCACACCTATAAATCCCTCATCCGCCCTATCCTTTGTTATGCCCATCCAGCCTGGATCTCCGCCCCCCCTACCTTTTATAAATCCCTCCAAATCCTTGAACGCCATGCTCTCCGCCTCACCTATCGCATCCGTCTCCCCTCCCCCACGTGGATCCTGTATGATCTCATCCCCTTCCCCCACCTCCTCCTTTTCCTTGAAAGGATACGGATCCTGTACACCTCCCGTAAACTCGATCCTCCTCACCCGCTCGTCTCCCCAATCCTCTCCCATCCCCGCCCGCTGCCGCGCCTGTATTCCCACGTCCCACCCGGTCTCCATCTCTCCACCCTCCTTACCCTCTCCCAAGGTGGCTTCCGCCAGCTCCCCCTCCCTGATGATGTCCTCGTCCCCTCCATCTACCCCTCTTATCAATTTTGATCCTCCCCCCACCTCCTGTGTCCTTTCCTTCAGGCACTCTCCCTCCCCCCCTTTCCCTTCCCTTCTCTTTCCTTTCCCCCCTCCCTCCTACCCTCTCCTCTGGGCTTCCCTCCCCCTTCCTCCCTCTCCCTCTCTCCTTTGCCCATGGCATCTCTGCTCTCCCCTCCCCCATTTCCCCTTCCTCCTCCTCCTCCACCTCCTCTCTTGGCAGGTCCCCGGACTCGTACACGCTGAGTGGACATTCACGCGCCGGAGATCATCGCCATCAGTGTCTCGTGAGTGCCGTCATGTTTAGTGTTCAGTGTTCCCGTCATACTCCATCGTTCAACTGTGCCATCGCCATCTTCAGTGTTAGTGCATCGTGACAACAGTTTGTAGTGAATTATCGTCGAGTGTGAACGGCTCCGTGTTTGTCTTTATGTGTCTACTGTTTTATTACCCAGCGTTATGTCACATTTGTGTATTCTTTCTGTTCTTTCTTTATCTCCTCTACGGCTGAAGAGCGGCGTACCATGCTGCTGACAGCCTGCCTGTTTGTACGGGTTTGAAAATAACAATAAAGAAAAAAAAAAAAGTTTGTGGAATCCTATGTCACCATCCATAACACCGATTCCTACACCTTTTTCCCCTCCGCCGGTGTGCCCCAAGGCTCCGTCCTCTCCCCCCATCTGTACCTGTTGTACACGGCGGACATGCCACCGCCGTCACCCCCCATCCACCTTCTCCAGTTTGCCGATGACACCGCCTTCCTTGCCCTTGCCCCCACCCTGCAACGCTCCCAACACCTTCTCCAATCCCATCTTGACCGGTGATCATTAAATGGGGGCACAGGAAAGCACCATTTGGTCAGGACACTCAGGAGCCAGGCTGGGGTGGTGGGCGTTATGATGCGTGTTGGTCCGAAGCCAGGAGGATGGAGCTTAGGACGGGCTCGTTGCATTGCATCAACAGGTTCAGAACATAAAGTCCAAACCTTGCAAAAATTGATTAAAGAAATGTTTTGAGCTGTCACTTCTAAGCGCGACCATTTTTCAATTTCCCACATATAATAAACACATTAGCAAGAATGTTGCTGGGTGTGAAGTACATTCCTTACAAGATGGCCATAGATATGGACATTTATTCAAATTTTCTGAAGCAACTGGAAACAAGTAATTGATATCGGTAAGGACATCGTTCTTATTTTCAGCATTTTCCTGCTGAACAGCTTATTGCGAGATCCAGTACACAGCTGTTACGTCCTGCACTGTTGCTCGACGTCGCCAACAGATGTCAGCTCGAAACGCTGTCGGGAAAACATGGCGATCGTTCTATCCCTCGTATTTCTGGTGGGGCATCACGTGACCATGTGTAGCCGTGCCGCCCGTGCGGCATATTTTTGAGAGGACATACTGAATTGTACTTACAGCAATTGTTTTATCATATCCCACACGGATAAAGGACGCAAATAAGGAAGCAGTTCTTGGCTTTTGAGTCATTTCAAAATTAGACTCCACAGCTCGAAGTACCATAAAATTTTTGACAGATTTTTTTTTTTTTAAATTCGTGCTCTGCAACGTTGTTATGTAGCATTTCCAACACGTTTACATCTACACACCACTGCAAAAAGCTACTAGGATGGAATACAAATTACTTGCAACAAAAAAGAGAGAGTTTCTCGTGTAGCTTACACCAGAATGAAGGACAATAAATTTCATGACGTAGGCACGCGTCATCGCGTGTTCCACGAGTTGTCCGATCGACTGTTGTGTGAATGCTGTATACATCGACTGTTGTGTGCATCTTCGATCTGCATTGCTATTTGTTTGTGTTAGAGATGGGTCGAACTCGTTCATTCCAGTGAACTACTTCATTCATTTCACTCTTTGCCGTGAAACGTTCAAATGAAGTAGTTCATTCGTGAAGTACGGAAGCCTGTCGAAGTTGCCCAGTTCGCCGCTGCTACGCTCGCTTCGCCTCGCTCGTACAATGAAGCTTCTTAATACTTCATAATTTTACCAACAGATGGCCGAACTATGCAGTAACGTGCACGCAACGTTTTACGCTCTTACAGCGTCTGAGTTAACTTAAATAGAGCATGGTCGAAGGGGACAAAGGAAAGATAAACAGAGAAGCCTGTCACATATAAAGAAGGTATTACATTTAATCTTGCTCGAAATTTTCTCATGAAGCGTCCAAAAAAGTCTTTATCTGCCAAATGAAATATTATTTGTTGTATTCATGAACTGAAAAATAGGGCTACCAACGAAATGCAGTCCAATTTTATGTTCCTTATAAAATTTAATCCAAAATAGAATGAGTATGTTTACCAGTGTCACAGTCTATATACCTACGTTAAGTAATTATTCAGAAGTTTTCCTTTAGATTTTATTTTTGTTGAGAATAATAACCCTCCAGATTCAAAACGTCACCTGTCACCTGTAGTCATTGGTACGATTTCAGGTAAAATCCCTCCTTCAGTGTTATTAACAAACCTTTTATTTTCATGTTGGCTGTGCGTGCTCACACAGCCAGCCTCTTCGTTTGTATCTTTAATATTCATTTGTGTGCAAGCGCTGCCAACGGTCGGCTACCCATAGACGCGAAGTATAGCTGGACTGCACAAATAGTCACAAGTAATGTCAGCACTGCACGTAGCAGCTGACGCTGCCTTCCCCTCGCCCCTCACCACCCCAACCCCTCGTAAACCTATCGTTCCCCACAAACACCGCGCGATTCGTCGACAGGCAGCGGAGGGAGGACTGAAGTGAAGGGAGGATGGGTGACGTAGCGCCGATGTAGTGGGAGAGGGAGAGGGGAAGAGAGTGAGTGTACTAGAAAAAAGTGTGGAGTGTGCTATCTGTGAAGAGTTTGAAGTACCAGTTCATTGAAATTGAGTGGTTAGTTCACACTTCACGGAAGTGAAGCGTTGATTTGAACGACTCATTCACGAGCTCCCCATCACTACTCCCAACGCCTTCTCCAATCCCATCTTGACCGGTTCACCGCTTGGTGCAACCAGTGGTTGCTCAAGGTCAATCCCTCGAAAACCCAGGCGCTCATTGTAGGCAAAACCACCCCTTCCTTCCGCCTCCTTGATTTCTATCTCACCGTCTATGGCCGTCCTATCGCCCTCACTCCCACCCTTAAGTACCTTGGCGTCACCCTCGACCGTCGCCTCTCCTGGACTCCCCATCTCCAGACCATCCAAGCGAAGGCACGTTCCCGACTCCATCTCCTCAAGCTCCTTTCCGGCCGTACGTGGGGTCTGGACCCCTCCACAATCCTCCACACCTATAAATCCCTCATCCGCCCTATCCTTTGTTACGCCCATCCAGCCTGGATCTCCGCCCCCCTACCTTCTATAAATCCCTCCAAATCCTTGAACGCCATGCTCTCCGCCTTGCCTATCGCATCCGTCTCCCCTCCCCCATGCGGATCCTGTATGATCTCATCCCCTTCCCCCACCTCCTCCTTTTCCTTGAAAGGATACGGATCCTGTACGCCTCCCGTAAACTTGATCCTCCTCACCCGCTCGTGTCCCCGATCCTCTACCACCCCCGCCCGCTGCCGCGCCTGTATTCCCACGTCCCACCCGGTCTCCATCTCTCCACCCTCCTTACCCTCTCCCAAGGTGGCTTCCGCCAGCTCCCCCTCCCTGATGATGTCCTCGTCCCCTCCATCTACCCCTCTTATCAACTTTGATCCTCGCCCCCACCTCCTGTGTCCTCTCCTTTAGGCACCCTCCCTCCCTCCCTTCCCTTCCTTCCTCTTTCCTTTCCCCCCTCCCTCCTCCCCTCTCCACTGGGCTTCCCCTCCCCCTTCCTCCCTCCCCCTCTCTCCTTTGCCCATGGCATCTCTGCTCCCCCCTCTCCCATTCCCCTTCCCATTCCTCCTCCTCCACCTCCTCTCTTGACAGGTCCCCGGACTCGTACACGCTCAGTGAACATTCGCGCGCCGGAGATCATCGCCGTCAGTGTTTCGTGTGTGTGCCTTCGTTTGTGTGTAGTGTTGTTCGCCGTCACGCCCCCACCGTTCACGTGCCGTCGCCATCATCCATGTTCTGTGCATCGTGTCGCCCAGTGTTAGTGATGTTTCTCGTCCAGCGTGAACGGCTCCATGTTTTTTCGATTTTTAGTGTCTACATTTTTTTACCCACGGTTTTTACTGTCTACTCTGTGCCACCTTGATGTACTACTTGTTGTAACACTCAAGGCTGAAGAGCGGCGTATTGTGCTGCTGCCAGCCCGCCTTTGTATAAGGTGTTAAAATCACAATAAAGAAAAAAAAAAAAAAGTTTGTGGAAGATAACCTACCTTGGCCTCACCATTGACCGTCACCTCACCTGGATCCCTCATCTCTGCTCAATCCAATCCAAAGCCCACAACTGCCTCCGACTCCTCAAACTCCTCTCCGGCCGGACATGGGGGTTGCACCCCTCTACTATCCTCCACACCTACAAATCCTTAGGGGTTGCACCCCTCTACCATCCTCCACACCTACAAATCCTTAATCCGTCCCATCCTCTGTTATACCAGTCCTGCCTGGATATCTGCCCCCCCCCCAAATTCTATAAGTCCCTCCAGTTCCTTGAGCGTCATGTACTCTGCCTCGCCTTCCGTATACGCCTCCCGTCCCCCCTGTTCCTATTCCTCGAACATATCCGCATCCTCTACACCTCCCGCAGTCTTGAACCCCCACACCCCCTGGTTGCTCCTCTCCTTTCCCGTCCCCACCCCCTGCCACGTCTTCACCATTGTGTCCCCCCTACCCTCCATCTCTACACCCTACATCTCCTTTCCCAAGGTGGCTTCCATCAACTCCCCCTCCCGGATGATGCTTTCTGTCCCTCCATTTATCCTTCCTATCAACTCTGATCCTCACCCCCCTCCTTTCCTCTGTCCTTTCCCTGGGCTCCCTCTTCCTCCCCTCTTCCATCTTGTGTTTTCTCCCCGCCTATTCTCTCCCTATCTCCTTTCTCTCCCCCCACCTGAGTCCTTTTGTACTCCCCTCCTCTGCCTTCCCCACTCCCTGGTATGTCTGCTAAGCACCCCCCACCCCTCTTATGGATCCTCCTCTTCCATTGGCTCCTTTCCCCCACTCCCCCTTCACTTTTGCTCTCCTTCCCCCCCCCCCATTTTTCCAGTGTCCCCCCACCTGCTCTCGGGTGTGGTATGTCATATTTGTGCCAATTTTTAGCGCAGTGTTTAAGTGAGTGTTCAGTGTTGTGCATCCTTCCACAGTGTTGCGAACAGAAATCATGCTGTCGCTGGGTGTGCTTTTTATATCTCTTGCGAGCAGAACCCAGACTGTCGCCGTGTTTTTTAATTGTCTGTCTATTATTTTTCTGCTTCCTGTGTATTTTATTAGCATCATCCACCCTGTGTTTTATGTTTTACGCTCCAGAATTTTCTGCCATTTTACCTTTAAGTCACCGATTTTATCGCCAACTGTTAATATTTTTTATTATCTTCATCTTTTTAAAACAAATTCTGTAGGCTGTAGAGCGTCGTAATAAGCTGCTGCCAGCCCGCCCCCTTTAGAGGGGAATCGAAACTCAATAAAGGAAAAAAAAGTTTGTGGAAGATTAAAAGTAAAGAATATAGTGACCAAGACAAAAAGACAGCAGCATACAATGCTCTAATTGAAAAATTGCGGGCAGTTGACGCCTCAGCAAACAGAGAAACAGTAATAAAAAAAAAAGTTGGTTGCGGACTGTTTACCGAAAAGAGTTATCCAAAGATCAGAAATCTAGAAGATCTGGTGTAGGAGTAGATCAAGTATACCAGCCAACGTTATGGTATTTTGATCTGCTTGGCTTTCTTAATGATCAAGAAACGCCAAGACCAAGCAGGAGTATTACCTGTAACTTGACAGACTTAATTTACTTGACTTGCCTCCATGAACTCATCCTTCAGGACAGCGTAAATAGCTTCACATGTGTTGGGTATTATTTCACTCAACGCTTATTTCGATATTACTGTTGAAAATTCCAAATCCTTGTAGATCCTTCCCGTTGCTAGGAATCTTAATGTTACCGCCAGCCGTTCATGAGGAGAAATTGCCCTTCCCCTACAAGTATTTTTTCTCATAATATGAGAGGTTACAAGCTTTAAGAGATAATTATAAGTTTCGACATCCATCTGCAAATAATTTCGCCAGTCGTTAGGTTCGCCCTGCAACTCTCGCAGCAAATTTACATGAGAAAACTGCTTTCGCTTTAGCAGCCACTGTCTACACCATTTTGACCGCTTTCTCTGTTTCCTACGGTTAGTCTGAATGTTTTTTGCGAACACAGCCCACAACATAACTTCCTCCATTTCCATATTTCAAAATAACTGAATTAAATTTTTGACGTATACGGGCAGCGTAGTCGCTTGCCACTGATATTTCTTTTCTACACTGACAGATGGCGGGTGAGTAGTAGATTGGGGTTTGTGTCGTGTGAACACACCACATTTGCAGCGATCTTTTGCATGTACAGACATCTGCGCCGATGTCTGCGGAGACAGATCGTTGCGTGTGGACCGGGCTTTAAATAACGACATAGTTCGAATCCATCAGTTTAGTTATCAGTATAACAGCGAGTAGTGTGAAATGGCAGGAATGTCGTAAGAATCGTGTCATAACCTTAGCTTATTAATTCCGGGTACATTTTAGTTGATGTTAGAACGATTATTAGTGTTTCATATTATATGTTTCTAGGTTATCGGTCGCTATTAGAAATATTATCTTCGCAGCTGCGACAGAAAGTATGCAGAACTTCGCCTCAGCACTGTTCAAGTAAAATGTTAACAACGTGTTTTTTTAAGTATGAAGTAATATGTAAACTGAGTACTGTAGGTTAAATTCGAAGCTTAATTTCTTGTGCCGCTCACATAATAGAATAAAGTGTACAGCCTTGTAATACAACAAAAAATATACGTAATGTGACAGATTCGTTTATTCCTGTGCTGTAAAAGCTAGTTTTTTTACTTTATTGTTATTTTAAAACCTGTACAACAGGCAGGCTGTCAGCAGCATTCTACGCTGCTCTTCAGCCATAGAATAAACAATGAGAAAAAAACCCAGTAAGAATACACATAAGTTACAGAACGGTGGGTAATAAAACAGTAGACACATAAGGACAAACACGAAGCCATTCACACTCGACGATAATCCACACTGCAAACTGTTGACACGACGCTCAAACACTGATGAAGACGATGGCACTGGTGAATGATGGAGTGCGACGGTGAACACTGAACACTAAACACGACGGCACACACGAAACACTGATGGCGATGATCTCCGGCGCGCGAAAGTCCACGTAGCGTGTGCGAGTCCGGGGACCTGCCAAGAAAGGAGGAGGGGGGGTGGGAGAAGGAGTGGGGAGAGCAGAGATGCCATGGGCAGAGGAGATAGGAGGAAAGGACTAAGGGGGAGGGGAAGTCCAGTGGAATAGTGATGGAGGAAGAGGGATGGGGGGAAAAGGAGAGAGAAGGGAGGGAGGGTGCCAAAAGGAAAGGACACCGGAAGTGAGGAGGGGCAGGATCAAAGTTGGTAGGAGGGGTAGATGGAGGGGACAAGGACATCATCAGGGAGGGGGAGCTGGCGGAAGCCACCTTGAGAGAGGGTAAGGAGGGTGGAGAGATGGAGGCCGGGTGGGACGTGGGAATACAGGCGCGGCAAAGGGCGGGGGTGGGAGAGGATGGGTGATACAAGCGGATGAGGAGGATCTAGTTTGTGGGAGGTGTACAGGATCCATATCCTTTCAAAGAAGAGGAGGAGGTGGGGGAAGGGGATGAGATCATACAGGATCCGCATGGGGGAGGGGAGATGGATGCGATAGGCGAGGCGGAGAGCATGGCATTCAAGGATTTGTAAGGATTTATAAAAGGTAGGGGGGGTGGAGATCCAGCCTGGATGGGCATAACAAAGGATAGGGCGGATGAGGGATTTAAAGGTGTGGAGGATGGTGGAGGGGTCCAGACCCCACGTATGGCCGGAAAGGAGCTTGAGGAGATGGAGTCGGGAGTGTGCCTTGGCTCGGATTGTCCGGAGATGGGGAGTCCAGGAGAGGCGACGGTCGAGGGTGACGCCAAGGTACTTAAGGGTGGGAGTGAGGGCGATAGGACGGCCATAGATGGTGATGTAGAAATCAAGGAGGCGGAAGGAAGAGGTGGTTTTTCCTACAATGATCGCATGGGTTTTAGAGGTATTGACCTTGAGCAACCACTGGTTGCACCAAGTGGTGAACCGGTCAAGATGGGATTGGAGAAGGTGTTGGGAGCGCTGCAGGGTGGGGGCAATGGCAAGGAAGGCGGTGTCATCGGCAAACTGGAGAAGGTGGACACGGGGGTGACGGCGGCGGCATGTCCGCTGTGTACAAAAGGTACAAAAGAGGGGAGAGGACGGAGCCTTGGGACACACCGGCAGAGGGGAAAAAGGTGTAGGAATCCGTGTTATGGATGGTGACGTAGGAAGGACGGTGGGAGAGAAAGGAACCGATCAGACAGACATAGGTAATGGGAAGGGCGAAGGTTTGGAGCTTGAAGAGGAGACCAGAATGCCATACGCGGTCATAGGCCCGTTTGAGGTCCAGGGAGAGGAAGATTGCGGAGCGACGGGAATTAAGCTGGTCGGAAAGGAGATGAGTGAGGTGAAGGAGAAGGTCGTCAGAAGAGAAGGATGGTCGAAAGCCACACTGGGTAACGGGAAGGAGGTTGTGCTGGCGGAGATGCCAGTGGATGCGTCGGGTGAGGATAGATTCCAGGACCTTGCTGAAGACCTAGGTAAGGCTGATGGGATGGTAGGAGGAGACAGCAGACGGCGGTTTGCCAGGTTTAAGGAACATCAGGGTACGGGAGGTTTTCCACGGGTCGGGGTAGTAACCGGTGGACAGGACTACATTGTAGAGCCTGGCCAGGGTGGAGAGGAAAGCGACAGGAGCTTTACGAAGGTGACGGTAGGTGACACGATCGTGACCAGGAGCGGTGTTGCGTTTCGTGCGGAGTGTAGCAATGAGATCCTGAGTAGTGATAGGGGCATTGAAAGTGTGAGTACGCTAATCCAGGTTTTATGTCAGATTTGGAAACTGCTCGATTTCTCCAGCTACAGCATGTTTATAACATATGAAGACATGCAGTTCGAAAAGGTTGACAGTGTTACATTTCTGGGACTACAACTCGATAATAAATTCAGTTGGGAAGGGCATACCACGTTTTTTCACTCTATTATTTCATAAGGGAGCATATTCTGTGGTAACTTATCAAACATAGCAAAAGTTTTTCGCATGTAAAAGCGTGTAATAAAAATCGTTTGTGGTATAAATTCAAGAACATCATGTAGGAACCTGTTCAAGGAACTTTGTACTCTAACCACTGCTACCTAGTATATTTATTCCTTCATGAAATTTGTTACAAGTATTTGCAACCAACAGCTCAATACATAATATCAGTACTGGAAATGGGAACAGCAAACTACATAAAGACCTAAAATCACTACCTTGGTCCAAAAGTGGTCCAATATTCAGGAACATGCATTTTCAATAAACTGCCAGCAAGTCAGCAACCATTAAAAACTTGGTTTCAGATAAAGCACGGTTTACAGTGTGTTTGAAAGACTATTTGATGCAGAAGTGTCTGATTCCACCCGTCATCAATATGCCGGAAATGGCTATTTTAAGTGTGTCTATGACGTCACTACATACACATGGCAAAAAACACGAAGATACATATAAATAATACAATAACATCTCCCACCAAAAATACAATCAAACCAACGGGACAACTGCGTGAAGTTGGGGGTTTTAGGGTGAGGACAAACTAGTAAAAAAAACACACCATGATCCCAAAACACAAAATAAGGGAAAAAATACAGCATTCTGCTACACCAACAAAAATCTGTAGGAATCGGACACTTCCCTTGAACAATGTAGGTCAACCATAGGTGACCATACCAAAACACCAATACCTACAACTAAAAGTACGAAAATTGGAATTGGACATTTCCCTTGACCTACATAGGTCAACCTCAGATGACGATACTAACACATCAACACATACAACTATGAAAATGGGAATCGGTCATTTCTGGTGACCTAAATAGGTGCACCACAGCTACTGATGCAAAAAAACCAACACCTACAACTGCAAAAAATAAAACCACAATCCCAAAAGTCCACAAATCAATCATTCCTACATAAATTAAATCACATTCAATACACCATAAATATACAAAACATCACAGCTAGAAAAAAAATTACTACCAGCAAATTCCGGCACTGCAAACTAGATCGGCAGCCCCCCCGCCCCCCAACGCACACACACAAAAACCAACTCAAACACCGTACTGTAATGACATTCACACACAACAACACCTTTACGTCGAAGCAGACTGGTGGACTCAGACGCTTCCATTGACCCCTCCTCGTACTCTGTAGATGAATATCATAACAGAGATTGATAGACCAGCTTAGGAAAAAATTCTGCTATATTTCAGTTTTGACAGCACTTGGTTGCAACAGTCAAGATCGGGTATTCTGTGTATGATAAATTTATTAAAAGTGCGTAACTGTGTTTTAGTCTGACAGTGTATCAATTCTGTAAATATTAGCTGTTACTGTGATGTATTCACATATTTTGACAATCTCCTGACAAATGATGAGGATAATAATTATTATATTCAACTGTATTATGTTATACGTTCTGACATGCTATTTGTCATTCGCGATGGCCAGCGGCTATTTCCGAAGAAGTACGTAAATATTTGTTCGCTCCAGTAACTATCGTCTCTGTAATACCACTGGGGTCTAAGACTGGAGTCACTGTATCAGGAACACAGACATTCCGTTACCAACTTCCAGGTTACCTGTAATGGTAGCCCGATAACTGCCAGACAGCGAGAACTGTGAGCCAATAACGATAACTGCCAGAGGAATTTTTTTTTTCTTTATTGTATTTCAATTCCCCATTGGGGCGGGCTGGCAGCAGCATATGCGCTGCTCTTCAGCCGAAAGACAGAGAACAAAACAATAGAAGACATTTAAAAACAGCAAAGGAGAGAATAAGGTGAACATAGATATAAAAAAGGGGAACATCATGGAAGGCAATAGACAAAAAAGGGGTGACTGTAAAATGGAGATAAAAACTGTTTAAAAGTAGCACACACAAAAAGCCACACACTGCGACGATTAAAAGAACACAAGGCACAGTATGACTGGAGCATAAAGGTGTTGACGGATGGCGTAGCACATAACGTAACACTGACGGCGAACCTCAAGGCAGTACACAATTAAAATCACACCTCTTGACGCACATGAGAAACAGCACTAAACACAACACTGATGTGGCACACTGATGATGATCAATACAGAGGATCTGCCAGGTTCTAGGAGATGAGGGAGACCTGAAGAAGGGAGGGAGGGGAAGAGATGGGGGAGGGGAGTGGGGGGCTCACGGAAGAGGACCAGGTAGGGAGGGATGTGGGAAGGAGAAAGGCAAGGATGGGGTGCAGGGTCTCAGGGGAGGGGGGGACGGAGAAAAATCCGCTCTGGGAGAAGGAGGAAAGAGGAGAAGAGGGCCAGGGGAGGGGGGGGGCGGAAAGGCCAGGTTATAGTTGGAAGGAAGGGTAGATGTCACGGCGAAATTCGTCATCCGGGAGGGGGAGGCGTTGGAAATTGCCCTGATGAAGGAGATGGAGGGTGTGGAGGTGGAGAGAGGGAGGGATACAGCGATAGAGGCGCGGCAGCAGGCGGGGGGTGGAGAGGATGGAGGAAACCAGAGGGTGGGGGGGATCAATCCTGCGAACAATGTAAAGGATGCGGAGATGTTGGAGGAACAGGAGGAGGTGGGGGAAGGGGATCAGTTCATACAGCAGCCATGTGGGCGAAGGAAGGCGGATACGGAAGGCAAGGCAGAGCGCATGACGTTCAAGGATTTGGAGGGTCTTGTAAAAGTGGGTGGGGGCGGAGATCCAGGCAACGCTGGCATAACAGAGGATAGGACGGATGAGGGATTTGTAGGTGTGGAGGATGGTAGAAGGATGCAATCCCCATGTCCGGCCGGACAGGAGTTTCAGCAGGAGGAGGCGGGAATGGGCTTTCTGCTGGATGGTCAGGAGATGAGGGGTCCAGGTGGTGTCGGTCAAGGGTGAGGCCAAGGTATTTCAGGGTGGGGGTGAGTTGGATAGGACGACCATAAAGGGTGAGGTAGAAATCATGGAGGCGCAAGGAGCGAGTGGTGCGGCCTATGATGATTGCCTGGGTTTTGGAGGGGTTGAGACGAAGGAACCACTGGTTACACCAAGTGGTGAACTGGTTAAGGTGGGTTTGGAGGGTACGTTGAGACCGTTGAAGGGTAGGATAGAGAGCCAGGAAGGCGGTGTCATCAGCATATTGGAGAAGGTGGACTGGTGGGGGTGGCTTGGGCATATCACCTGTATACAAGCGATAAAGGAGAGGGGAGAGGACAGAACCCTGGGGGACGCCAGCCGTGGGATAAAAGATACGGGAGTTGGTGTTGTGGAAGGTGACATAGGAAGGACGGTGCGAGAGGAAGGAAGCGACCAGATGGACAAAATTGATAGGCAGGGCGTAGGTTTGGAGTTTAAAGAGGAGACCGGGATGCCATACACGGTCATAGGCATTTTGGAGGTCAAGGGAAACAAAAATGGTGGAGTAACGGGAGTTGAGCTGGAGGGACAGAGGGTGAACAAGGTTGAGGAGTTGGTCGTCAGCAGAGAAGGAGGGTTGGAAGCCACACTGGGTAAGGGGGAGGAGGTGGTGTTGAGCAAGGTGCTGATGGATACGGCGGGAGAGGATGGATTCAAAGACCTTACTGAAGATGGAGGTGAGGCAGATGGGATGATAGGAAGAGGCGGCAGAAGCGGGTCTGTTGGGTTTCAGGAATAAGAGGACGCGGGAGGTCTTCCACAGGTCAGGTTAGAAGCCAGTAGAGAGGATGACATTATAGAGATGGGCGAGGACAGTTAGGAAGGAATAGGGGCTTTCTCGAAGGTGACGGTAGGTGACACAGTCGTGACCAGGGGCCGTGTTGCGTTTGGACTGGAGGAGAAGTTTAATGTCTTGTGCTGTGATGGGAGTGTTGGCGTCGGAGGGGGGCAACTGCCCCAAGTACTGGAGACTAGGAGCAAGTGGAGCGACTGAGGTGTTGGCACGTTCCATAACGGTGGGGAAAAGAGAATAATCAAAGTTGGCCTTACTGAGGTTGTCAGGAAGGGGGCGATCGTTATAGAGAAGGGGGAACTGGGGAGCAGAAAGGGAACCAGTAAGACGATGGAAGGCGGACCAGTACTTGGAGGAGTTGATAGGGAGGGTGGCGTTGAGTCGTGTGCAGGTCTGGCGCCAGTCTCGGCGTTTCGTTGCTGTAATAAGGTTCCGTACGTGTCGCTGTATTTGCCGGTGGCGTTGGAGTGTATCCCTGTCACGAGTGCGGAGGAAGGAGTGATAGAGGCGGCGGGACTCACAGAGGAGGAGGAAAGCCTGCGGAGGGAGAGTGGGACGGTGTGGGTGGATGGTTTTAGTAGGAACATGGGCCTCCACGGCGTCAGTAATTACCTTCTGAAGGAAGGACGAGGCATGGACGATGTCGTCAGGATGGCGATAGGTAAGAGGGTGGCTTTCGACCTGGGTGGAGATGGAGTCCCGGTAGACATCCCAGTTGGCACGGCGATAGTCATGGACGACCTTGGGAGGGGGTGCAGGGTGTGGAGCCCGAGGGGGGCGGTTGGCAGATGTTACGGTGAGAAGGACAGGGAGGTGATCGCTACCTGTGGGGTTAAGGACGGCGACAGTGATCCACCCAAGGAGGTTGGTGGAGGCATTGACAACATCGGGGGTGGTGTTACTTTCGGGTCGGGTGTGCTGGGGAAGGGGAACAAGGTCACCTTGGATTGTGGAGAGGAACTGATGCCACTGCCGAAGGGCAGCAGGAGTGCGGCTATGGATGTTGAGGTCGGCGGCAATCACATAGGTGGAGAAGGTGTGGTCAATGTGTGAGATGAAGTCATAAGGAAGAGGAGCAGTGGAGCGGACATAGATGGTGGCACAGGTAATGGTGAGGGAGGGGAAGAAGACGCTAAGGATAAGCTGTTCAGTGGAGTCATTGAGGAGAGGTTGTGGCCGGACGGGGATATGCTTAAGGTGGCCAATTGCGACTCCACCATGCGCACGAGGACCAGGAGCGTCAGTGCGGTGGAGGATATAGGGGGAGGTGCGGATAGAATGGTAAGGCTGGAGAAAGGTTTCGTTCAAGAGGAAGGTGTCGACCCGGTGGTGGGAGAGGGTGTGCATGAGGAGGTAGTTGTTGGAGCGGAAGGAGCGAATGTTCTGGAAGAGGATGCGAAACTCGTGCCACGCCATGACGGGAAGAAGGGGGGGAAGAGAGGGAAGGGAAGAGACTTAAACTAGGGTGTCGAGGCGGGTGAAGGTGAAGTGGGCTTGGTTGTGGGAATAAGTGGCGAAAGTGTTCAGGTGGAAAACAGAGCGAGCAGCAAGGGATATTTGGTGGAAGGTGTGGGGGCGCTGAAAAGGGTGAATGTTTTGGAGGACAACCGTAATGAACCGGATGACGTCCTCGGCTGTGGGGGGTGGACGGAGGGAATTGTTGGGATGGACAGGGGGATCGACGGGACGAACTGGGACTGTAAGTTCAGGGGTGGCTGGAGGGGGTTTAGCTTTACACCTGTGGGAGTATGTGGGATGGGGCCCATTGCAGGTATTACAGGAAGGAGGAGCGTTGAGGTTGGGGCAGTTCTTAAGAAAGTGGGAGGCCTCGCAATGGGGACAGTTGGGGGGGTTTTTGAAGTTGGGAGTCAGGTGGTCATTGTATATCAGGCACTGCTGGCAACGGTAGGATTGGGGAGGGGATTTGGAGGATTCAGCAGGGTGGCGACGGTGGTATATCAGGGCACCCTGGGTGAGGAGATGGTCTATGGATGGGGCGGATTCAGAGAATACCCGCATGAGGTAGGTGGGACCAGAGGCATTGTGGATACGGCGGGCAGAGCGGATTTCCAAGTCTGGGTGGGAGTTCAGTTCTACCAACACTTCATCCTCTGTGATCACCGGGCTGAGCTTGGTGATCACAGCAGTGTAGGTGGGGGGGGGGGGGGGGTGACGGGGAGGCTGGGGCTGATGAGGAGTGGAAGCGGAAAGGAAGGGTGTCAGAGAGGCACGGGGGCCAAACATAACTGGTGGGAGTTTTCGCAGTAGGTCTGTGTGAAAGGATGGGGACGGGGACTTGATAAGGACTGAGTCCCTGCGGGGAATGAGTTGGGAGATGGGAGCACCAGGTAAGTACTTTCGTATTTCCTTGGTGAGGGTACGACCATCGAGGAACTTAGGATCGGGAGTTGACAGGACAAAGGTGTGGAGGGTGGGGGCCATGGTATGGGTGGCAGGAGGAGGGGTGGTGTCCATGGTGGCGGCAGGGGGAGGGGGAGGTGGTGTTGATTTTTTGTGGGAAGTGGCGGGAGCAGAGTCGGATAGGACGCGCTTTTGGGGTTTTTTGGAGACTGGAGGCTGGGAGGAGGGGAGAGGGACAGGGAGGAGAGGGAGGTGGCGGGTGGCAGATCCCTGTGGCGTAGTGGAGGCACCGGGAGAAGCAGCTGGTTCAGTGGTGGCGATGGTGTCTCGGCACGACGTGATGCGTGCGGGAGATGCAGAAGACGAAGCAATGGGGTCGGTGAGAGATGGGAAGCCAACCACCTGAGGGGTGGCAGCAGATGCGGCAACAGAGGCGTACGTGAGGGCGGGGGTAGGATTGGGAGCTGTTGAGGGTGTGGAGGCTGGAGGAAGGGTGTAGAGGTGTGGGTATACAGCGGGGGAGGAGATAGGGGGATGGGTAAGTGGGGGAAGGGAGGGGGAGGAGTTAGGAGGGAGGCCGGGGGAGGCAGTCCAGGAAGTGACTGTGGGAGGGGGGGAGGTGTAGATGACGGTGGAGGTGGGAGTACTCATTGCAGACGAACGGCGACGGACAGACAGATGTGCAGCAGGCAGCGGCGGCGTCGGCGTCGGCGATGGTCGGCGGCGAACAGACGGACGAACAGCAGGCGGCGGCAGCGACAGCGGTCACGACGACGGCGACGGCGACGGACAGCGAGCAGGCAGGCAGGCAGGCAGACGGACGGACGGACAAACAGCGACAGCAGCAAGCGGCGGGCACACAGACAGACAGACAGAATCTTCGAAGACGGAGATTCCACCCTGAGAGTAGCCCAGGCTTTGCAATCTGACGCTTTCGAAGGAGGGGATCCAACCCTCTAGATGCAGAGGAAAATACTTTTTTTTTCCTTTATTGTAATTTTAAGCTCCTCATACAAAGCGGGCTGGCAGCAGCATAATGCGCTGCTCTTCAGCCTTAAGGGGTACAATAATACGATATATTGGTGACACAGACAATACAAAAAAATGGCGGGCAAAGAATGTAGAGAAAAAACAATAAACATGAAGCCGTTCACGCTGGACGAAAAAACACTAACACTTGTTGACACGGCGCACAGAAGACGGACGATAGCGACGGCACACGTGAACAGATGAGGCGTGACGACGAAAGAACACTAAATGCAGTCGAAGGCACACACACGAGACACTGATGGCGATGATCTCCGGCGCGCGAATGTTCACTGAGCATGTGCGAGCCCGGGGACCTGCCAAGGGAGGAGGAGGAAGGGGAGTGGGAGAGGGAGAGGGGAGAGCAGAGCAAAGCAGAGATGCCATGGGCACGGGAGAGAGGGGGAGGAGGGAAGGGGGAGGGGAAGCCCGTGGGAAGAGGGGTGGAGGGAGGGGATGGGGGAAAAGGAAAGAGAAGGGAGGGAGGGTGCCTAAAGGAAAGGACATCGGGGGGCAGGGTCAAAGTTGGAGGGGACGAGGACATCATCAGGGAGGGGGAGCTGGCGGAAGCCACCTTGGGAGAGGGTAAGGAGGGTGGAGAGATGGAGACCGGGTGGGACATGGAAATACAGGCGCAGCAGCGGGTGGGGGTGGGAGAGCATCGGGGAGACGAGCGGGTGAGGAGGATCGAGTTTACGGGAGGTGTACAGGATCCGTATCCTTTCAAGGAAAAGGAGGAGGTGGGGGAAGGGGATGAGATCATACAGGATCAGCGTAGGGGAGGGGAGACGGATGCGATAGGCGAGGCGGAGAGCAGGGCGTTCAAGGATTTGGAGGGATTTATAAAAGGTAGGGGAGGCGGAGATCCAAGCCGGATGGGCATAACAAAGGATAGGGCGGATGAGGGATTTATAGGTGTGGAGGATGGTGGAGGGATCCAGACCCCACGTACGGCCGGAGAGGAGCTTGAGGAGACTGAGTCGGGAGCGTGCCTAGGCTTGGATTGTCCGGAGGTGGGGAGTCCAGGAGAGGCGACGGTCGAGGGTGTCGCCAAGGTACTTAAGGGTGGGAGTGAGGGCGATAGGACGGCCATAGATAGTGATGTAGAAATCAAGGAGGCGGAAGGAAAGAGTGGTTTTCCCTACAATGATCGCCTGGGTTTTGGAAGGATTGACCTTGAGCAACCACTGGTTGCACCAAGCGGTGAACCGGTCAAGATCGGATTGGAGAAGGTGTTGGGAGCGCTGCAGGGTGGGGGCAAGGGCAAGGAAGGCGGTGTCATCGGCAAACTGGAGAAGGTGGACGGGGGGTGACAGCGGCGGCATGTTTGCCGTGTACAAAAGGTACAGAAGGGGGGAGAGGACGGAGCCTTGGGGCACACCGGCAGAGGGGGAAAAGGTGTAGGAATCGGTGTTATGGATGGTGACATAGGAAGGACGGCGGTAGAGAAAGGAGCCAATCAGACGGACGTAGTTAATGGGAAGGGCGAAGGTTTGGAGCTTGAAGAGGAGACCGGAATGCCATACGCGGTCATATGCACGTTCGAGGTCAAGGGAGAGGAAGATTGCGGAGCGACGGGAATTAAGCTGTTCGGAAAGGAGATGAGTGAGGTGAAAGTGAAGGTCGTCAGAAGAGAAGGACGGCCGAAAGCCACACTGGGTAACGGGAAGGAGGCGGTGCTGGCGGAGATGCTGGTGGATGCGTCGGGTGAGGATAGATTCCAGGACCTTGCTGAAGACCGAGGTAAGGCTGATGGGACGGTAGGAGGAGACGGCGGATGGCGGTTTGCCAGGTTTAAGGAACATGAGGATACGGGAGGTTTTCCACAGGTCGGGGTAGTAACCGGTGGACAGGACTACATCGTAGAGCCTGGCCAGGGTGGAGAGGAAAGAGACAGGAGCTTCACGAAGGTGGCGGTAGGTGACATGATCGTGACCAGGAGCGGTGTTGCGTTTTGTGCGGAGTGTAGCAATGAGATCCTGTGTAGTGATAGGGGCATTGAGTTCCGTGTGTGCAATGTTGTCCATGTACTGGAAACCAGGAGTGAGGGGAGGTACAGAGGTGTCAGTTCGATCGCGGATATCCGGGAAGAGGGAGTAATCGAACCGGGGATCATCGGGGATGTAAAATAGATCGGAGAGGTAGGAGGCAAAGTGATTGGCCTTACTAAGGGTATCAGGGAAAGGGTGATCATCGTGGAGAAGAGGGTAGTAGGGGGAGGGTTTAGTTCCGGTAAGGCGACGGAAGGCCGACCAGTACTTGGACGAGTTGATTGGTAGGGTAGCATTTAAACGGGTGCATGTCTGTCGCCAGTCCCGGCGTTTCTTAGCCGCGAGCAAATTACGAATGTGTCGCTGGAGTTGCCGGTGGCGTCGTAGTGTGTCCGGGTCACGCGTTCGGAGGAAGGCACGGTAGAGACGACGGGATTCACGGAGGAGGAGGACAGCCTGTGGGGGTAAGGTAGGACGGTGGGGGTGGATGGCGACAGTAGGGACGTGGGCCTCCACGGCCTCAGACAAGGCCTGCTGGAGAAGGGAGGCGGCATGGGTGACATCGTCAGGGTGGTGGTAGGTGAAGGGGTGGCTGTCGACCTGGGTGGAAAGGGTATCCCGGTAGGCATTCCAGTCGGCACGGGAATAGTCGTGGACATACTTAGGGGGAGGGTCATTACGAGGGTCGGGGCAGGGGCGACGACCGTCTGAAATGGTGAGGAGGACAGGGAGATGGTCGCTACCAATAGGCTCCAGGACATCCACCATTATGCGGCCAAGGAGGTTGGGGGAGGAGAGGATAACATCAGGAGTGGAGTTGGATTCAGGACGGGTATGCCGGGGGATGGGGACGTAACTGGGCAGCGGAACGACTATGGATGTTGAGGTCGGAGGCGATCACGTAGGAGGAAAAGGTACGGTCAATGTGGGAGAGGAAGTCGAAGGGAATAGGGGCGTTAGGGCGGACATAGATGGTGGCGCAGGTAACGGTAAGGCCGGGGAAGAAGAGACTAAGGATCAGATGTTCGGTGGGGTCGGAAAGGAGAGGTTGGAGCCGAACGGGGATCTGGCGATGGTGCCCAATGGCAACTCCGCCACGCGCAATTGGGAGGGGATTATCAGAGCGGTGGAGGAGGTAGGGCGAAGTGTGGACGGTGTGGTGAAGTTGGAGGATGGTTTCATTAAGGAGGAAGGCGTCCACGCGGTGGGTGGCAAGGGTGTGTAGGAAGAGGTTCTTGTTGGCGGGAAGGGAGCGGTTGTTGTTGAAAAGGATTCGGTGCTGCCGTGCCATGACAGGGATTTAAACGAGGGTGTCAAGACGGGAGAAGGTGAAATTGGCGTGGTTGTTCGAGTAGGTGGCGTACATTTTGAGGTGGAAAACGGAACGGGCGGCGAGGGAGATCTGTTGGAGGGTGTGTGGGCGCTGAAAAGGATGAACATTCTGCAGGACAATGGTGAGGAATCTGATGATGTCTGATGGGGGTGGGCAAAGGGAGTTGCCAGGGGGGGGGGTGGGGGCGTCCAGAGGGTGGACAGGAACGGTGAGTTCAGGAGTGGTAGGAGGGGGTCGGGCCTTACACTTCTGGGAGTAGGTGGGATGAGGGAGGTTACAGGTATTACAGGAGGGGGGGGGGACTGGAGATTGGGGCACTGCTGTAAAAAGTGGGCTTGCCTACAGTGCGGGCAGGTGGGGGCCTCGCGGCACTCAGATGCTGGGTGCGCATTATACCGCAAGCACCTTTGGCAGCGGAGGGATTGAGGAGGGGAACGGGAGGGGTCAACCTTATAACGCTGGTTAAAAAGGAGGGCACCCTCCTTCAGGAGACGGTCTATGGAGTGGGCATGCTCAGAAAAAACCTGCATAAGGCGGGTGGGGCCGGCAGCGTTATGGATCCGGCGAACCGCACGCACCTCCAGATGGGAATGGGCCTGAAGCTCCGCCAACACCTCCTCCTCCGTGATCACTGGACTGAGCCGAGTGATCACGGCGGTGAGGGTCGGCGGGTGACGTGGAGATTGGGGTTGGCGGGAGGGAGGTGGCGAGGGAGCAGGGGTGAGAGAGGCATGAGGGCCAAAGCAGGTGACAGGGATGCGGGAAAGGAGGTCTGTGTGGAGGGTAGGGCTGGGGGAGGAGATGAGTACCGAATCACGGCGAGGAGTGAAGAGGGAGATGGGGGCACCAGGACAATTCTGGCGGAGGAAGAGGGTGAGGTTCCGGGCTTCAAGGAGGGAGGGATCCGGATGGGAGAGGAGGTAGCGGTAGGAGGAGGGGGTAGAGAAGGAGGAGGAGGGGGCAGGGACGGGCGGGGAGACATCCATGGCAACAGGGGTGGGGGAAGGGGGACGAGGCGGAGCCTTTTTTGGAGCAGACGAGGCAGGGGTGCCACTGGGGCGCTTGACGGCGGCGGAGGAGGTGTGGGGGATGGGGACAACGGGAATGTGGCGGGGAGCGGCAGGTCCTGGGGCTGGAGTCGGCGCCGGAGATGGTGACGGTGACGGTGACGATGACGATGACGATGACGGTGACGGTGGCGGTGGCGGTGGCGGCGGTTATGGCGAAGGCGACGGGGAGAGCTGGGCGTGGACAGTGGCCCGACGGGCCACCACCCGAGCCGGAGCTGCAGTGACAGGTTGGGGGAGTGGGGGGAAAGGATCAGATCGAGAGGAGCAGGAGGAAGAAGCTGGAGAGGGGGCGACAAAGAGCGAGGGCGAAGGGAGAGTGAGAAGAGGTGGGATGGAAGGAGGGGGGTGGGACTGGGCACACCACGTTATAGTGGTGGAGGCGACGGAAGGGGAACTGTAAACTATGGCGGTGGTGGTAGCGGTGGCGGTGGTGGTGGGGGTGGACATGACGGTAGAGAGAAACAATAACGCACAGAAGGAAAGGACCCAAACAGGGGACAGACGAAGACGAAGACAAAGACGGAGGAAGACGAGGACGGAGGAAGACGAAGACAGCGGCGGCGGTGGCGGCGGCGGCGGGAACCGGCTGGCGGCGACGGCGGCGGCGAGCAGACGGACGGACGGACTGCAGGCAGCAGCGGTAGCGGCGGCGACGGACAGCGAGCAGGCAGGCAGGCAGGCGGGCGGACGGACGGACGGACGAGCGAACAGCTACGGCAGTAAGCGGCGCGCAGACAGGCAGACGAGCAGACAGACACAAACTTCGAAGACGGAGATTCCAACCTGAACGTAGCCCAGGCTTTGCAATCGGACGCCTTCGAATGAAGGGATCCAACCCTCTGATGCCCAGAGGAAAATACTGATCGCTGACAGTTATTTCCATAGTCGATCGAATTCCTGATGGTACCTCCTTTTATACAACCCGTCCAAGCTAAATTGACATATGAGGCGGTGGCTTAAGGGAACGACCGTACTTTTTAATGCCTGTACTGCAGCTCCTATCAGCCACCGCTCGGACAATAACTTTATTTAATTGTTTGTGCTAAAAGTAACGAAGGCGCACGATACAGTACACAGTTCTTATCAACAGATGGCGCGCAGTCTCACAGTTATTCCCATGGCCTATAGAACGCCTTCCAAATGGACTACCCTCTCCTCAGATCCTAGCCAGATCTCCGATGAGTTGACGGGAAAGCGTATTACGATCTTCAGTCAACAGATGGCGCGGGGCACTGTTGACATTAGACATTTATTGAAATAACTGTCTGTATCAGAGGAACGGTTATCGCAGTAACCGTTACTTTTCAATAACCGGTTATTTCTATCAGTTACGTTATTTTTTGCCACCTCTAACACACGAGTTACTATTCGCTTGCCCCTCCAAAAGACGTGTGAAGTTAGCACCCCTTTTTTTAGAAATATACATTTGTTCATAGTTCTTGATAGATATGCCATAGTTCTAGAATTCTTTCTTATAATTTCAGTAGTTCCGCAGAATATAGCGAAGAAAACATGAATGTATTAGATAGCTGCTTCAGGAACCCTTTCCTTCTGATACAATTCTTACTTTGCATAGATTCCAACCGTATTTATCATTGCAAAAATATAACCATGGACCAATGGCGCACATTTCTTGCAGTGTTGTACAAAGCATTCAGCTGATCCATTGTGAAAATACCACACTTGACGCTATTATAAAATTTACAATGGATGGCTTCTGTGTATCCTCCAGTGTCATCATCTATCGAATCATCTTCATGCAAACGTGATGCCAGGGTCACACACTTCGCCTTTTAGGTATGGAGAAAACTAAAGTTCAGTCTTGTGCCAGCTCTTCCTTTACTGATAGCAAACTCTAGAGAAATCACAGGCTTCTTTTCCTTCATCGTGCCAACAAAACAAAAATTCTCCCTTCATAGCTCTATTATCAGTCCATTACTAGTAAACCAGTTGTCCGCTTTCACATTTCGACCTGACTGATATATAGTTTTACACGGTCACAGAACAACATCGCTGGCCGCGGTGGTCTCGCGGTTAAGGTGCTCAGTCCGGAACCGCGCGACTGCTACGGTCGCAGGTTCGAATCCTGCCTAGGGCATGGATGTGTGTGATGTCCTTAGGTTAGTTAGGTTTAAGTAGTTCTAAGTTCTAGGGGACTGATGGCCACAGATGTTAAGTCCCATAGTGCTCAGAGCCATTTTTTAACCAACGACATCGAAATGTTTATTGCTCAGTTGGTGCAATCCCTCTGGTAGTAACATGGCGTATATTTCCAAATTGTAGAGGTAAAATACTTAAGAATCCACAAAAGCATAGATTTTAATTCCATATTTGTTTGTTTTGATAGTTACATATTGGCAAAAACTACCCCTTCCACAGAATCCTTCCAGCTTCTTGTCTACGTAACAGTTTCTCCGAGGGTATAAGATTTCTGGTAGTTGCGTACTTCCTGAATTGCTGTTAGCTTCTCTCGTCATGTACTTCTTTCTTTTGTTAGAAACACCTTCAGGCTGGAATGTTTCGTTGAAGAAAAAGATGAGTCGTGGAATGTTTTTGGTTCTTCGTGCAACAAGGACATGAGAAAGCAATTTGACCTACTACTGTCAGCAGAAAAATGGTCTACCATCAAACCAACAAACAGGAAACTTGGAAAGCTTTCAAGACTGGAAATAGGGAAATTAACCGATTTGATGGCTGATAAAATTTATGAAAAATCACAAAATTCCATACGCCTTTTCTTTCAAATACGCGAAAGTGTGTGAAAGTTCAAGTTCAAAGTACTTATTGAAGATCAAAGGAAGATGTGCAGAATGCAGAGCCACTTTCGAAGCGATTGCTGTGAAGAAGCCAAAAATAGATAATGATATTATTCTAAACTGTAGACTTTCAAACTTTTCAGACGATAGTAATCACCTGAAAAGAAGACAACTTCGTGACACGAGAAGACAACAGGTAGCTGCTAAATTGATTGATAACAGGATGCCTGCAGCTCTTTGGCGAAATAATAAAGCGAAAAATATGTCTTTTGGAGACATAATTCCTCCAGATCTACCAAATGCTGATGTCTTGAGAAAGGCTAAAGAAGAGGAAAGGACCAAAGGATTTGCTATAACAACTAGTAAGCCTGTTGAAAACTTGCAAATCGCGAAAGATGCAACCCATTGAGACGAAATACACGCAAAAGGATTGGATCCACTCTTCTGTATATATCAAAGTCAATTGCACAAATATTGTCATCAAATCAATAGCAGTGTATTCGATTCAGTAGATGCTACAGGTGGCTTTGCATTTCGAGTTAATTCACGATTTGGGAATCTCTCAAACAGGGCTGACTGTATAGAAATTAAGTCAAAGTACATATACCTGTATAAGTACATGTGCATCCGCGAAGTAAACGTCACTAGTAAAGATCCAAATATCGTCAATCGATCATAAATCAGTTGCCCAACTTATCAGATGATATCCTGTAGGCATGATGCATCATCTTGCCATTTTTCTTTATGGAGATCGTCAGATGTGGAGCTCCCAGACAAAAAATCATGATAACTGATTTTGGTTAGACTTTGTTGGTTGCCATTTCTAGAGAAATAGCCAATTGCTCGGATTTAACAGATAATTTGAATAGGTGTTTTAGTCATATTGTTTTGCATAACAGAGTAATTCTACCCTCGTGTTATTTGAGAATAGATTTAAATCATTTTATGGTCATGATATCGAGATGTAAATGCTTCTCAAGAGGTAAATCACAAACAAAACAACTTTATCTTCGCGTTTTGGCCCGTATTTACATAGAAACTGCTTTGCGCTCACTTTTGGTTGTTGCATTGAGTGAACATCTTGGTATTGATGAGTGCAGTCAATAACATTCATCAATGGAACATCAGCGCCACCTTGATAACATTATCATAGGTAGTCCATGTCATTTATAAATTGACGAAAAGAAAGATGATGACAACAAAACTGATGATATTGAAAACAATTATGACCGCCTTTTGGAGTCAATTTTGCCGGCCTGAGTGGCCGTGCGGTTCTAGGCGCTACAGTCTGGAGCCGAGCGACCGCTACGGTCGCAGGTTCGAATCCTGCCTCGGGCATGGATGGATGTGTGTGATGTCCTTAGGTTAGTTAGGTTTAATTAGTTCTAAGTTCTAGGCAACTGATGACCTCAGAAGTTAAATCGCATAGTGCTCAGAGCCATTTGAACAATTTTTTTTGGAGTTAATTTTAAGCTCTAAGGAATCTACTGCAAATGCGTGGATTGATAGGGCAAAACGTATCTACAATGAAGCTCAAGTCATCGTGAATCAGACCAAGGATGATAATCTCTTTCCGCATTCCTTTATGTATTCGTTCGTCAGCAGCGACTGAAGGACAGTTTTCAAAATTAAAGACAACGGGCTTTGACAAACTACCTTTACGAGTAGGCAAATTCATTTTTCAACATTTGAACTGCCTGCTTGAGGAAACAAAGCTGTTAACGCCACTTATGATGGAAAAACAAGATTCAAAGTAAGCTCTGAAGCACAAAACAACTGAAGCATCACTGCCTTACCATGAAGAAGATATCTGGAAAGGAAAAAATAAGAATCTGAAAATAACAAACCCCAAACGCAATCTTCTACTCGATAATTCTGAGACCATACTGAACAGTACCTTACAAAGTGAGACCCAACACCAAGATGGCAATGAGACAAACACAATTTTTAATTGTTTTGAATGCAGATTTTCTTCTCTTTCGAGCTCACTTGTTATGAATGCGGAGAACAACAGTCTCTCAGTCAAGAGTGATAGTGTGTGTTTTCAGCGCTCTTCAGATGACACTTTCCAGCCGAATTTGGACTCTAAAGAGATATTTCATTTCACAAAAGACTATCACGAATCGTACTTCACCAGGGACGTCATTGAAATTTCATTCTGTTTTTCGAAAACAGAAGAAAACTGAGAGACCTGTAACAATAAAGTGGTGGAGAGTGCAATGCTGTAAATGCTTCAAAATGAAATAATTGTCACATTGAGCTAGAAAAACCACGTAGATGATTGCCCAAACTGAAATTCGACTAAGAAATTCATAGACATTAATTTGGCACTTTTCGCAAAAGGGTTCTCAAGCAAATTAAGTACAGCTCATATGTTAATTCTTAGTATCTTTGTTTCTAGAACCACAGCCTTCCTGTTTCAGTCACTAGAATATGAACATTTTATGCTCTAAATTTCACATATATATTTATTGTACCTATTTTTCTATTTTATGCTTATTTATTACTGAATTCCCTATGTATGTATGTCCTTCTGTGTTTTAGTGTTTCCTGAAAAAAAGCTGTTAAGGGGACCTGAACATCACGGCCTGTAGTCGTTACTGGTACTTCAAAATTTAATAATGCCAGACTATCAATAGATTCAGGAGTGAAACTTTCATCAAATAATTAGTATATTCCCAGAATGAGATTTTCACTCTGGAGCGGAGTGTGTGCTGATATGAAACTTCCTGGCAGATTAAAACTGTGTGCCCGACCGAGACTCGAACTCGGGACCATTGCCTTTCGCGGGCAAGTGCTCTACCATCTGAGCTACCGAAGCACGACTCACGCCCGGTCCTCACAGCTTTACCTCTGCCAGTATCTCGTCTCCTACCTTCCAAACTTTACAGAAGCTCTCCTGCGAACCTTGCAGAACTAGCACTCCTGAAAGAAAGGATATTGCGAAGACATGGCTTAGACCGTGAAGGTGAGAATTGGCGTGTTGTCAGTGCTGGTGATATAGACTGATCAGTATTCATGGGCCCAAAAATATTCTCCGTTTTGACAATGCTTGATTTTAAGTCACTTATAATGTTTCGCGAAGCAGCTGCAGGACGCCTGTGTGAATCACAGAACTAATGTTTACATTTGCACCTCTTTCAGCCGTGAAACAAAGTGGGGAGTTAGGCAGCGAAATGAACAGACGATTAATGTAGCAGTTTACTGAATGGTACAGGAGTAATTCTTCTCTATGGAAACAAAAATGACTAGCCTCCATGGGTAGGAGTAAAATACCTGATGGAAACCAGCAGGTATCAGCCATTGTCACGCATTTAACCATTTTTTTCCATTGTTCTCTCGTGTTGCATCAGTTGTGTGAAATAACTTGCGATCGATTTCTCTACAATTGTGTGTTCTGTGTGTGACTTGGAGCACTATCTACCTGTGATCGTTAACGGTAAACCTGTCCATAATACAGTCATCACAGGACTTTCAACTCATTTGTGATGAAAGATGCCAATTGATGGATAACCTATTCAACAATCTTCTGTAGACGAACAAAGATGTGTGCTAAGTCATCTATTTCTCTGTCACATCTTGGACATAAATCGAGCCTTCACTTTCATATAGGTGCGGAGCGACTGTTACTATACTTTTCATGTTCGTTTTATCCAAATTACAAGCCTGTGGATCATCGGGGAAAGGGGTAATCTTAGGATTTTTAGTGTCACAGAGATACTGAAGGAACTTAACTGGCAGACTGTTGAAGACATCCCGGGGAAGTGTGTTAACAAAGTTTCAAGAACTGGCTTTAATTGATACAGATGTACTACAACCGCCTACGTATTGCTCACATAGAGATTGTGAGGATAAGATCACAATAATTACTGCACGTACAGAAGCATTCAAACAATCATTCTTCCTGCGCTCCATACGTGATTGGAAAAGGAAGAGTCACTAATCTGGAGATAATGTCCAGGATCGCACATGTGCTAGGGTTTGAGAACGGACACGACTGGCGAAGATTTATTAAAATATGAGACCTACACGTTCAACGCTGCATTTTGAACCAAAACTTTTCACTTACTGTTAAATATTTGGCAACACCGTTGGAGCAATGTATCTATGTTGTTCTCGTGTGTGAACTAACTCATCTAGATATTTTTGATCATTTAATCGGTACTCTTTTTTTTTGTCTCATTGCTTGATAACTGACAAAAGTAACCGTGTGTTAATGTTAGCCTTCAACTGGAATTTAAAAAAAATTATAAATTTTGAAAATGACAGTAATAATGAATATCTTTATTGCACACTATCTACTAGAGAATTTGCTGTTGGATGTAAGGGGAACGTTGATATTAAAGACATTTGCTTCAGTTGAGTTTATTTCTTGCTTCAATTATGAGGAACATTTCATCTTGAGAAATGAGTAGATTTTAAGTGACTACTGTTAATCATCTGCTAAATGTTAAAATTAATTCAGAAATTTCGTGTTGTGAACGTTATGATTTGATTATGAAAAATACCAATGCATTCCTGAAAAATGTCGTATCTATACTCTGTTCATCATAAGAATGAACCTAATGTAAATATTACACCATGTATTCATCCACGTTTTCTTGATCTCATTGGATTTCGTTTCATGTGAAGAGGAAGCTAATCTGTGACTAGTACAGTCAAGTACGATTATAAGCATACGTTTGACCTGTGTTACACGCACATAGGCTGAGCGATAATGCAGGGCAACAGCTTTACCGGCGCAGTAAACTTCAACAGCACTGGCCAGCCAGCGGTCCTACTAACCTGCAATGATGTGGGTAGTTGCAGTTCAGACGTAAAAAGAGACGCGCAAAGAAACAATTCGAATGTTATTTAATTTTTAAAGAGAGTGGAATAATATTCGGAAAAACTCCAGCACTACGCCCTGCTTCTTAGATGACCAGAGTAGCATAAAATACTCTCGTTCTCACCTGACATAGTACTCTAATTACAAACAACAGTGATGAAACTTCCTGGCAGATTAAAACTGTGTGCCCGACCGAGACTCGAACTCGGGACCTTTGCCTTTCGCGGACAAGTGCTCTACCATCTGAGCTACCGAAGCACGACTCACGCCCGGTCTCACAGCTTTACTTCTGCCAGTATCTCGTCTCCTACCTTCCAAACTTTACAGAAACTCTCCTGCGAACCTTGCAGAACTAGCACTCCTGAAAGAAAGGATACTGTGGAGACATGGCTTAGCCTCAGCCTGGGGGATGTTTCCAGAATGAGATTTTCGCTCTGCAGCGGAGTGTGCGCTGATATGAAACTTCCTGGCAGATTAAAACTGTGTGCTGACCGAGACTCGAACTCAGGACCTTTGCCTTTTGCGGGTAAGTGCTCTACCATCTGAGCTACCGAAGCACGACTCACGCACGGTCTCACAGCTTTACTTTTGCCAGTATTTCGTCTCCTACCTTCCAAACATTACAGAAGCTCTCCTGCGAACCTTGCAGAACTAGCACTCCTGAAAGAAAGGTAGAGCACTTGCCCGCGAAAGGCAAAGGTTCCGAGTTCGAGTCTCGGTCGGGCACACAGTTTTAACCTGCCAGGAAGTTTCATATCAGCGCACACTCCGTTGCAGAGTGAAAATCTCATTCTGGAAACAGAGATGAAAATTTTTAACTTCAACTGTTGTAGCACTTGTACTCTTGCATCCCACCTGCTCTCCATCTCCACACTCTCCACACCCTTGCCCAAGGTGGCTTCCGCCAACTCCCCCTTCCTGATGATGTGCTCGTTCCTTCCATATACACTTCCTATCAGCTGTAATCCTCCCCTTCCTTTCCTTCCTCCTCCCATTTCCTCCAGGGCTCCTTCTCTCCTTCCTCACCTTCCTTTCTCCCTCCCCCTCCTCTCTCCCAGTTCTCCCACTTCCTCCCCTCCCAGGCTTCCACACCTGACCCTACCTTCTCCCCTCCCCTCACCCTTCCTTTCGCCTGTTTGCTTCTTTCCCCCCTCTTTTCCCTCTACCCGTTCCCTGCACCCAGTGTCAGACACCCTCCATCTCATCAGTGTATTCAGTGTGCAGAAGATCGTCACCAATATGCTACAGTTTTCTCTTCATCTGAGTGCGTCAGTGTTCTCCTTCAGTGTGCTCCTCCGCTCGCATGTGAAACTGTTTGTCTATGTTTGTGTGCACTGCTGAACTTGCTTGTACAACCAGTGCCTTCCGTGAACGCCTTCATTTCATTTCTTATTATGTCTCCTGCTTTTACCATTCATGTATGTCTGTTTTTCTGTCTCCACGTTTACTACCTGCTTTTCTGTTGGCCGAAGAGTGGCGCATGTAGGCCGCTGGCAGCCTGCCTCGTACAAGGCATGTAATTACAATGAAGTGAAGAAAGTTAACTTCAATAGGGAAATTCTTCTGCGCGGGCTGTGGGTAATGCAAAAGTATACTGCAGGGATTTCATCGTACTGTTGAATACAGAAGCCATTGAAGGTGTTAATTCCAATCAGTCATCTGGTAATCTGTTAGCTCCTTCCTTATCTGAGTCCGAGAAATACATTTCAGTTCTGGAAGTGTCAGCTGCTATGTGGATAATGACGGAAACCACAAAGCCAACCAGGAGCCCCATTTTCTCCTCCTCCCTCATGATGTGCTGTTCTATATCCCGCCAGCGTTCCGCCGGCCGGTGTGGCCGAGAGGTTCTAGGCGTCCCAGTCCGGAACCGCGCGACTGCTACATTCGCAGGTTCGAATCCTGCCTCGGGCATGGATGTGTGTGATGTCCTTAGGTTAGTTAGGTTTAAGTAGTTCTGAGTTCTAGGGGACTGATGACCACAGATGTTAAGTCCCATAGTGATCAGAGCCATTTGAACCGCCAGCGTTCAGTAGCAACATGCGAAAAATCTGCGGGCATTATAGTTCAATTCTTTTATCTTGGCGGTTCGCGCATGCCCGCCCAGACGCGGGAGATTGCTGCGTTGCCACTTGTACGCGCCAAGAGAAGCAGCGCCTTAGTATAGTTCGCAAACTTACGTTTAGGGGGGAGCGCACAGTTTATGAAGTAAAGCCACAACGGCCGCATTAACCGTTTCGCTGCTGCTGCTACAGAGACGTGCTCCCCGCATTCCGCGATGTGCGCGATTTTGTCATCATAGCATTGCTCGCTTGTGCAGACACACGGTGTTTTGACAAACAAGGTTTGAACTCAAAACCTTTTGCTTAGCAGCCATACACGTTAACCATTACACTAACGCAGCTTATCATTTAAAGTATCTCCCGGAGGACTTTAAAATATCGCGCAAAATACCAACAAACACTATTGGTATGACTATGAATTACTCACGTTTCGTCGAAGTACAACAGGAAATAAACAATTACCGCTGTTCTTTATTGCGAAAAAGCGGTTAGTGAGAATGATACAAACACCTTTCCTGCCTCAATTAGGAGGCTTATTGCTTGTTTGGTTTAATTAATTAATAGAATATGAAGCAATTGGTATAAAGAATACTTTTTCCAAACATTCTATAAAAGAAAGTCTGCTATCAATACATTGCTTTTGTTCAATTACTTTATTTATGACTGATCGTTTCTAAAACTGAAGACACTCGTCCGTGCTCTGCACTGCAGTCGAGCTCTGACAACGTCGTTCTCTGTTCATTGGCTGACTGTGTTTGGTGACGTCAGATGTGCAGAACGAACCTAAACTCGGCCGCCGTCATAAATGACGCGCACTTGTTACTGTATGTCTGGCAGCTTAACAGTCTTGTTACTTCTAGGGCAAATCCTGTAACCTGGCTCCTCATCAGTTCTGTCGGCTGCACATTGTAATGGTACAGTGGCTGTCAGAGTCACAATACGCAACTCTTGAGCCGAGTGATATCACAGCTTACACAAGAATATACACTCCTGGAAATGGAAAAAAGAACACATTGACACCGGTGTGTCAGACCCACCATACTTGCTCCGGACACTGCGAGAGGGCTGTACAAGCAATGATCACACGCACGGCACAGCGGACACACCAGGAACCGCGGTGTTGGCCGTCGAATGGCGCTAGCTGCGCAGCATTTGTGCACCGCCGCCGTCAGTGTCAGCCAGTTTGCCGTGGCATACGGAGCTCCATCGCAGTCTTTAACACTGGTAGCATGCCGCGACAGCGTGGACGTGAACCGTATGTGCAGTTGACGGACTTTGAGCGAGGGCGTATAGTGGCCATGCGGGAGGCCGGGTGGACGTACCGCCGAGTTGCTCAACACGTGGGGCGTGAGGTCTCCACAGTACATCGATGTTGTCGCCAGTGGTCGGCGGAAGGTGCACGTCCCCGTCGACCTGGGACCGGACCGCAGCGACGCACGGATGCACGCCAAGACCGTAGGATCCTACGCAGTGCCGTAGGGGACCGCACCGCCACTTCCCAGCAAATTAGGGACACTGTTGCTCCTGGGGTATCGGCGAGGACCATTCGCAACCGTCTCCATGAAGCTGGGCTATGGTCCCGCACACCGTTAGGCCGTCTTCCGCTCACGCCCCAACATCGTGCAGCCCGCCTCCAGTGGTGTCGCGACAGGCGTGAATGGAGGGACGAATGGAGACGTGTCGTCTTCAGCGATGAGAGTCGCTTCTGCCTTGGTGCCAATGATGGTCGTATGCGTGTTTGGCGCCGTGCAGGTGAGTGCCACAGTCAGGACTGCATACGACCGAGGCACACAGGGCCAACACCCGGCATCATGGTGTGGGGAGCGATCTCCTACACTGGCCGTACACCACTCGTGATCGTCGAGGGGACACTGAATAGTGCACGGTACATCCAAACCGTCATCGAACCCATCATTCTACCATTCCTAGACCGGCAAGGTAACTTGCTGTTCCAACAGGACAATGCACGTCCGCATGTATCCCGTGCCACCTAACGTGCTCTAGAAGGTGTAAGTCAACTACCCTGGCCAACAAGATCTCCGGATCTGTCCCCCATTGAGCATGTTTGGGACTGGATGAAGCGTCGTCTCACGCGGTCTGCACGTCCAGCACGAACGCTGGTCCAACTGAGGCGTCAGGTGGAAATGGCATGGCAAGCCGTTCCACAGGACTACATCCAGCATCTCTACGATCGTCTCCATGGGAGAACAGCAGCCTGCATTGCTGCGAAAGGTGGATATACACTGTACTAGTGCCGAGATTGTGCATGCTCTGTTGCCTGTGTCTATGTGCCTGTGGTTCTGTCAGTGTGATCATGTGATGTATCTGACCCCAGGAATGTTTCAATAAAGTTTCCCCTTCCTGGGACAATGAATTCACGGTGTTCTTATTTCAATTTCCAGGAGTGTATATATAAAGGCGATAAGAAAGGTGCACATAAAAACAGAGCAAGGGAGGTAAAAATACACTTACATGGAGACGTTCATGGGGTACAATTAAAAAAAGGCAACGTTAAGATAAAAAAACACTATTATGGATTCGCAGAGCACAAAAAAGACACTGAAGTCCCACACACAGGTTAAAAGTTGGCCACAGTATTAAAAACACTACAGAACAAGACATGTTAAACCCACACACAACGAAGAATAAAACTGACAGGAGGGACCAGCCGAGGGAGAGGCTTGAGAGGATGGAAAAGCAGGAGAGTGCAAGGTGCAGCAAGGGAGGGGGCGGGATGAAAAGGTAAGGGGCATCAGGGTGTGCACCAAGAGGCAGGAGACAGGTGGGGAATAAGATAAAGAGGGAAGACAAGGCAGGAGGGAGTGCAGAGACACTGAAGGGGAGCATAGGAGAGGGAGGGGGAGTAGGAGGGGAAGCCACTCAGGAGATGGAGGAGAGGGAGCCCCGAGGAGAAGGCAGGGGAAGGTGGGATTAGAGTTGATTGGAAAGGAAATCATCTGTGGGAGGCACATCATCTGGAGGGGTAGGGGGGGGGGGGTAGATGTTGGAAGTTGCATAGGGAAAGGAGGTGAATGGTGTGGAGATGAAGGGAGGGTGAGACATAAGGGTAAAAGTGCAGCAATGTCCTTGTGGAGAGGAAGGGAGACACCAGGGGGTGAGGGGGATCAAGGCAGTGGACAATACACAGCGTACACAGATGTTCAAGGAAAAGGAGAAGGTGGAGGAAGGTGATGAGGTCGTAGAGGATGCACGTGGGGGACAGAAGGCGTATGCGGAAGGTGAGGCGGAATACATGGCGTTCAAGGATTTGGAGTTCTTTATAGAACCTGGGAGGGGCAGAACTCCAAGCAATGCTGGCATTACAAAGATGGGGCGGATCATGGATTTGTAGGTGTGAAGGATGGTGGAAGGATGCAGATCCCATGTCCAGCCAGGAGTTGCAGGAGTGAGCCTTGTGTTCGATGGTAAGGAGATGGGGAGTCTAGGTGAGGTGGTGGTCGAGGGGGAGGCCAGGGTACTTGAGGGTAGGAGTGAGGTGGATAGGGCAGCCATAAATGGTGAGGTAGAAATCATGGAGACAGGAAGAGCGGGTGGTACGGCCTATGATGATCACCTGGGTCTTTGAGGGGTTGATACAGAGGAACCACTGATTGCACCTGTAACACCATAGCTCTAGTGCTGTACTGATTTATTTTGCTTTTGTTTCATTTAATGTTACATTGCTGTGCTTCTGTAAATGTGTTTGATTGAATAGATAACACAAAATTGTATACTCCTTTCTTTGTGCAAACTTTGACGTCATGTTTTGGTTCAATGCAAAGTAGTGTATCTGCAATTTATATTCTTTGTCCCATTTGGAGGGAACAAAGCTTACTGTATATGATTGTAATTTTGTGTGAATAATTTTTGGTAGAAACGTCAATATGTTCAAATGTTCTGTTTTATTTAATGTATTTGGTTGCTGTTATGTAAACTGCTGATCCTCACTTAGGGTTCTTAGTTAGTTTGTATGTAAAAGGTGTAGTGATTCCCCTCGGGAACGGAACTGTGTAGTGCGCGCAAATTGCGGTTGGCCTAGGTGGAAAAGGTGGAACTGATAGTCAGTCGGGGACGAGCTACGAGTCGAGGACGGGCTACGAGTCTGTGCACTGCCATGTAAAAGATGCATATTGTGCTGGTTCCGAGAGAGGCTTTTCCTGCCGCTTTCCAGTGCCTCGGAAGAATGGATAAATAGCTGGAAATATTCTGGGATTGGTATCAATCATCGCCAGCAAGAAATAACAGAGTCCAGCATTTCTACCTGCAATTCCACCTAACAACATGCAGTTGCCACCACATTGCTCAATCATTACATCGGAATACTACAATGATGTACAGTGAAGGATCAGCTTATTGGATGTGTTAGTGTGCTCAAATATAAGGTAAATTTTATCTGAATTTATGTATCTACCCTGATTTTTTTTCCTCATCATAACACCTCTCAGGTTCCTCTCCATTTGAGCTAAAGTGATATCCGAGTGTCCTTACTGAAAGAACATTAAACACAATTTTTTAATTAATGCCTCTTGAACATAGTAAAGGGAAAGTTAAAGTTTATGTGGCAAGAGAGTGAGTTAAAGTTAATGATGCTTGCTGAAAATAATTTTCCTAGTAAAACTGTTTATTAATGTGTTGTTGCCAACTTCAAATTAAAAGTTCTTAAGACTGAGGCTTATAAAGTTTTGGTTACTAAATGATCACATTACTGCCTGTTGTAAATTGCAGAAGGTGAGTCAGTATCTTACATATATGTTAATTTTGTGTCTCACTGTAGTAAAAGTGGAAAACTGCAATAGTAGGAAATTATATGTTCATGATTGCTAAGTGTTTATCTCTCTTGTGTATTGGAAGCGCATATTAATAGTATAACTGGATCCACAGTTTGTCTATTGTGTTAATGCTGAGCAACAAGTAACGGAAAGACCATTAATTATAAAAATCATAATTTCTTTCTTCAAATGACAGTGAGAAGCAACCTTTCAGTGGATTCCAATTAACTTTCATTTTAAATAGTAAAGTATTTAAGTGAGAGAGACTTAACCTATATCCAATTAATTCTGCAGTGGATATAAATAGTAACGTTATAAAGACTATTCAGTTTAAATAAGCCCTGAAAGTAACAGTGTGTTTCGTTATCTGTTATAATTTTGCAAATAGTTTGTGCTGCTTTAACTGTTAGTTTCAATCTTACCGTAAACATACGTATGTGTCAGAGTTCACTGCACTCGCGTGTGACAAAGTATAGGGTGTGTTTATCCATTAAAGTTACTAATACCTATTCTCTTGAACGAGAATGTTAATCATTCTCTTGCCTAGATAGGCTGGCGGCCGTTTTCGTTATCCGTTAAACAGTGCAGATAGGCAAAATTTTGTTTGTTTCTGTTCAAATATTTACGTAATTCTGACTTTCATTTCCGATAAGCCACTTCCGTTAGGAACAACACGGTCAACATAACAAAATTCCTCTCAGAGGGTAACACTGCTCTGTTGCTTTATACCATAACTGCTGTTTGCAAACTGCATCCAGTTCCGAGGTTATGGTATAGCAGTAGCAGACAGGAGTGTTATACACCAAGCAGTGAATTGGCCAAGGTGGTTTTGGAGGGTACGTTGGCGCTATTGAGGGATAGGAAGGCGGTGTCACCAGCAAATTGAAGGAGATGAACAAGTAGGGGAGGTTTGGGCACATCAGAAGTGTACAGGAGATAGAGGAGATGGGAAAGGACGGCTCCTTATGGCACGCTGGCATAGGGAAAGAAAGTATGGGAGTTGGAATTGTGGATAGTGACATAGGAGGGTGGACGGGAGAGGAAGGAAGCAGCAAGATGGATGAAGTTGACAGGGAGAGCATAGGTATGGAATTTGAAGAAGAGCCTGGGACGCCAGACACAGTCGTAGGCATTCTGGAGGTCACGGGAAACAAAGATAGTGGAGCGATGGGAGTTACGTTGGAGGGAAAGAAGACTGGTAAGCTTAAGTAGCTGGTCGTCGGCTGAAAAGAAGGCCAGAAATCACACTGGGTAAGGGGAAGGAGGTGGTGCTGGTTAAGGTGGTAATTGAATATAATGGCAGACGATGGTCTCAAAGTCCTTACTCAACATGGAAGTGAGGCAAATGGAATGATATGAGTAAGTATCAGACGGGTGTTTGTTGGGTATAAGGAACAGCAGTACACGGGAAGTCTTCCACAGGTCGGGGTAAAATCAAGTGGAGGACATTCTACAGGGTAGCAAGGACAGCCAGGAAGAAGGTAGGGCCAGAGGAGTTGTAAATATGATGGGCCGAGCGGATTTCCAGGGCAGCGATCGTCCATGGGCAGCTGGTCTGCATCGCCACGTTTTGGGAAGCAGAACCAGTTGGTGAGGAACTTCGCGCCTGCCACCTGCTGGTGGCAGTACACACTGCTAGCTACTGCCTGCTGCTCTTTGACTCTCGCATCGCCTCTGTGTACTATGAGCAGCCAGGGAAAGTGCAATCGTCCACGTAACAAGCAGGCCGAGAGAGCAGCATCGGGCATAGCCACTTTTTTCCGTATATGCTTTTTCCTATGTTTTTCACAACAGTGCGTTTCAAGACAAAAGCGTGGAGACATGTACAGAAAGCAAATTCTTTTCGTTCCCATTCAAGGCAAGCGTTATTTTTTTTAGTGAAAACAGAGATCCACCCAAACAGTCGATGAAGGCTCAACCGTACTGACCGTCACCGTATCATCCACAGGGCACAGGCATCACTGGAATGCGGATGCAGAGGGGCATGTGGTCAGCTCACCGCTCTCCCAGCCGTATGTGAGTTTTTTTTTAGTATCCCACTTCAATTGATTTGGTAGTCATACAAAGCAGCTCTTGTAGGAGGCCACTGTGGAAACAGAAGTAGACCTCGTCGCTAGAAATTCTGTTGCTGCTGGTACCATTGTGGATGTGCCAGCAATCTTCCTCGAGGGTTGGATCCCCTCATTTCCAAGCGAGAAGATTGCACTACCTGGGCTACGCTCACAGTAGAATCAACGCATTTGGAAGAGCCTCCTGCCGCTGATGCTGCTGTCGCCATCTGTGTGCCTGCTGTCGCTGCCATTCTGCACTGTCGCCGACACCACTGCTGCTGCCGCAGTCGCTGCAGTTTTTCACTGCCACCGCTGTCCTCGCTGCTGCTGCCGTTTATCGTAGCTGTCACCTTCGCCGTCAGCACAGTCACCATCTTCACTCCCCACTTTGAAACCACCACCACGTCCCACCCTACAACCTCCATCATTTTCACCTCCCCGACAGCTGCTCCAACCATGATCACATGGAGCTCTTCAGCAGACCACATCCCTTCCCTCCATGTCCACTCCAATCCAGTGCCGTTTTCGGCAGTCACTTCCCCTGCTTCTCCTTCACCCTTAGTGTTCACCCCATTGCCATCTTCAGACTTACCACCACTCACTGCACCACCGACGACAGGCTCCCAGGTAGCACAGATTTCCGCCCACCATGCCACAGTTTCTGCCATACTCATGCCCCACACCTGCTGCATCACCCACCCTTCAGGGAGGACCTTCGCCAAAACCTCCCCCCACAACCCATTCCCCAGCCCCCTTCCCACCCTGTCCTGTCCCAGAAACCAACTAAACCTTCTAACGTTAATCCTGACCCCCAAAGAAAACCCCAATCTCCATCACACCACCAACCCCATGGTCCCGACTCCGGCCCCCACCCCTACAACCCCTTCTGCCTACACTGTTGTCCTCTCCAGTCCTGACCGTCAATTCCTCGACACTCACACCATCACCCTGGCCATCCATAAATACTTCCCCAATTCCCCTGTCTCTCTTCTGATTTCTTGAAAATACTTGGTCCTCATTAAATCCCCCAATGCTTCCTTCCACACCGATCTCCTCTCCAAAATTCCATGTATCCAATTTTGCCCATGAGCCACCCTTACCCCCTACCACACCCCATCCTCTCCCCAACAGCCTCAACCTCCCCAATGTCTGCCGACCTTAACTGCTGTGATCGTGAAGTTTATCCCTGTGATCACGGAGGCTGAAGTGTGATCGGAACTAAATTCCCATACTGACATTGAAATCTGATTGGCCTGTTGCATCTTTAATGATGCGGAGCTAACCTACCTCATGCACCTATTCACAGAATCCTCCTCCTGCATCGACCACCTCCTTACAGAGGGAAGCAAATCTAAAATAGATGTCACAAATTACTCCCGCCCTCCCATTCACACCCCCCCCCCAATCCTACTGCTGCCATTGATATGTTAAGTATAACGACCATGTCATTGCCGCCTGCAAGATTCCTCTACCTGTCCCCACTGCAAAAATTCCGACTTCCTGAAGTACTGCCCCAACCTCGCCTCTCTCCCCTCCTGTAATACCTGTAATGAATACTGCCCTACCTACTCCTCTAAAGGTAAACCGAAAGCTCCTCCCATCACCCCAGAGTTCACCATCTCTGGTCACCCCACCCCCCAACAACTCACTCTGCCCTCCTCCTACTGCAGAGGACAACATCCGCTTTGTTACCATTGTCCTCCAAAATATCCACCCCCTCCAACACCCCCACACAGTTTCCTAAATCACTCTCATTGCCTGTTCCATCTTTCACCTCACCACATATGACACCTACTCACATAACAATGCCCACTTCACCATCACCCACCCCTACCAACCTCGTCTAAATCTCCCCTACCTAGGCAAGACAACATTACAGTATCCTTCACCATAATATCTGCTCCCTGCCAGCCCACAAACTCCTCTTTCATCACACTGTCAATTAATACCACGTGAGGCTTTCATTCTAAATGAACCCTTCCTCCAACACCGTATCTCTGTCACCACAGCCCCTTACACCCTCTACCACACTGACAGCCCATACCACCTGGCTAATGGTGGGGTAGCTGGTGGCCAACACAAGCACCTCCGTGTTTGGCCCCAACCTCTCCTCAACAATCCTGACAAGCATCCCACCCTCAGCCTATTCTTCCCTCCACTTATCATCACATGAGCCACCATCAACATCCAACCTCATACCCCCCTGCCCCCTATGATTTCCTGGCCCACACTTGCCACACCTTCTCCACCAATGTGATTGCTACATACATCAACATCCACCACCCTCCAGGGAGACCTTGTTCCCCCCCTCCCCAATACAACCAACCAAAATCCAACACTACTCCCAATCTCACTGAGCGCATCACCATGGAAGTCCTTGACCTAATTGGCAGCGACCATGCACCCATTGTCCTCACCGTCTCTGATGGTCGCCATCCTTGCCCCATTCCTCACCCTGACATTCCAGCTAAACTTGTCCACGATTACTCCCACAACAACTGGGATGCCTACTGGGACTCCATAAACACCCAGGACTAACGCCACGACCCTATCCTCTAATCTCGAGGTGATATGTCTTAAACAGCTATCTTCCTCCACCAGATATTGTCTGATGCTGTAGCCACACATACCCCTAACAAAGCCATAAGACATCACCGCCCAGCCTTCACCCTACAGGCCATCCTTCTCCTTCGTGAATCTTGTCACCTGTACCACTCCGTCCTCTACACTCATCACCTCGACTTACTCGCCCCCCACCGGCAATTACGAGACATCCACCACATGCTTACTGCGAAGAAATTTCATGCCTGGTGACAGACATGCACACAACACCACTCTCCCAATAAACTCATCTAAGTATTGGTCTGCTTTCCATCGCCTTACTGGGAACTGCCCTATCCTGTAGTACACTCTCCTCCTTGATGACTGTCCCTTTCCAGATAACATCAGTAAGACCAACCACTTTGCTTCCCACCTGTCCAATGCCTTTTCCATTCCAGATGATCCCCAATTTGATTATTCCCTCTTCCCCAGTGGCATCAAACATATGAATACCTCTGCTCCTTCCCTTGCTCCTAGCTTCCAGTACTTGGGCCACACACCACCATCAGAACTTAACACTCCAATCAATACACAGGAACACCACACCCGGCCATGACTGCGTTACCTACTGCCATCTCAAACACTGCCGTCCCTCCTTTCTTGCAGTCCTTGCTGCCCTCTGCAATGTAATCCTTTCCCCCTGGCTTCTACCCTGACCTATGTGAAACCTCCTGTATCCTGATGTTCTCCAAATCCAACAAGCCTCCATCTGATGCCTCCTCCTATTGCACTATATGTCTCACCACGGTGGTCAGCAAGCTCTTGGAATCCACCCTTACCCAGAGCATCCATCTCCACCCCCATCGACACCACCTCCTTCACAGCACCCAGTGTGGCTTTCAACTGTCCTTATTTGCCGACGACCAACTCCTACACCTCACTCATTTCCTCTCCCTCCAGCTTAACTCCCGTCACTCTGCCATTTTTGTTTACATAGACCTCGAAAAGGCCTATGGCCGCGTATGGCTTCCTGGTCTCCTGTTTAAACTCCAGACCTATGCCTCTCCTATCAACTATGTCCATCGAATTGTATCCTTCTTCTCCCACTGCCCCTCCTATGTTACCATCCAAAATGCCGATTCCTGCACCTTCCACCCCTCTGCAGTGTACTCAAGGGCTCTGTCCTCTCCCCTCTCCTCTACCTCCTGTACACAGAAGATATGCCCCAATCCTCCCTTCAGTCCACCTCCTGCAGTATGCTGATGACACCTCCTACCTTGCCCTGGCTCCTACCCTTCAACAGGTCCAACACCTTCCCAAGAATCACCTTGACTCTTTTGCCACATAGTGTAACCAGTGGTTGCTCAAAATCAATCCTTCCAAGTCCCAGGCAATCATCGTAGGTCAAACCACTCGCTCCTTTTGGCTCCGTGATATTCCCCTTACCATCTGCACCCATCCTGTCCACCTCCCCCCACCCTCACCTACCTTGGACTCACCATTGACTGTCACTGCACCTGGATTCCTCATCTCAGCTCTATCCAATCCAAAGCCCTCAGCCACTCTGTCTCCTTAAACTCCTCTCTAGCTGGACATGGGGGTTGAACCCCTCTGCCATCCTCCACAGCTAGAAATCCTTAGTCTGTCCCATCCTCTGTTATGCCAATCCAGCCTGGATACCCGCCCCCCTTCCCAAATTCTATATGTCCCTCCACATCCTCGAGTGCCATGTGCTCAGACTCACCTTAGGTATACGCCTCCCATTCCCCAAGCAGATTCTCTGTGACCTGATTCCTTTTCCCCATCTGCTCCTATTCCTCAAACATATCCAAGCCATCTACACCTCCCACCGACTTGATCCCCCTCATCCCTTGCTTACTCCTATCCAAACCCTTCCTGCTGCCATACCTTCTCTGTTGTGTCACTCTCCCATCCACCTCTACACCCTTCATTTCCTTTCCCTAGGTGGCTTCCATCAACTCACCCTCTCGAATGAGGCCCTCTCTCCCTCCATTGATCTGTCATATCTACACTGTTTCTCTCCTCCCATTTCCTCCCCCTGTTTTTCTTCTGGGCTCCCTCTTCCCCCTTCCATCCTGTTTTTTCTCCACCTACCCTCTCTTTGACTCCTTTCTCTTCCCTGACTCCTTTTCCTTCCCCTCCCACTGCCTTTCCCACTCCTTCTTGCATCTGCCCTACCCCCCTTTTCTGTGTCCTCTCCCTCCATCGGCTACCCCTTTTTTGGGTTTTCATCCTCATTTGACGGCCTCCCCCCCACCCCCCGCGTATCTCTTTGTACTCTATAGTGCAGTGTTTCCGCAGTTGTTCAGTGTTGTGCATCCCCCTTGTTAAGTGTTGGGAACAGAAACCAGACTGTCACTACATTTTTTAATTGTGCCTGTCTAACTACATCGTGTTTAAATCAGCATTACCCACCCTTACTTTTTATATTTTCTTTGCAACTTTTCACCATGTTCTTTTTAAGCAGTCACCATTTTATCACCCTTTTTTTTCCTGTAGGCTGCAGAGCGGCGTATTACGCTGCTGCCAGCCCGGCCACCCCGGGGGGGAAATGAAAACCAATAAAAGAAAAAAAAAGGAATCTTCTAACTGTCACGCCAATCGATGGTCCAAAGATGTACTGTGTGCATTCGCGCCTATAGGTCGCGCGTTCCAGCAGATTCTGTGAATCAAACTGTCGCTAAGCTACCTTCATCCCTAGCATCAGAAATTGGTGTCGGGGAACATATGTATTGTACTTAATAAAATATATTTTTTATTTTGATATCCTCTGCCTCTCATATTAATTTGTACGAACAATTTCAGCACACCCTGTATAGGTTGCCTTACCACATCATGTGCCCATGACACCGCCAGTCTCATAGGTACATACATAGATATAATTAATGTGGAATTAATTCCAATAGTTACGGATGTAAGTATAAGCTGCAGTCAAATGAAAACGAGACAGATGGAAAAATTAACTAAATCATGTGTTACTTTGACATGAAAAGCTATAACTGTTAATATATTTATCCAATTGTGATACAAGATAGGCGATGCCTTCACAAAAAAAAAAAAATGATTGCAGTTGCCTACTGTGATGGACCTTGCCTGCTCGTAAATTTCATATCTCAATTGAAATGTTCGATTCTGTATAAATGTTGGCCTGGCTTAAGTTTCATGCTTAAATTATCCAAGTCTGAAGATATTTTTGCATATATTTGTTTGTTAAAACACTACTTTTCTGATAATATATTTTTATTTTTCATATCCAGTCCATTGCACAGCATCCATTTTCAATTAGTAATGCAACTGTCAGCTCAAATTATCCAAGAACGGCTTTACTGTACACTTCAGTTTCCATACAAAAAAATTTCTTTTCATCCATAATTTTCCTAATTTTACTATCGACAATGATGTCGACGCTACACAAAGATGGGAAGTGGCTCCTTCTCAGATTGTCAAAATTTGCGACCTTTGTTACTAACTGTTAGGTCGGTAAATCTTTGTGAAAGTAATTATTTCAAGAAAAAATTACGGAAGTTAAATCTGAAAAGATATTTCTACTAAAAAGTGAGAACAGTACTGAACTGACTACACCCTGTTCTAGAAGGTACTGCATAGTAAAACGAGGTGAAAATGTTTATGTGAAGTTTGGGATATGTATCGTAGGTTTTTGGGGAAAACAATGTTCAGTCACTATCTAATTATTTAATACCACGTTTTACAACACATTACCAGCATTCAAATAACCCTCCATCAGTTTTATACATATGTTGCATAATCTGGGGTGCTGCTTCTTGATACTGCCATAGGTTCATTTTGATGTTACGGCATTGTCACTGGGTTATCATGAAATGGTCAAAATAAGTTTTCGTTGTTCTTGTTTACAAGGGTTTTTATTTCGTACACTAGATGTTCAGGGATGAATGCGATTTACAAGAAAGTCTGACAATATGCTGCCGATACAGAATTCGGCCTGACTGAAGTATGGCGGCGCACAAATCGCCTCCATTTATATGGTTTTAAAGAATTACTATCATTGTTACATCTTGAATTTTGCATAAGAACAGTTAGAGTTTTTCCATACACCTTCACAAATTTTATAGAAATTTACATAGAATAAAAGTGAATAATTCCATACCAAGACAGGTAAGAATCTGTTCTTATAAGACTATAAATTACATGTTTTATCATTGCAACAGTATTTTTCGTTAATTGACTCAAAGAAAAAACATACTATATTTTCAGGTGTATAGAGTGATTAGTTTTATCAAATAAAAGGCCTATACGCAACTAATTAATTTTTGTATGAGTAAAATTTACATTTCTATATGGTCATCATTACAGTTTTCTTAACTAACACAATTACAATATGAGTATGTTGATTCTGCCTGAAAAATCATTGTGTCATATTTTTATTAGCAAATCAAACAATTTCTGACTTCAAAACATAAAAATAGCTGTCTCTCTATGACTTGGAAATATTGGAACTTTAATCGTTAATTACTCCATAATTACAAGAGGGAAATTATTCCCACCATGTGCCTCAAGGTTGTATTGTGTGTAAATTATGATGGTACATTAGCGTTTAATCCAACACGTTTCTTTCATTCTATTTACTGGTAAGACCTAATGTAAACAATGTCAAAACACTTTAAATTAGTGAAACTTACTAATATTATATTTATACCCTCTTTGGGGAGTGGAGATTGGAATAGGATATAGGTTCCCAAAGGGTTGCGGTATTACAACTGGAAGCTATGTTCGTAGTATGTATGTAAAATTTGTGGAGGCAACTGTGTCAGATAGTCACAGATAGACTTAGATGCGTGAGCTCATTTCTCAAGCAACAGAATATTTCCGAACAAAGATTCTCGCTGTTGAAATTAGCCCAAGAGAGGTGTGACGCTCAATCCTGAAAAGTTCTCCATTAATATCTGTGATCTAAAGTATGCTGATTGGCTGACTTTCAAGACTTGACAGAGGCAGTCATGATTTTGACACGAATGTCGTCACTTACCTGTTGCTCAAAGATTCGTAATTTACGTTATAATGACTGTCTAACATAGACTGTAGCGCTGATGTCGGTGGATTCCGCCGACGACCGACATCGGCCGATGTCGTCACATCAGTACACCACTATGCGCACAGTCACAATGTATCCAGTCTCATGACCCGAACGTACAGATTTCGGACGACAATCGGCGAAATTCAAATCCGTTTGTTTTTTTCGGTCACAATGGCCGATACGACACGAAGCGAGGATTGCCAGAAGCTGATTAATATAGTCATAGGAGAGGTTTCTGGCATTCTGAGGTTGAAAAACATCATAATCCGGATATATAGTTGATATTGTTCACAGAGACATCGCTTCTAAAGCCGTATTGGCTATAACAGCGAAAGTGAATGGCCTCATCTAAATTACACATAAAACTTATATTTTATAAAATCACTTATTGCGGCTTATCATATAAAACGGCGTATTTTTAATTACGCTTTCGGAAAAATGTATCGACTGTGACGTCCAATGTTCATTTTAGTTTGTTACGTATTTTGGGGATTCCTAATAACAATATAAAACTTATTTTCAAAGTCTTGTTTTCTGCAAAATGTGCACGCTCGACTTAAGAACAAAACGCAAACAAAGATAACTTATTAAATGTCCTTTTATTTCAGTCTTTGGTCACAATATAAATTCTTTTGACGATGACTGGTTTCAGTCAGTAATGACCATCTTCAGATCTGTTCTACACCATGTCATAATGTGATAAAGCCGTAATGACATCATCAAAACATTTATACTCAGCAAAGCATCGTCACGTAGAACAAAAATGTGGCGTAAAATGGGCCACTTCGTCCACACAGTCATATCGCAACTGGCGTTACTGTACAAAACTACTCAGTTGCGAAATGACTGTGTAGCCTATTAGACACCTTATTTTAGTTCTACGTGACGATGTTTTGCTGGTGTATAAATGTTTTGCCGATGGCATTACGGCTTTATCACATTAGGACATGGTTAGAACAAATCTGAAGATTGAGAACTACTGACTGAAACCGGTCATCCTCAAAGGAATTTATATTGCGATCAAAGACTGGAATAAATAAACATTTGACACTATTGGATCACTGTTCATATTCGCAACCATGTCACAGCTGGTGATACCTTATTACCTCAAGTAGAGCAGTACATTGTAGTATGCGTTCTTTATTGCATTTTGAAGTTAAAGCAACTAGTTAGAAAACCAAACAATTCTATCTTCTCTGTGATTGCAGAAACGTAGGAAATTAAATTCCAATATGTGCTATTTTTTTTAAGTATGGAAGTGGAATAATAGTGTGTTCATTATTGATGTTTTGTGGTTGTGTGTGTTACAAATTTTCAGTGTGTCAGGTACAGTACATCACATTTTAAGACAAGTGCGAAAAAACGGACTAACCCTCAAATGTAAAAACTTAGAGATAAGTGTTGACATCTGTTGCTGGGTGCGGGAACTATCAAAACTGACATTGGTCTCACGTCTAAGTATCACTTACGGGTGAGACAAATGTCAATTTTAATAGTTCCCATACCAGCAACATATGGCAACACCTTCCTCTAAGGTTGTATGTCTGAGGGTTAGCCTGTACTTTCGCACATGACTTCATTTGTACAACATTTTAACTCTTAAAAAGAGTGGAAGGTGCAGTAGCACGGACTGCTAGCATCTGTTGTTACTCTGCTGCTAATGCGTAATGGTGTGGTAGGAGATTACTGCGTTACTAGTTGTTCTTTGCTTATATTTCCATGGCTTCCTTTCGTTAGTAGCCACTTGAATGCGACATGGACCTATGCTATTACTGCTTCTCTCATGATACCAGTCCTTGAAACCACTTCTTGCACTTTGCATCGTGGATTCAGTAGCCAGGTACGGATCGTGACTTTGAGAATATTGTTTTAAATGGTTTGAGGAGAGAGTACAAAATGATGGCTTGAGATAGTGCCAGTGAAACTGAGAACGAACGTAATTCAGAATACGAACGGTGCAAAGGTGATGACTAATTTGTTTTGCCACCTGCGAATTCCTTGAATGAGACAGGTGATCAAAGTGATGAAGACAGAAGTGTAGAGACTGAATCTTTAGCTACAAGCTCTGCTAGAAATATATTTGGTCGAAACAAATATTGCTGGCTGTTGAAGCCTCTTCCAGTGATAGCTAATGACATTGACCGAGTCAATAACTATCACATGCCCTGTGAACTTTTTCATCCATTCACCATATTTTGTGTGTGATTCAACCAGGTGTAGATGTCAATGAAGAACTATCGCAAAAACGCGAAACATCTCAACCCATGACCCAATAAAAGAAGAGAAAAACGCCTTACATTTTCCATTGTTGCAACAAGTCAGTCTAACTTGAACTCTCTACAATATTTATAGCGAATGTAAACAAAACTTTGGAGATGGAAACTAAAAACCTAAAAAGTAATAGTGTCTTTTTCATTTCTCTGGCTGCTTTGTGGGATTTTTTTTGTGTTTTTATTATTTCGTTAAATAATAAACTTTAAAATTAGCTTGAATGTATTGTGTGTGAGGTGTTAATGTAACGTATACATAAAAATATGGACTGCTTCAAGGAAATTGCTGAATGCATTTTTATGGCAATTTAAATATTGCAGTCTGTCAGACTGAGCCCAGGACTGTGTGTGAAAAATACAACGACCTGTGAAGCTAAGCGTTAATAAGAAACACAGGAGGAATTTGAGTAATTTGTGTATAGAATACTGACTTTTCATTTGGTGGCTGTTGATTGATTTTTGTTATACAGCAACTGGAATGAAGTTGTGGCATTCACGAATATTGTACTATACAGCACTTACAGTAAGTTTTATTGGTGCTCATCGTTTTATCTCGTGCATTTTCCAAGACCGTGTTCCACATTATTTAACACTGTACATTGTTTCAACTTCTTACTTCACCTATTACAAGTTACTGTTATTTTCCTCCTGTATGCACTGAATAAACATTAGAAAAATTCCTCTTTCGTTCCTCTTCACAAATACTTTATTGTAAATACTGCATGTGTACTGTAGTTCTCCTACTTTTTGTTACCTCTACGGCAATCTAAAATTTCTTTGTCAAACACAAATCAATAACCGGGTTTGTCCGACTATCGGCTATAACGACCGTAAACCGTCGGCCACTTCGACGTCGTTGTAACCGGTTTCGATTGTAGTTCGTAATACACGGACTGAAATCGCAAGTTCATCAGGAAACACAAGAAGAGAAAAAACGTTACAGTAAATTTTAGGTAGAGTCTATAAACATGTTCAAGTGACAAAATCCTTATTGTAAATTTTAGGTATAGATTATAACTTGAAAACATGTTCAGGTGACAAGTATTGGATATCTAATGCTTGAAGGTACTGTAGTGGATCTCGTTGGGTTGTTGTAGCTGGACATTATTACTGCTATCTGGCGTTTTCATGCCAGTAGACTGGCGATTCTGTTGCGTGAAGTGCTTTGCAAATGTGGTACAGGCATATGTTTCCGCTCTTCACTACTTTAGGAGTTCAGAGTACCTTATTCCAAACTTATGTTTGTCATTTACACGCATACTGAATGGCAGACATTGAAGGTTAACTGACGTAGGGGAGCCCCATGTATCGTCATCCCCATGGGTGGTGTGACGCCCTTGTGATATGTCGCTGGAATTTTCTACTATGTGCTGCTTATGTTCCAAGCCTCAGTTGAATGTCCGCTGCTGTTTAGAAGCTAACGAAAAAAAATCGATTTTGTGACAAACTGGAGTAAGGAAAGGTCAGTTTCATTGTATAATTAAATCAGATGTACGTGGGAGAACTATTATTTATAGTAATTATTTTGGTTACCTGCATCTTTAACTTAAGTCATCTGTATGTTTCGAGATATTAGAATGTGTTAGACATCATGTAGTCATGTTTTTCTAGTCTGAGAGCGTTTGGGGGCAAGATTGTCCTGCCTTTCTATCCGGGGACTGCTTTGCTCCAAACACATTCAAACATATGACTCGAGTTATCTCTAGCAGATAGCTCTTCAATGGCTAGAAATTGAGCTCACAAGAACTTCACCACAAGAATGCGGCAGGGTATGAAAGCAACTGCGAAAAATATTTAGTATTCCCAGTGAAGAGACGAGTCAACAACTTAAAGCAAGAGACAACCGAAGAGAAAATGTCCTTGGTTCAAAACGACCTGTTTTCATCCCTGAACAGGAGAAGGAACTGAAAGACTATAAAACTTCCTGGCAGATTAAATCTGTGTGCGCGACCGAGACTCGAACTCGGGACCTTTGCCTTTCGCGGGCAAGTGCTCTACCAACTGAGCCACCGAAGCACGACTCACGCCCGGTACTCACAGCTTTACTTCTGCCAGTACCTCGTCTCCTACCTTCCAAACTTTGCAGAAGCTCTCCTGCGAGCCTTGCAGAACTAGCACTCCTGAAAGAAAGGATATTGCGGAGACATGGCTTAGCCACAGCCTGGGGGATGTTTCCAGAATGAGATTTTCACTCTGCAGCGGAGTGTGTGCTGATATGAAACTTCCTGGCAGATTAAAACTGTGTGTCCGACCGAGACTCGAACTCGGGACCTTTGCCTTTCGCGGGCAAGTGCTCTACCAACTGAGCGACCGAAGCACGACTCACGCCCGGTCCTCACAGCTTTACTTCTGCCAGTACCTCGTCTCCTACCTTCCAAACTTTGCAGAAGCTCTCCTGCGAGCCTTGAAGGCATGGCTAAGCCATGTCTCCGCAATATCCTTTCTTTCAGGAGTGCTAGTTCTTTAAGGCTCGCAGGAGAGCTTCTGCAAAGTTTGGAAGGTAGGAGACGAGGTACTGGCAGAAGTAAAGCTGTGAGTAGCGGGCGTGAGTCGTGCTTCGGTAGCTCAGTTGGTAGAGCACTTGCCCGCGAAAGGCAAAGGTCCCGAGTTCGAGTCTCGGTCGCGCACACAGATTTAATCTGCCAGGAAGTTTCATATCAGAGCACACTCCGCTGCAGAGTGAAAATCTCATTCTGAAAGACTATATTTTGACAATGGGAACAGTGTTCTTTTGGTTTTGCAGTTAGAGATGTCATAAATCTTGCTATTCAACTGTCTGAGAAAAACAACACTAAACATATTTTCGACAAAGGAGAAGATTGGTTCTGTGGATTCAAGAGTCATCACCCATACCTTACACTGCTATCGCCTGAGGCGACATCTGCCGCCAGAGCTCAGGCCATAAAAAAGTCTAATGTAGATAAATTTCTCTCCATATTAAAAACTCTCTCAGATGAAATACAGTTTCCGCTCCATCGTACCTTAAATGTGAATGAGATTGGTGTACACATTGCCGCGCGGGATTAGCCGAGCGGTCTTGGGCGCTGCAGTCATGGACTGTGCGGCTGGTCCCAGCAGAGCTTCGAGTCCTCCCTCGAGCATGGCTGCATGTGTTTGTCCTTATGATAATTTAGGTTAAGTTCTATGTAAGCTTAGGGACTGATGACCTTAGCAGTTAAGTCCCATAGGATTTCACCCACATTTAACATTATTGGTGTACCTAATGTCCAACCAAAATCGAGTAATGCTCTCGTCTTGAAAGGAAACAAGCAAATAGGGACAACTACATTCACAGAACGAGGAGTTCTGTCCACACAGTTATTTGTATGTCCCATGCGGACATTTCATACCCCCCCCCTCCCCAATGATTAGTTTCCCTCGAATCTGAATGAAGGCTGACGGCCTTGCTGCAGTGGTAAAACCGGTTCCCGTCAGATCATTGCAGTTAAGGCTGTCAGGCTGGGCTACCGCTTGGATGGATCTTGTAAACTGACATATGGTCGGGACAGCAGTGTGCTGACCACATATCGGCATCCAATGACGCCCTCAGGCTAGGGGGACACGGCGGCCGGCCGGTACTGTTGGGCCTTCGTGGACTGTTAGGGCGGGATTCGTTCATCTGTACGAAACCCGAGTTAGTTGATGGTAATCCACCACAAACATTATTTTCTTGTACTTCTTCAGGTTCGATGCAACTTTATACTTTACCTTCATGGTTTGACCATTTCATGACCCATACTAAGCTATCAGACAAGAACCCTGTTCCTCTCATATTGGACGGTCACATGACACACGAAGAACGTGGGTGTCATAATGCATTCAGGGAAAAACAAAGTGAGAACAGTTACACTTCTGCCTCATTAAAGCCATAAATTCCAGCCATTGGATGTGTCATTCATGTTTCCACTTATCACATTTTATTTGTCTGCTATAGGGAAGTTTTCCCACAACTGTCATGGACGAGAAGTGACCCAATGCCAAGCAGACTCTTTGGAGGAGCATATTTGGGCTGACAACACCTATAACAGTCATTAACATGTCTATAAAATATGGCATTTGTCCTTTTAAACCTGATGTTTTTAGAGAACAAATTTTTCTGCCTCTTTGCTCTCTGACAGACCTCTTATCTGTCACGATAGACCTACGTTTTCCAATTCAGAAACCCTGCAAATTGAACCAGTTCCATCTAAAACCTCAAATAACGCACCACATATTCCAGCTCCAGTGTCACTGTAGCCTAGTTCTTCTTTTGTGGTTACTCCCAAAGACATCAGAATGCCACCCAAATCTATTCACGTTATTTCACAAAAGAGGGTAAGAGGTTCAGCTCCAATCCTAGCAAGTGGTCCATATAAACAGCAGCAGACTGAAGAATCTGAAAGTAGCGCAACAACAAAAAAACGAAATGAATAAGCATGGTGGAAGGATGCAATCCCCACGTCCAGCCGGACAGGAGTTTCAGGAGTCAAAGTGTATTGTGGGCTATGTGTTGGATATCAAGGAGATAGGGGGTCAAGGTGAAGTGGCTGTCAAGGATGAGGCCAAGGTATTTTAGGGTAGGAGTGAGGTGGATAGGACGACAAGAAATGGTTAGATAGAAATCATGGAGACGGAAAGACTGGGTGGTGTGGACTATGGTGATTGCCTGGGTCTTAGAGGAGTTGATACGAGGGAAACAAATTAACTGGACAAGGTGGCTTTGGAGGGTACATTGGGACCGTTGATGGGGTAGGAGAAAGGGCCAGGAAGGCGGTGTCATCAGTAAATTGGAGGAGATGGACAGGCAGAGGAGGATTGGGCATATCAGCAGTGTACAGGAGATAGAGGAGAGGGGAAAGGACAGAGACTTGGGGCAAGACAGTGGAGGGAGAGAAAGTACAGGAGTTGGAATTGTGGATAGTGACATAGGAGGGACGATAGGAGAGAAGGGAAACAACGAGATGGACGAAATTGATAGGGAGAGCAGAGGTCTGGAGTTTGAAGAGGAGCCTGAGATGGCGGAAACATCAGCGACATCTGTTGACAGAAGAAGAAGAGAACACAATCAGCCTCGGCGAAGGCCGTGCACACACGTGCTTCCTACTTATTATCTGGTTACATGGCGACCGCTCTTCCACCACAGGTGGCAACACTCTAAATACTAGTTGTACCATAAAAATTGAATTGCGCAATTGAAATATATAAATATATAGTATAATAAATAAATGGCTAATAATAATAATAATAATAATAATAGTGCCGTAACAGCGCTACTGTTACTGAATTAAAAGTCTCACAGACAACTTATACTATTAAAATCAAAGACTTGAAAGGTGATCCCATGAAATATCGTAGATGAAAGCTGTCAGGAAAGCTGCATACACAGGCCTTAAGGAGGTAAGAAAGTTAACTGATTTCAAGCGAGGCGATCAAATGCAGGTAGTTGTAAATAATCAAATCACGCGATTTCGTGGAAAAGGAATTTCAAAGTCAATGCTTCACGGCTATTTGCACAGACTGACAGAATATTAACAACTAATGTAAATGTAGACATAAAAAACACTACTTTTTGCTTTGAGGTCTACAAAATACCAGAGAAAACGGAGGAAATCGTAAGAAAATAGTGAATATTGCTAATGATATCTTTAGTAAGCGAAGCATAAACAGTATAACCTACACTGACAGCCTGTGCGGTCCACGAGCAATAATCACAGCACTTACCTACCAAACTAGAAACACACTGGGCAAGGAATTGACGGGTAATCAAGTTCTCTGCATTAGGAAAGGGGGAGCTCTGCAGGAAGTTTTAGCGAAGAAGTTGTGCGAGAAAATTGGAAAAAAATATGAAAAAGCGTCCACCCTTGCCGATATCAACGATGCAGCACAATTTTTGATTGTTCAGATCACGGTCGTTTCAGCTGCTGCATTTAACAAGGTAATTCATTCTTCAGGCGTGGAAAGAGAGATAACGATTTACATGTACTTAAATAACGACCACATGAGTGTTTTAGTGGTGGCGTATACTACAGCATGAAGTGCGATGTTCCCTTCGATCACAAAGACAAATACTCTTGCAAAAAAGATAAACGAAATGTGTGCAATTTGTGGTTAAGACCAAAGCATGATAATACAGAACGTAAGTGATCAAGAATTTATTGTAAAAAGTGCAACAGATTTTGTTTTGATAGGAAATGCATGAATAACCACAAACCAGTTTGTGAAACAGTTTATAAGTGCAAAAAGTGAAAAAAGATATGCAGTAGAAGCATAAGTGGACACAACTGTGGTTTCTTTGAATGCTGAAATTGTGACGAAAATTTAAAGATAAGCGAGAGGCACTAAACGATTTAAAAAATGCACTTACAAAGAAATGTACTACTATTTCGATTTCGAATCAGAAAAAGATATGGGAGTATATACGCCAAACTCTGTCGCTGTGGACGGTTACGAAGAAAACAGATACGAGTATAGAAATATCAATGAATTTTGTAAATGGTTGATATCATACACTAACAGGGAGTATATGTATATAGCACACAATGGATAGGCTTATGATGCGTACTTCATTTTGCATTGTTGTGACAGTAACGGAATTAAGATCAAAACCATTTACCAATGGACGAAGCTTATGAAGCTGAAAATACCTAACCTAACCCTCAGAGTAGTTGACAGCGTAAATTTTATCCAATGTGGCCGACCAAGTACTATGGTGTTGACACTAAGAAACCCGAAGCTAGAGAAGCGTTCTTAGAATGGCACGCTCAGAAGGTGAAGGAAAACCACGTGTTTGACTTCCAGAACGAATTAGCTCAATATTGCCACTTTGATGTCGACGTATTCCGTCTGGGTGTATTGAATTTGGGCGCTATTTCCTGGAAATAGCAAATATTGATCGATTTCAGTACATAACAATCGCTAGTGTATGTATGGCTACTTACAGAACAAAATTGCTTGAGAATAACACGGCTACCGTAGTCAAAGATCAAAGGAAGGAAATGTTCAGCAAAGAGTCAATTGCGTGGTTAAACTCGTTCCCTAATGTGCAACATGCATTGAACGGCGGGAAAGTTACAATGCAAACATGAAAAACGTGTATCAGTGCTTTTGGCACGGTTGCCCTACATTTTATTCTCCAGATACTATCAACAATGTTAACAATGAATGGATGATCTCTTTCCAATGACAGCGGAGCGAACACAGGTGTTGAGAGAAATGCGGGTTATAACGTTGTCGAGATGTGGAGTTGTAAGTGGAAAAATTCGAAGGGGTACAAAGAGAACGTAAATAAAGCAATCAATGTCGTAGAACCACTGAATCCGAGAGACAAGTTTTTCGGTGGAAGAACAAATGCTGCTAAATTGAAGGTTTCAGGCAAGAAGCTGCGATACACAGACATCTGCAGTTTAGTGTACAGTGGTGTTTTACGATGATTATTCTGTTGGTCATCCTGTACAGATACTGAGACCAGAAAAATACGACGAAAAATGGTTTGGTTTTGTTAAATGCAAAGAGCTTGTGCGTCGAGGCTTGTATGATCCTGTGCTTCCAGTTATACAGGAAAAGCTTTTATTCGCTCTATGTGCGAAATGTGTAGAAAAAAGCCTCATAGTAGGTGCAGCAATAATGACGATGAGCGAGCATTTGTAGGAACTAGGACAACGATAGAGCCCAACAAGGCTATCGGAAAAGGGTACAAAATACAGGAAATTTACGAGGTGCGGCATTTTGATCGAGTAAGTAATGAGTTGTTCAGAGACCATATTAAAACACTGATAAAGATCAAATTGGAAACTAGTCCTTGGGAAGATGATTACGAGTCGAAAGAAGATGGTCGAGTTATCAAGGAAAAGCAAGACATCGAGTCCGATATTAACAATATTGAAGCGAACGCCGGCAAGTGAGCTGTTGCCTAAATATGCCTCAACTCTCTTTGGGGGAATTCGGGCAGAGGCTGAACTTATAGACGACGTTAAACGGTGGTACGAACTCTTGCTCGACGACAAAATAGACGTAACTAATGTGATACCAATCAACGAGGAAATAATTAAGGTGACATATCGCTACGATGATTTCTATGTCGAAGATAGCACAAGCACTTCCAGACCGCCAAATCTAGAATGAGTTTGTATGACATGTTCGATAGATTAGGCGATAAACTTTTATGTTACGACGCAGACTCTATTGATTACGTTGACGATGGCAGAAACACAGTGCAAACAGGTTGCATACTTGGCGAATGGACAGATGCATTTGGAAAGACGATTTTGGCATTGAATGGATAAGCACTGGACCAAAAAGCTATGTTTATCAAACATGTAAAGGCTAACAGACTACCAAAATTAATGGCTTGACTCTAAACTACAGAAATTCCGTAAAACTCAACAAGAATACGATGATTGAATTAATACAGATTTCTGAAGATTAGGTTATCATAAGCAAAAACATGATCACGAGAGATAAGAAAACCAAAAATTTGGTGAAAAAATTTATACCAAAAGAGTTTAAATTTAATTGTGTTATACGTATGCTCCTAGAGGAAAAAGGCGGAATAATTAATATCCTTCCCTCGAGTTACTGAAGAAAAACTTTTGTATATATAAATGGAAACAGTGATTACAGAATACATCGATGATCCTGCTCGTCGGTACGAGCTCATACTCGATGACAATATAGAAATAATTGTACGATGTTCATCAACGAGCAAATAATAAACGTGACATATAAACACTACTAAGGATAATTTTATAGGTCAAGGCCTACAAAATTTCAAACTTTTGATTGCCAAAAATTCATAAAAAAAAGCGAGCGGAAAACGTAACTGCCAAAAAAAAAAAAAAAAGACGCCAGAATTTTGCGAAGAAGTGACCGGTGACCGCCAAAAAGTGTCCGCAATCTTTTGCCCAAAAAAATGCAGGTTTCAAAGAGGCGACTACTTTTGCGCAAAAATGTTTTAAAATTTAATGTGGAAAATTTTTCACTTTGTTTCCACTCATTTTGCCCCATTCCCTCAGTTTTTAAAGCGAAAAAGATTAGAAATTTTATTTTTACTCGATTTTCACTTTTGAAGTGTCCTATACCGACGCCTATACTACTTCTGGTGCTAAGCAACGAAGTTTTTTTCTTTTTTTTCACCACCAATCTCCAGTGGCCGACACTGTGACACAGTTAGATAAATCGTAATAGAACTATTTTTCCCTAACCATTTGCGGCGAAACACCGATACTAACAACGTCCGCCATTCTGTCAAACTCTCCGTCTAACAAAATTTCGCGGAAACACTCCAACGCGATCTTGGTTAATGTAGTACAGTTTCACAAATTGTTTTTCCGTAACGGGTTCTTAAAAGTTAACACACTGCACAGAATCAATGTGGCTGCAGATACTATGTCACTGGATTTCAGGTAGTGACGAACTGCAGAAGGCGACAAGAGACGGGGTTAAAATGATCGCCATGTTCTCCCGACAGCGTTTCGAGCTGACATCTGTCGGCGGCGTCGAGCAACAGTGCAGAAGCCAGCAGCTGTGTACTGGATCTCGCAATAAAAAGTTTAGCAGGAAAATGCTGAAAATAAGAAAGATGTTCTTATCGATATCAATTACTTATTTCCAGTTGCTTCAGGAAATTGAAATAAATGTCCATATCTATGGTCAACTTGTAAGGAATGTACTTTACACCCATTAACGTTCTTGCTAATGTGTTTATTATGTGTGGGAAATTGCACAGTGCTGGTAACATACGAGTATCTATTGTGCTTAATTTTTGAAAGGTTCGAACTATGTTTGTCCGAACCTAGTTGTGTACCGAGAAACATTACACGTTGCAAATTCTGTTTCTTTTAAAGATTTATTTATTATGAAGAACATGATCTATGTTTGACCGAACCTCTTTGTGTACCGATAAACGTTAGACGTTGCAAATTCTGTTTCTTTTAAAGGTTTATTTATTATGAAGAATATGTGTTTATATATTATCCAATATCCTGTGTTTTTTAAAGGTTTTCAATTTTGCTTAATATTAAGCTGCACTGACCATTATATTTCTGTTCATGTATAATTGTAAAGGTGTTACGTTGTATTGATGTAAAGTTAATAAATATTCGTCACCTGACGAATAATTAAAATATATATATTTATGTAATCCATCTTCCTGGTTTCACAATCAACCTACGTCCAACACGCCTCATTACGTCTACCAACCCAGCCTGGTCCCTGACCCAATGTTTTTTTTTCCTGTTCCCGCATTTAAAGAACATCGCGATATCTCGTTGCTAAAAGTCAACCCCCTATTTGCACAGTTCACAAACCCTCTGTTTCGGACAGGTCGGAAGCTCAGCTTTGGAAGCCCCCCTGACTTTACAGGTCAGCAGCCCCAAATCATTTTCAATCTCTTGTTTATTTTCTTTCGACACTCATCATATTTGTTGTTATAAATGAATTAAGGAAACTCATTCGTAGCTGCTTATGAACTTCGTCAATTCCTTGTTGTACATTGTTTAGTCATGTTCTAATTGAAATTTCAGGTATACTTTGGAACTTACCATCGTACACTCTTACCTTGACGGTGCAAGTTTTTTTTAAACTAGATGCAGACGGCATAGTATCGCCAACTGTTGGAGGCCTGTGTGTGCTCAATATTTATTGATAATACTAGCTTGTCAAACCTTCAACATATTAAAGTGACCTCACATCATCAATAATACTGACAAAAATCGTCAGTTGACACCCTGGTCTTACAGCCTAAGCTGTCGAACACCGAAAAGGATATGTGTGTGTTGCAGTTATATTAGCTACAGCTTGCAAGCAGTGGATGACAGATAAAAAAGACGAAATGGGTCTGAGAATGGTTGAAAAAATGACCGACTGGCCACATGTTAACTTACTGACAGAACCATGCACCCAGAAGTTTTTTCTCTGGCGAGTCCTGCACCCTACCGGTACAACAAGTAACTATGTTGAGACGAGATAAATCAGAGAAGCAAGATACGTTAATGTCAGAGTCAGTCTCAGTCGACGAGAAATTAGGAGTAACAAACAGATTTCTGGCGACATTTAGGTAATTTGAATGCTCAAAGTCTACTTCTGTAATGCCAGCAAACATAATTACTCAACTTTTAGGGAAACTTGTGAAGCAATTACACCTGCCTACAAAGGATACGCCCAGGCAACTGACGTAAAACATCGTTTTACGTTTTTTTTAATAATTTGGTGAAACATCCGACGAAAACAGTGTCCCCTTTACACATTCTTCTCACTACATCTCCGCAGCGTCCATCCCTCACTGCTGAAACACGGCAGTGATTACGTGTCCACACTCCGGTCAGACTCTGTGTTTTCTCTGACAAGCTGCCGAATGCTACAACCTGCACTACAGTGGCAGCAGAGTCTGCTTCCAGAGGCTACTACGTGGAGACATGGCATGCTCGGTACGCAGCTAAAAGTAATTGCTTATCACCACCATAAACGAACTTCTTTAAAGCTCAATAACTCATACACTGTAACACACTGTGAAATTTGGTCCTATTTAAATCTCCAACTATTTCAAACTAAACTGTATTATATTTTCAGTATCAGTGCATTCTGCTTAAGGTTAATATCAATACTTTTGTCTACCATTTTACTCAAAACTTCGCAACAGTCCCGATAATTTACTGTAACCCACACACAAAAAAACCGCTAACACACGTTAGCTCAGCGTTCTATTGAGCAGCTTCTCACAGCATCTGTCAACAGCTCCTGGCTGAAGTACACTGTCTGGCTCCATGTGCAGAACAATACACGAAGTTTGACACAGAAAGCGAGTTTGCACTATGTCCAACAAATCCAGTAGAAACAATTATTCAGGTCTTTTACACAATTTGCAAAGAAAGATTTCTCAAAATTTTGGTTCAGAAAACGGAATCCATGTGAAACAGAGAGAGAGAGAGAGAGAGAGAGAGAGAGAGAGAGAGAGAGAGAGAGAGAGAGATCTTGGGAGGGGGAGGGGAGAAAGAAAAAGGCTAGTAAGTTCTAACATACAACAGAACTGATCAGAAAGATATCCAACAGCCATTTGCACTAACAAAATGAAGGAGTATATTGTTCAATGAAAAATGTGTACAAGAAGTGCATCTCTAGAAATACAAAACAGGAACATTTTACTCTGTGTGGGGGGACTGAATAAACTAGAGGCACTGGAATGACTAATCACCTGGGAAACAATTGGTATAACACAAAGCAAACTGGTTGGAGAACGAGTAGCTATGAAGGTTATCTACAAGCTTCACGTTAAACATCTGTGGTAATAGGAAAAAGTGAAGTGCACTGCAACAAGACATCTTAAAAATTTCTGACACAGAACTAAGAAAACAACTAGAAAATACCAAAGATTCAGAAACAAGGGATAGAAACTCTATGATGACTATGATTCTGCCCGCTTTGCACTCAGTAATCTCTCTCACACTGTCGAATTGCAGATAAGAAATAGTAGCACACTTCACATACTTTAATTCCGTCCTGTCCTACACTCTGGTGGGTTGTTACAGCTAAGAACAAAAAAGTATTCTACAGAGATGTGCAGCAAATATGTTGTGCAAACTTGATAATGTAGCTAAAACAGGAGCTTTATCGGAGGAATTCTTGTATTTGTGCACCAATCAAAATACTCTTAATGGTATTTGTAGTAAGTGATAAGAATGAGTTTGGTACAAAATGTCACTTTCACTGCCAAAAACAAAAATACTTTCCATACAGACTACAGCTCCTGCTCTACAGTTCAGAAAGCAGCTTTATATTAAGGAGCAAAATCTAACAGACTGCCAACAGTCAAAAGGTAAGATATTAATTATTAATGCTTTTGAATGACCTAGTAGATAGTGTCGGAAGTTCCATGCGGCTTTTCGCGGATGATGCTGTAGTATACAGAGAAGTTGCAGCATTAGAAAATTGAGCGAAATGCAGGAAGATCAGCAGCGGATAGGCACTTGGTGCAGGGAGTGGCAACTGACCCTTAACATAGACAAATGTAATGTATTGCGAATACATAGAAAGTAGGATCCTTTATTGTATGATTATATGATAGCGGAACAAACACTGGTAGCAGTTACTTCTGTAAAATATCTGGGAGTATGCGTGCGGAACAATTTGAAGTGCAATGATCGTATAAAATTAATTGTTGGTAAGGCGGGTACCAGGTTGAGATTCATTGGGAGAGTCCTTAGAAAATGTAGTCCATCAACAAAGGAGGTGGCTTACAAAACACTCGTTCGACCTATACTTGAGTATTGATCATCAGTGTGGGATTCGTACCAGATCGGTTTGACGGAGGGGATAGAGAAGATCCAAAGAAGAGCGGCGCGTTTCGTCACAGGGTTATTTGGTAACCGTGATAGCGTTACGGAGATGTTTAACAAACTCAAGTGGCAGACTCTGCAAGAGGGGCGCTCTGCATCGCGGTGTAGCTTGCTCGTCAGGTTTCGAGAGGGTGCGTTTCTGGATGAGGTATCGAATATATTGCTTCCCCCTACTTATACCTCCCGAGGAGATCACGAATGTAAAATTAGAGAGATTAGAGCGCGCACGGAGGCTTTCAGACAGTCGTTCTTTCCCCGAACCATATGCGACTGGAACAGGAAAGGGAGGTAATGACAGTGGCACGTAAAGTGCCCTCCGCCACACACCGTTGGGTGGCTTGCGGAGTATAAATGTAGATGTAGATGTGGAAGTAAAACATTTTCAAATCAAAATCCCTCATTAGCCACAATACAATAAATTTCCTTCGGACAGAAAAGCTTCTATCCACAAATCAACATAGATTTTGAAAGCAATGCTCATGTGAAACTCAACTTGCTCTTTTCTCACACAATATCGTGTGAACGATAGATTAAGAGCAACAGGCTGAAATCATGCTGCTAGAGCTCTAGGAAGCACCTGACAATGTGCCCAACTGCAGACTTTAACTGAAGGTCCAAACATTGAATAGGTTCCACAACACACACATCTACGTCTACATGATTACCCTGCTATTCACAATAAAGTGCCTGGCAGAGGGTTCAATGAGCCACCATCAGGCTGTCTCTCTACCGTTCCACTCACGAACGGCGCGCAGGGAGAACGAGCTCTTAAATTTTTCTGTGCGATCCCTGATTTCTCTTATTTTATCGTGATGATCATTTCTCCCTATGTAGGTGGGTGCCAACAGAATGTTTTCGCCATCGGAGGAGAAAACTGGTGATTGAAATTTCACGAGAAGATGCCGTCGCAACGAAAAACGCCTTTGTTTTAATAATTGCCACTCCAACCCACATATCATGTCTGTGACACTATCTCCCCTATTTCGTGATTATACAAAACGAACTGTCCTTTTTCGATGTCATCTGTCAATCCCACCTGATGCGGATCCCACGCCGCACAGCAATACTCCAGAATAGGGCGGACAAGCGTGGTGTAAGCAGTCTCTGTTGCACCTTCTAAGTGTTCTGCCAATGAATCTCAGTCTTTGGTTTGCTCTATTCACAACATTATCTACGTGATCCTTCCAATTTAGGGTTTTTGTAATTGTAATCCCTAAATATTTAGTTGAAGTTACAGCCTTCAAATTTGTGTGAGCTATCGCGTAATCGAAACTTAGCGGATTTCTTTTAATACTCGTGTGAATAACATCATGCTTTTCTTTATTCTGGGTCAATTGCCACTTTACGCACCATACAGGTCTGCAATTCGTTTTGGTCATGTGATGACTTAACAAGACGGTAAATGACAGAATCATCTGCAAACAATCTAAGACGGCTACTCAGATTGTCTCCTATGTCGTTAATACAGAGCAGGAACAACAGAGGGCCTATAGCAATTCCTTGGGGAACGCCGGATCTGTTTTACTCGATGACTTTCCGTCTATTACGACGAACTGTGATCTTCCTGACAGGAAATCACGAATCGAGTCACACAACTGAGGCGATACTCCGTAGGCACGCAGTTTGGTTAGAAGACTCTTGTGAGGAACGGTGTCGAAAGCCTTCTGGAAATCTACAAATATGGAATCAATTTGACATCCGCTATCGATAGCACTCATTGCTTCACGAGTATAAAGAGCTAGTTGTGTTACACAATAACGATAATTTCTGAATCTGTGCTATGTGTCGATAAATCGTTTTCTTCGAGGTACTTCATAATGTTCGAAGGCAGTATATGTTTCAAAACCCTACTGCTAATCGACGTTAGTGTTATGGGCCTGTAATTCAATGGATTACTCTTACTTCCCTTTTTGGGTATTCGTGTGACTTGAGCAATTTCCCCATAGTTAGGTACGGATTTTTCTGTGAGCAAGCGGTTGTATATAACTGCTAAATATGGAGCCATTTTATCAGCATACTCTGAGAGGAACCTGACAGGTATACAATCTGGACTAGAAGCCTTGCCCTTATTAAGTGATTTAAGTTGCTTTGCGACACCTAGGATATCTACTTCTATGTTTCTGATCTTCGCAATTGTTCTTGATTGGAATTCAGGAATATTTACTTCATCTTCTTTGGTGAAGGAGTTTCGGAAAACCTTCTTTAATAACTCTGCTTTAGTGGCACTGTCGTCGGTGATTTCACCGTTGTTATCGCACAGTGAAAGTATTGATTGCGTCTTGTCACTGGTGTGCTTTATGTATGACCAGAATGTCTTTGCGTTTTCTGCCAGATTTCGAGCCAAGGTTTCGTTGGGGAAATTATTAAAGGCATCTCACATTGAAGTACGCGCTATATTTCGAACTTCTTCAAAACTTTGCCAGTCTTTGGGATTTTGCGTTCTTTTAAATTTAGCATCCTTTTTTCGCTGCTTCTGCAACAGCGATCTGACCCGTTTTGTGTACCTTGGGGTATCAGTACTATAACTTATCAATTTATGTGGTATAGATCTCTCATAGCAAAGAACACTTTGATAGAACCCAGTACGTAGTCCTGGAAAGTGAATATTCATTCAAAACAAGGACGTCATCAGGTGCGCCACAAGGCGTATGGTAGGACTGCATGTTTTTATATACATCAATGGTTTGACGGCTCGAGTGAGCAGTAATATATGATTGCTTGCTAATGTGGCTGTAGTATACGAGGGGGACGTTTGGTGACTGTACGAGCGTCAATCAAATACAAACTGGAATTTGTTTTTATATGTTTATTTAGGTTACAGAAAAATCCATGCACATGAACTTCTTTTTTCATACAGTATCCTGAATGGGAAACACATTTTCCCCTGTGGATAGGCCGGCAGTTTCTCGATCCCTTGTTTGTAAGGTAAGTGGGACTGTCACAGCAGCCAGTTGCACATGAACAGTTCAGCGTATCGTCATCAAATCTGTGTCCTCCGACTGTTTGCTTTACAGGTCCAAGGAGAGGCAAATTGCAAGAGATAAATTCGGACTGTAGGGAGGATGTTCCATTGTGTCCAGAACAATTCCCAAATTTTGTGTGTTCTGCGATGAGAAGACAAGGCACCCACCTTGCAGACATTTTGCGCAATGTGAGGTTGTCAGTAATGATCGTTCGAGCACTGCTGCAGGGTATGCCCATCTCGGGAGCAATTTCGGCAGCCACTGTGCGTCAGTCACCTTCAATAAACTGCCTAACCGTGAGAATATGCTCCTCTATTAGACAGGACCTCAGGCAACGTCGATGAATTGCTTTCTCAACTGTTTTCTCAACATCGTAACAATTGTTTGTGCCAGCATACAGTCAAGTGTTTCTCAGGATGTTAACCCCAGACTGTGCCACAAGTCCTTTCAAAATTTCAGATTGCTTTATTCCTCTGTTGCGAGAAACTTGATTATAATGTGGTGCACGACAGATAATGGTAGCTCTCTGACATCGAGATTCTGGCTAAAGAAATGGTACGACAATGTTCTGGCTGTGAAAAACAATCACTGGAAATTAAAACAACAATGAGCACAGATCACACCACTCTCCATCTACAAACAGGCACTAAAAATTTCAGATTTATATTTGATTCACTCTTTTAGAAGGGTAGATGATGAGTTGGACGGAATATCTATTTGGTGTGATGAATGGCAGCTTGCTCTAAATGCGGGAAAATACAAATTAATGTAGATGTGTAGGAAAAACAGACTTGGTTTCAAGCACAGCATTAGTGGAGTGTTGCGTTTCAGTTGAATATCTAGGTATCATGCGCCAAGAAGACTTGAAATGGAATGAGACATAAGGTCGGTTGTGGGAAAGGCCAATGGTTGACTTCAATTTATTGGGGGAGAATTCTGGGAAAGTGTAGTTTATCTATTAAGCAGATTGTGCTGCTCGAGTGTTTGGGATCCCGGGAGGTGAGGTTACAGGATTTGTTACCAGTAGCTTCAATCAGATAATCTTCATGAGCTCAAATGGGAATCCCTAGATGGAAGATGACGTTCTTTCAGAAAACACTACTGACGAATTTTTGGGAATCGACATTTGTAACAGACAGCAGAATATTCTATGGCCACCAACTAAAATTTCACATAAGGATTGCTGTCTACAGATAATAGAAATCAAGACTTGCATGGAAGCATATAGATTGCCTCTACCCCTAGGTCCATTTGTGATTTGAACAGGAGAAATGGGGAAATGATAAGCTGCAATACAAGGCACCCTGCAACATGAACCACACGGTGCTTGCTAATTAGGAATGTAGATGCAGAAAATTACTTCATATATCAAACTCACATTACATATTGATAGGTTCAACTGATCCCATGTCACAACAAGAAAGGTGACTGCACTGGTTTCAAACAACACTTTTCTGACGATAATATACTCAAGAGTTGTCACTCACCTGTTTAGTAAAGGACTCATAACCAGCGTTTCGATTTCAAAAAATCTACCCTCCTGAGGTAATTATTGATACCTCAGCACAAGAAAAAATTTAGAATTATGAACTATTAAACATTGGCAAAATCCTGCGATTTGTTGAAGACTTTCGATTGTGCAAATCATAATACCATATTAAGGCTACTTCACATGACAGCATTAGGTTGAGAAACTCATTTCATGACATTTTGCCAGACTGGTTTCTTACCAGGTGTAGAAGTATGAAACCAGAATTTGGTTACAATAATTACATGTCTGTTGTTTGAAAGTGATAAACAATATTCAATTCAAAATATCCTCCATTGCTATTTGTACATTTCTCTCGCCTCTCTAGCAGGCTGTGAATGCGACACAAAAAAAGAAACAGTTCTTCTTTTGAAGTGAACCAGTCAGTGAGCCATTTTCATACGAGTTGAAGTATTGTTCCACGAGAGCGTGTCCCCGTGATGCAAATAGGTGATAATCGGATGAGTCAAGTCTGGAGGATAACCCACATGCCCCAATATTTTCCAACTGAATGCTTTGATCGTTTCCTAACCCGTTTAGCTGTGTGTGATGGGGCGTTATCATGGAGCAATATGACTGTGTTGCACTTTTCCATATTCCAGTCATTTTTCACAAGATGCTCAATTTAAATCTATAATTTTCTGCTGGTAGTGATCAGCATTAATGTTTTCACTAGGTTTTAGCAGCTCATAATAGATGACATCTTTCTGATCTCACCAAACATGCATGATCCTACCAAACCCAGACCACTGTCCAAAGCAATTTGGTCTTGCAGTGGATGTCGATGGTTTGCCTGGATTCAGCCATGGTTTACGAGTGTCATCATCCAACGTTGATTGAAATTAAGCTTAAAGAGAAGCTCAGGCAGGCAGGTACTAGAGATGTTAAAATAGCACAAAATTCTCATAACAATACAGTGAAAAATATGTTAGTATGTCACAAGATTCACATAAAAGCACAGTGAAAAACAATGTTAGTATATTGCATCAGGATATCAGGGGATTAAAAAACAAAGCAGCCTTCCATTTATTTAATTACCTTAAAACTGTGCTCCTCAACTATCAAAAACATGCACATCCCTGACTTCCTTTCGGCAGCAAAATATGAACCCTTATATGTAAGAGATGGGATGCAGGGGCATATATTGACACAGTTATATTTCTATCTTCTTCAAGTAATGACAGCACATGGGAACGGACTATAGTGCTCCCTTGCAGCACTGGCAGGAACCAACCAGAGCACTGTCCTAACACTAGATTTCAAGCACGTAACACACAAGGCAGCAGCCGTGATATTTAAAGATAATACTGAGAGGTGCACAAAAAACCAGCCCCTACGCTGAAAGGAATATGAATGAAGAAAATGAATATACATCATCGCTTTCTTACATTTTTATTGTACAGTTTCATTATTAACTATAGAATTAACAGTTTAAGTAACAGATTTACTTTTATTAGTTTCATAAGCATATTTTAGAAAGGAATTTAAAGTCTGTGTTCGATATGTTCTTCGCCAACATCCAAGCAAATTTGTGCACGTCTAAGTATGTTGCGAAATACACTTTTCAGTACTCTTTGAGGAATGTTCGAAATTTCTTCACATATGTTGTTTTTTAATGTGTCAAGTGTTCTCAAATTATTGCAGTAGGCTCTAGCCTTTAGAAATCCCCGGAGGTAAAAGTCACATGGCGACAAGTCAGGAGAGCGGGGTGGCCACAACCCCTTACTAATGGTCCTCTCTTCTGTAAAATCAGACAAATCTGAGGTATGAGAAGTTGCCCTATCATGTCGGAAATATGCACAACATTTTTCAGTTGGAGTTAACAGAGCCAAAAATTCATTGTAGAGTTGCAAGTAAATATGCATGTTGACAGTTTCATCAAAGAACAATGGCCCGATAATTCTGTTACCAGATACGGGACATCATACACCAATTTTTAAATCGTGAATGGCTTTTGCAGTATGCCATGGGGATTCTCTGTATCCCAGTGTCATGTGAATTAACATAACCTGACAGATGAAACCCAGCTTCACCCCTCGTAAATAGATGGAACAGATCAAGATTTTCCCCCAGCGACATTTTCCGGCAACAATTACAGTAATGTGTATGCTTACCATTGTCCGCTTCTTTTATTTGCTGAACAACACTCACACAGTAAGATTTCATTTTTAAGCCACGAAGGATGCGTTGACATGACTTGCGAGATATTCCTCATTGCTGTAGGCAAAGATAACTACGAAAGTCATTGAAACACTGCGACAAGACGACACGACCACTCGGCTGTTAACCCGAGAAGAATTCATCACAAGCATTCATTCTGTCACCATTCCTTTCTATATAAGTCATAGATTTCTTAATGAACAAAACTATGAAAAAATCCAACACGGGCATACGTCTGAACGAGCAAACTAGTCTTAAGCCAGTATTACAAGACACACCTAACATATACAAATCTGCACCAGCACCCCAAGCGACAAGTGTGGCACTGTCGACTGGTTCACTTCGACCGACTGTGTGATATACCTACCGTGTAGGTCTACCCTAGTGCCCCAAGAGAACATATTCGGAATTACAGTCTTGTTTACGTTGTCGAGTATGCAAATTTATCGTTTCTTAGAACTGATACTACTCATTAAATCTTCTGAGAGATCTAGATTCATATTTATTAAGCGGCGCTAGAATGAAATTATGTTATGGTTATACAGAATTGTACACTAAACCATTCTGTTGGTGATGCAAGAAAATTATTATTATTATTAACTATGTTTACTTTCGCTTTTGTTTCAGTGTTTTAGACATGGACGACGGTATTATTTAAGCTGCATTTGCAGTGACAGTAGCTTCTTCAGTAGTTAGGACAGAACGATGACGTAATGTCAGGGGCTGGCTTTGGGTTTGGCCTTGGCTGCAAAGAAGGGCTGAAGGCAGGGAGGGTCATACACTCCCTGTTAAGGAAAGAGTTGAGGCCCGAAAATCCTCTGGAATTCAGGAATTTAGCCAGGATGGATGTGTCCTGATTTGACAAACTATTGTCCGTGCTACACGATGGGATTTGTGTGCGTGACACTGACGAGGGAAGCTATTTCACCTAGTCGGAGGTAAGAATCAGACCATTTAACTTGTGTTTTATGGTTTGACCATCACATATCACTGACAACCTCCATTATGCCCTACTATGTTTCGGGTTGATTGTCACACTTCGATTCCTGGCAACTACGGAATCATTAAGAGCCTAGCTTTCAGTCATAGAGTTTCACAGCCAAGCATTTCAATAAATTATTGTGCAGGTGTTTGCTAAAATTTGCATCAGACTGAAAGATAAATACTTGAAGGTAAACTACTGTTATCTTACGAGTGTGGAATACCTTTACGTGGTGCTAAGAAGCTAATTTTGTTTAAATTGTTAACAGGCTCCAACAACACAAACATAAGGGAATTAAATTTGGAAAAAAAATTTAAAACTTGTGGCAGTTTCCAAGCTGTATTGGTAAGCCACAAAATTGAGCTATGTACCATTGAAAACCTGGCATTCCCGAAGTGAATATAAATGTATAAAAAAGAAATTTTATCTTAAATATTCTTCACCAGTAGGACTTTTCAGCAGTTTACTGCAATTGGCAATATAAATGTGTCCATTATTAAATATTTGTACAAATTATCTCTTCAGATGCAATGGACAGGAAGCATGTTGGGTTTGTCCCTCCACAATCTGATGACTTGACATATTACAACTAAAAAAAGTTTCACAGCCTTGTTTTGCTGGCTGTTGTAGATGCTAGGTATAGATAGGTTCACCCTTGTTGGCAATGGTTGCAATGGCAGGGTAAGTGTTTTTTTTTTTTTTGGGGGGGGGGGGGGGGGGGGGAGGGAGGAGATCTATGCCAACAGTCACATCAGTTCTGCGTGAAAACTGGCTAAAGATACCCTAGGAAAAAATACTTCCATGCAGCAACATAAAAAGTGCTACATGTTATACTGACAGAGGACTCTCTCTCTCTCTCTCTCTCTCTCTCTCTCTCTCTCTCTCTCTCTCTCTCTCTCCCCCCCCCCCCCCCCCCCCCCCCACACACACACACAAACACAAACACACACACACACACAACATACTACATGGTGTGTGGCAACTTTCCTTTCATAATATTGTTACATTCCATCCTGGATTTCCCATTGTTTGTTCGCTACACAACTATTCAATTGATGATGCAGATAGCACTTATCTGGCAAGTACTGATGTCGAAGACACAGATCTGTATACCATAGGGCAGGGTTTCCCAACATGTGGTCCGCAGACCCCTTAGGGGTCCGCTGGCTCTTCCTAGGGAGTCCGCGGCCACCTTTCACCGAATCGTGTAAAATAATGAGTAAAATTATTAAATAAAAATGTGAAAATCAAATTTATCACTATTTTTTTTCGTGTGAAAACGAGTACTTTAACTTCAGGTCGTATTCCCAAGCAGCCTTTGCGGTTCCTAAGTGAGAATGCATACACAGTTTAATGCCGGAGAATGTGGCTTCTCTGATTGACGGTTTCGCAGCAATTCGGGGGTCATTTGTGCCCCGGCTCACGGCGCTAGATGCGCTGAAAGCTTTTACGCATGCGCGGAGCGAGCTTTGTCGACCAATCACAGCGCTCAATGGCACGTATGCGGCCCCAGGCATTGTTAAATGTTAAACTTGCTTTGTCAGTGCACTACCTATTTCGTAAGTCGATTTTTGACCAGTTTATTACTTCCAACATGGATCCCTCGCTGAAAGCGGGATCAGTGAAGAAGGGTGCGGTTTCTCCATCACCTTCACAACAAGGGAAGTTTCCAGTTGAAATGAAGGAGGAGGGAGGACGACCACAGGAAGAACACTCACAAGAAGCTCCACAGACTATTAATACTTCAGGGAGGGGGGTCATTGGGAAAGTAGCACTAGCATTAAGAAGCTCTCAGTTCCCATGGGTTTCGCTCTGAAATTTAAAGTTACTGTGCTCGACTGACTAGAGGTCCGCCATGGATTTTCAACTGTAGAAGGGGTCCGCCAACTGAAAAGGTTGGGAAGCCCTGCCATAGAGAATGGGTTTTGGCGGTGTGACAAATCTCTCGCAAGCTTACCACAACAGGACAGAAACAGGACATCATTACATGCCACAGAAGTGAGTGAGAATCCTGTGAATATTTCAATCCTGTAGGGTATGTACCCTGGCAGTGGGAAGCTATAACGAAAACAATTTTTAATTTTCAATCTTTTATTTAAAAATTAACAATCAGTAACTTTCTGAATTGCACCCATGATGGCATTCATGATAACATTCACTTTGCCTCTGCATTTAATTTTCTATTTTTAGTTGTTATCAGCTCAGCTGCAACATGTTCACCCAACTTGTCATCCTCATTGCTCCCATTCATTGCTGTTTGTTTGTCTCGCAGCATTGAAAATGTGCTGCTTACCAGGACATCTTTGGCCTGCTTCTTGGAATTGGCACAGTGCTCCACTTTGGATAATTCTGGTGAGCACTGAGGGGTAGATGGAGAACTGTTCTCAACTGCACACCCCACTGTAAATGTCTTGTGAGCACTAGAAAAAAAAAGCAATTTATGAAATACTGCACTGTAAACATGATAAAATAATAACATTACAATTAAAATTGATTGTGCCAAATACAGTAGACTGTATAAAATTATTGGTGTAAATAACATGTATGAAACCTGAATGTTGGAACCACTGGCTTGCTGCAATAAATTTGTACAGTAATATGGAAAGGTCAGTGTTGAAACTCTTATTTTCTATAAAGAAAAACACTAAAGAAGTCTGTGATGATATAAATGAACATTATGGTGAGGCAGTGAATTAAAAAACAAAAATTCTGACACATGAGACGTTGTATCTACTCAACTGCAGTGGGTGGCAAAGCCTGTAACTTTTCTAATAAATTTAGCCACAGATGGAAGGTTATTCCCGACATGTTTCAGATAGAGTAAGGTGATCCCCATTTCCGAAGTGCAGCAAGAAAGATCCAGGAAATTACCGAACAACAACTATTACACCTGTCTCATCTAAAATAATAGAACGTGCAATTAAAAACAATAGTAAATTGTAAAGAAAAAATGCCATACTCTGATGCCCAGCACGGATTTAGCACAGGTAGATCCAGCAGTACAGCAACAGCTGAATTTATACTGTATTCAACTAAGGCACTAGATGGACAAAAGGAAGTTTGTGGTATGTTTCTAGACTTTTCAAAAGCCTTTGATTGTGTATGTATTTACGTAAAAAGTCACCATGCTGCATTGTTAAACAGTAATATCCGTAACTATAACAAAATTAAAAAAAAACATACTGAAGGAAATTGGGTCAACTTAACTGACGAAGAACCTGTAAAAGCAAAATGCCTTCTATGCAACTGTTTGCCATACTACATAAAGTTAACAGAAAACATGTCCACTTTCAGATTAAAAAATAAACTAAAATGTCCCTTATTTAAAATTTTACATACAGCGTACCTTGAAGCAAAAAATTAATGTAATGTTTCATATGTAACTTTGCAAATATGTAAAAAAAACTGTCAGAAAACATAAAGTGATTTAAATCTTTGGTAATTATGTACGTATTTCAGAGGCTATTTTCGAAGATGTAAGCACATAGTTAAGTATTTTTTAAATTTCTAATGTCAAATATCACCATGACAGGACTTTAAAAAATGGCAATTTTGAGAGAAAATCGAAGCAGAAGATGACGCCATAGCAATCAGGAATAACAAGACAAGGGAACTGTTTCATGTAACTGGATTAAGTCCAAAAATTAAATAAATTTTGTGAATGCAACACAGTGAAAGACGTACGAAAGTAATAATGTTAAATTCAACTAAGAAGATACGTTGTGGGGAATGTCCAGCTCCCACACGCATCGCAGGAACGCAGATGCGAAGACAACATCAGACATCACCGGCACCAGTTGCTGCTAACCGGTGCTGATTCTACATCGGCACACCGATGCAGACACGAAAACCAGCAACCGATGCCACCGGCACCAGTTATTTTTCACCGGTGTCGATTCCACACCTGCTCATTGATGGAGCCTAAACTCTACACCGTAGAGCGAAAAATAATAATTGTTCGAGTACAAAGTCGAAGAAACTGCATTAGTGTAGTTACAATGCTTAGAGTTAATTCGTTAAATGATCATCTGATCAAAAACTAAGACAAATATGGATACACAGAGAATTGGAGAAACTTCAGAACCAGCCATAGCAATGAAAGTGAGTGAGGAGGTGCCAGACTGGTCTGAATTAGTGAATTTGATTAAAACTAAGTGATAAAATTGATGACCAAAGTGCAGATTCAGCAGCTTCAAGAAACAAACTGACGGCTCAAAATACTTCTTTAAGAAAGGAACTAAAAACTTTAAATGCTCAAAGTCTTAATTTAGACTCAGTAAATACTCAAATGATAAAATAGATGACCAGGGTGCTTCTTTGACAAATGAAATATGTGCAACTTCCAGTGAAAAACTTGGTGCACAGAGTGCTAATTTAAGTAGAGAAATAGACAGTGATGAACTCAATAAGTTCTAAATTGGATGCTCGAGGTGAGATTTTGAATAAAAACCTAGACTTAATAAGATCAATGGATTCTAAATTAAAGGATCAGAACGACATGACAAATATAGATTTGTTGAACATCAGAGTAGACACTCAAAGCAAAGAATCTAGTAACTGATGTGGAGACATGGTTGATTTGGAAACTGAATTTGATGCCAAACGTAATAATGTAGAATCGAAACCTATTGAAAACTTAGAATCTTTAAAGGACGTGTACAATAATGAATACAATAATTTAACACAAGGTTTAAGTACTTCAAAAGAGAGTCTAGATTAGTCTAAGGAATTAATTTCTATTATTGAATTGCAAATTACAGGTGTCAGTACACGAGTAAATAATGTAGGATGGAATTTCAAAGAGAATGCATCCAGCTTTGTTATTACAAGTGTATGTAGCTTGGAGGAACCATTTAAGAAATAATAGATCGAGGAGTTGTCACGAGAGTAACCTCTGGAAACATTTCAACTATTGCTTCTTCCGAAATTAATAATACCAGCAAGGTTATAGCTGACTTGTGGAAAGGATTCAAATTTATCCAGGATAGAGTAGAAAATGGAATAACTTCACCTGATGTTGTGTTACCTAGTAAAGTGGTGATTGTTTTGCCGTGGGGAGACTTCCACACAAAATTCAGCGAGAATTACTGGTTTGCACTTGCTCCAGTGAGGTTAATATCAGATACATGGAATCCGGGCAGAGTCACATTTATCCCGCAGGGACATTAACGTTCTGTGTTAACGGGCGGAGTGACAACTGTCGGATCCCGAGTTGTTTTCGGTGTTTCTTCCAGAATAGTTTTCCTGCACTGAATTCCCTTCAAATCTTACATGATTCTGTAGTCTATTACTGAATTACTAAACTATCCTGTAATTTTAGTGTTTAGAAAATTGGATATAAACATAATGTAAAGACTGGCATAAGAGAACCATGGAAGAAACAGTGACCTCTAGGCATGAAACGAACCGAGTAGAATATTATATTTATGAATAATGTAATATAATGTGACGGACAGAACAACTATTTTATCATAGTGTATAATTTTCTATTTTGCATAGAATATTTTACACCTTTTATGAGGTATGATATAGACGGGAGCGTTTGTATAGATTTTGAAAGGGGCTGGGTAGTGTAGGTAAAAGCACGATTTACACTAACAGATATATCATGAATGACACAATACTCACATCACACCTTTCAAACAACCCTCGCAAACAAGTGTGTGTGATTATTTGACACTGCTATTTCCACAGGGTTGCTAAGATTTTCTTCGGGGACCTTAAAGGTTACGGTGGTAATGTCTGTTCCATAGGAACCTCCTCCAGCTTGTCACTCAAGCACCGGCGAGGTAGGGGGTCCTGGGGAAGGGTTGTGGGAAGGGTTTCCTGTCTTTGGGGCTGTCTTCTTTCTCTTTTTCAATCTTAGCAACCAAATCTATTTTTTTTTCCTTTCTTACTTCTCATTTGAGGACGTGTCTATTTCTCCCTCTTTCCATATGCATCTACTTCCATCGCAGAAGTCCTTCCTGGTTTCCAATAACCTACAAATTACTTCAAATAAGTAGACCGAGAATCAGGCCACACACACACACACACACACACACACACACACACACACACACACACACACACACGAAGATACACAAGCAATGAAAATACTGACTAGAAACCTGTCAAAAGGTGAGAACCATCAAGTGATGGAGAGGGAAGGTTTGTGTACAGCAGGAAATATGCACACATTGTTGTTTATTGTGACGGTTCTACATCGCACGTATATATAGGAAAATATACAGGGTGGTGTATCTGAAGTTTCGGATGAGATTGTCCCAAAAACTATACATCAGGTAAAAATAGTGGGTAAGAAAAGTTCGTAAGCTCAAAGGGGGACATCAAATGATGCTACACGTGAGCTCCAACTCCCATCTCTTTGGGTGGGGTGGAGGACAACTTTCAAATCTTAAATGGGAACACCCATTTTTTATTGCAGATTCGGATTCTCCATAAAAGAGTAATCAAGTACCCGCCGCATCCTATCCACCGACCGGGGTACCGACTACTCGTTTCAGAATCCAGTTGAACACAGGCGAGAATGTTAGGGTAGGGGCGTAATTTTCATTGTAATCACGATGACGAGGTGGACGGTGCATGTATCCATTTCGAGCTCGTCGAGTGCAATTTAGAATAATATTTTCCCTTGGATGTCACCTGTTTGGGAAACGATACACATACAATTCTGCAGCTGCAGCGTAATTGTTATGGCATCCACCTAAAATTAACATCATATCAACAATCTCTGTAGGAGAATAGTGAGCCATGTTTCGCTAAAGAATAATTTACTTTTGTCAGTTGATGTTTACGGTTCACAATCTGAAAGTTAAGTGACGTCTGATCTTTATATTGAGCTGCAGTTCCCAGTTTGGCCACGCTAGCGCTACAGTCAGGTGAGTAATGAAACTGTGAAGAGTTCTGTAACGAAATTTTAATACCATTCTGCCTCCCTCCATCAAATACTGTGGTGGGAAGGATACATTTTGTAAAAAATAAAAAATAGCTTAATTTGGCGTAATGAAAGAATGGGTGGACATTTTGTATGTATTTCATGCATCCTCCTCGGATCATTCTAAATAAATCCGAGTTCTTCCCAATTTTAATTTTTCTCTATTTCAGTGCCATCTGTCATTGGTTTAGAAATGTTTCAGACATAACTTGATTACTTTTTTATGGAGAATCCGAATCTGCAATAAAAAATAGGTGTTTCCATTTAAAATTTAAAAGTTGCCCCATGCCCCACTGAAGGGGGAGGGGGCTGTGGATCACGTCTAGTATCATTTGATGTCCTGCTCTGAGCTTACGAACTTGTCTTATCCACTTTTTTTTACCAGATAATTTTACTCGATAATTTTGGAGATAATCTCATCTGAAACTTTCGATGGACCACCCTGGATATATACATATAACTAGAAGGATTCCACGTCAAGTAGATAGGGAGGCATGAGCAAGGAAAGAGCATAAACCTGAGAGGAATCGATTCTGGTAATTATTAAGGAATGTCGAGTCGGAATATATGTAGACGTAGTATCTGTTAAGGGTAAAGAAGTCTAAAGTAGAGGACAACTCCAGGGATGAAGTTAATTATCAAGAAGTGAGAGTGAAGTGTAAAATAGATTTTTATTTTTTTCCAGATTTTTAAGTACTTCACATGCTGGACACTCTAGAGGCAAGACGGGTTCATAAATTATGTGGTTGTTAAACCAACTTTATTTCAGATGTATTTTATCTAGTCTAATGCGAGACGAATCGGTTGACTTGTATACATTCGAATATTGATGTGAGAAATGGTGAATATGTTATTTGTGGAAGTTGAAATTACCAAGACTGAACTAAAAGTATTCATTGAGCACTAAATTATTTCCAAAGTAGAGAGAGAGAGAGAGAGAGAGAGAGAGAGAGAGAGAGAGAGAGAGAGAGAGAGAGAGAGAGTGTCTTATAAATTCCTGTTAACCAGCAGTATTCTTCAAAGAAGAAGGTTTTGGAGATCAACGGAGACGGCAATCCATAGAAGAAGATCGGCTGTACACATCAATTAAGTCAATCTATGACAGATGGGTGTGAATTTTTGCAGTCCAACTTCACATTGCTTTTGATTGTCTTAGGCATTAGAGTACGTTACAAACAAATAAATTGCTCAGCAGTTCCTATTAAAGATCATTGACATTACCTCTTCTGAAACTGATACACGAGCATCTCTGCAAACTACTACATACAGTGATGTATCAGATTTTTCAAAAAGTCTAGTGGATGCTTCTGCACAATAGACCACAAAAAATGCTCTCAGTCCACCGGTCTGCCGTACATGTATTTGGGGTATTTTAAGTTAATTTCATTTATTACTACCAGTGTGCTTGCATCAAAGTTTCCACTGCTGTGCATTTGACATGTGAATGTTTTCACTCACAGAAATGACATGGGGAGCACACACAAAGTGGAAGCATAGTATTTGAAAGCACTAGCACATATCGCACAAATCAACAATTTCTGCACTAAGTGGACGTGTCCAAACCCTGTGAAGTATATTTTTACTATCGGAAATTAACCGTTGATATCAATGTAGATTCCTACAACAGGATAACCTATCTTACATAATGCAGAAAATGTGCAATGACAGTGACAAAAATTAGTACTCACGACGGAGATTGGGATATTTTTCAGCAGTTTTCTAGGCACTATGTGGCCTTTCAAATACGCCAACAGGTCGAACCACCACACGCTTAGTTTATGGGTGGTCCCGCCTGAGCTACTATGCGTTTTTCCCCCCCATCTTTATGAGTTCAGCTGAATAATGCAAACGTAAGGAGGCTAAGCGTGCTTTACATTCCTCATTCATTACACCAGACAACTGTTCTCACTTTTTCTCCTATTCTGGCGAAGCTTTCCTTCCTGGCGTGTTGAAATAATACAGATGTTACGGAATCAAATGCATGTGCTACTTTCACTAATTTATGTGATATATATATATATATATATATCAAAAGTAAAATTATAGGCACATTAACTTGTATAAACCCAGAATGAATCATTTGTAGATCTGTAGATTGCCTTACTGTGGTACAAAATATGCTAGGTCATAGCGACACCTTTCGTTGCTGTATTCTTCAATCATCACTTGAAAGCTCTTTTTATTCCATTTCATTGCTACAATAAGAAGCTATCATTAGATATAGAGATTTCTTTCAATGGGGATACAAAAAAGATATTTCATTTGTTTCGTTAATGTATTTATAAGCTACTTCTTAGTGGAAAAAATACCCAGGATACTATGTGGAATCGACGAATCGATCCGTGTGTTTTGTCTGCTGCGGAAAACTATAATTAGTAGACAGCCCGCTCGCAAGGCTGCGTTCTGTGCACGCGGAGTCACCGCCTCTACTGCACACACACGGACACACGACAATAGAACAGATGCCACCTGTGTGGTTTTTTGTTATGGTTTTAGGGCGCAAAACTGCTACGGTCATTAGCACCCGGTCTGTGACTTAGGAAAAGCTAAAAAAAACGAAACTGGAAACCAGTAGCAATGGGAGCAAAACTCAAAAAAGTGTGGAAACCAAAAAACAGAAGGAAAGCTTAAAAAACCACTATAGAAGGGGGGTTGTTTGTCCCCAAAAGGAGCTTCAAATGACTGATGTCATCTCACTGGCACTAATGAACTCGAGAACACGATCGGCTGATCGCGTGTCATCTGCTAAAATAGAAGATATATCAGGCGACAGCTGTAGACGGGCGCGTAACGGAGTAAAATAGGGGCGCTCAAGTAAAAGGTGTCTCACCGTCCACAGTTGAGAGCAGTGGGGACAGAGTGCGGGAGAATCGCCGTTTAAAAGATGTCGATGGCTAAAAAGACAGAGCCGTATCCGGAGTCTAGTTAAAATTACCTCCTCCCGACGCCGAGTTCGGGAGGAAGAGGTCCAAGCACAGGGAAGAGCTTCCACGTCCCGCAATTTATTACTGGGAAGTGTCGACCAATGTGCGTGCCATAAAAGAGCAACATGACGACATAAAACATTCCATAGATCGGCGAAAGAATCATGCGAATTGCTAGCCGAAGAAGAGAGACTGCAGCCCTGGCCACTATATCGGCCGCCTTATTTCCACAGATACCAACAAGTCTTGGGATCCATAGGAATGCCACAGAGGTCCTGAATCTGGTGGACCAGAGGGTGGACAGGGTACAGAGCTTGGAGACTGAGGAGAGAGCTGAGAGAGTCTGAGCAGATAACATTCTGTACCCGCTGATGGCAATAGATGTACTGGACAGCATGGAGAACAGCGTAAAGCTGCGCAGTATAAACTGAACACTGGTCGGGAAGCCAAAATCGATTTGGGGTGTCGCCAACAATATAGGCGCTCCCAATACCAAGTGCCACCTGTGTTAACAGAACTGCTCCTACTTCAACCTGGCAGATGAACAGTCTGCTAAAATGATAGAACCATAGCTTTGCCTGTTTTGCTGCTAGATGGCAGGTCAACCACACTTCACTTTTACACCTACGGTGTGTCTTGTTATACAGATTTAAGAACCTGGATTTTGCTGACTACATTTTTCTGTTGACAGAAACACAACACAGCTTTCAACTAATAGTTACCGAGCTGGGTGGAGCAGCCATTTCTTTAGGACTGTAAAGAAATAGTGATGAAACAAAAACAATATGCATAAGTGGAAATGTACCTACTCAACTTATACTGCAACAGAAGGTACAGCAAGGTGTTAACCAATTCCCATATCTCAGCAGTTTTATCCGTAAATAATGGGAAAGCCATATGCACATAAACAGATGGCACTATCATTGCACACGCAAGGTATACAATGGCAGTACAACAGGGAGCTGTCATGTGCACTCAGGTGATTCACGTAAAAAGATTTCCAACACGACTATCATCACACGGCAGGAATTAACGGACTGTGGATGCGAAATGCTAGTCTGAGATGGACACGTGAAACATTCCCTTTTGGAAATTATCTGACAATTCAATTTTCCGAGATCCACAGTGTCAAGAATACCGAATTTCACGCATTACCTCTCACTACAGACAACGCAGTGGCTGATGGCCTCCATTTAACGACCGAGAGCAGTGGTGCTGTGTGGAGTTGCCAGTGCTAAGAAACAAGCAACACTGTGTGAAATAATCACAGAAATCAGTGGGACTTCGACAAACCCACCTGTTAGGAAAGTGCAGTGAAATCTGGTTGGGTTGTTTTTGGGGAAGGAGACCAGACAGCAAGGTCATCAGTCTCATCGGATTAGGGAAAGACGGGGAAGGAAGTCGGCCGCGCCCTTTGAAAGGAACCATCCCGGCATTTGCCTGGAGCGATTTAGGGAAATCACGGAAAACCTAAATCAGGATGGCCGGATGAGGGATTGAACGGTCGTCCTCCCGGATACGAGTCCAGTGTTTAACCACTGCACCACCTCGCTCGGTCCTGAAATCTGGTATTAACTGCTACAGCAACAGACAAACGATGCGAGTGCCTTTGCTAACAGCACAACATCGTCTGCAGCACCTCTCCTGAGCTTGTGACTAACGATCGGATCCTAGGTGACTGGAAAATTGTGTACTGGTGAGATGAACCCCAATTTCAGATGGTAGGAGCTGACGGCAGGGTTCAAGTGCGGTTTTACTTCAATACTTGGAGACCACCTGCAGCCATTCCTGGACTTCATTTTCCCAAACAACGATGGAGTGACAATTCGCCATGTGAATGGGTCACAACTGTTTGTGATTGGTTTGAAGAACATTCTGAACAATTCAAGTGAATGATTTGATTACCAAGATTACCCAACACGAATCTCATTGAACATTCACGTGACAGTTCTCCACAAAATCCCACACTAACACAAAGCCCTGCACTGGCAATACTTTCATGAACACTGACAGCTATAGAGGCAGCTTGGCTCATTACTACTGTGGGATGCTGCTAACGATTTTTCAAGTCCGTGCCACGTCAAATTGCTGCACTATGTTGGGCAAAATCAGGCTCGAGAAGATATTACGAAGAATTCTGTGACTTGTCACTTCAGTGTAGTGGAGATGTAGATGTAGATGCAGGCATCACTAGCTGAATTGGGAAGGGCTTCTGCAGTCTTCCACGCAATCTGATCCACACAGGAATTAAGACTCTAGAAGTACTCATACTAAGCTCCAGGTGCACTCCTGTCTCTCGTCCTAGTGACGGCCAGGCACTGGTGCGGAACCTAGGAAATGTCAACAAAATTGACACACGATTTAAGTGTTTCTCACTGATGACACTCGGGGTAAATTTTTGGTATTAGCTATAGTGACCAAGTTTCAAATGGTTGTCTGCACAGCCCAAACAATACCATTGCTGAAAGAAGAATGACACTTGTGGGCCACGTTCTATGCCTGAAGGACGGAAGAATCCCCAAAGTGTCAGTGGTGTGGAAACTAACAGATGGATGCAGAAACAGGGAAAACTTTGTATCACCTGGAAACTTCCCAATTTGGGAAGAAGCTGAAAAGCTGGCAGTTGATCAAGTTTGCTGCAGGAAACCTGTTGCCCAAAATGCTGCTGAGCACCTATAAAGTAAACACATATTTGAAGTTGTTTTATACGTGGCAGTCTGATTTATTAAAGCAGGGGTTGTGAACCTTTTTTACCTACCATCCACTTTTGCATCACTGCAATGTTTTCCTAGCTGCGGGAATTTCCCGCAACGTGCTGCATAAAATGTGTGGGAGACTGCGCTCCCCACTCGCACAATGCGAACATAGCAGACCATTTGCCTATCGTCCGGCAAAACAGTGCCACTGTGGGACACGCTTGCACGCCTCAGGAAGGGTATGTCTCGCACACTGCAGCAATTTGCTTGAGGGCGCTTGTAGTGGGAAAGTCAACTGAGCAGCTGGAGAATACCACATGACAGCTGCAATATTTTTTTCACATGTACAGGCAGTAAGACTACGTAATTCTTCTGATCTAATTATTCACCTGAAATGTCAGCTGACTGATTCTCTGTCTCAAACAATGAGCAACTTATCAAATTCGTGTCCAAACGGCATATTTTGTGGAACACAGCTGACACTGGCATGAGAAACTAATTGCAAAAATGAGTTAATTTGGGGAGAAATCTGAAGAAAACTGAATGAAACATGTAAGAAGAAATGTCTTTGATTATGTCCAATATAAAACATCAGTAAATTCACGTGTACTGAGCTTTAACCACCATTATAATGAGTTGGATGTTGTTACTGTGATTAGTACCCTGAATGACTTAAAATTCAGCCCACCGAAGTAATCAGTGAATCTGTTGCTCACGGTGAATCCCTTAGCTTTGACATAACTGTCAACCAGGGCATTGATTTCCGGTACGTTTGAGTGATAAGGCAGAGGGAACTGGTACTCTTCTCCATCGCCTCGCAACTGTTTTGTTACTAAAATGTTATTTGATCCTTCACAACACATGGAGATTTGTGAGACTGCTTTGCACTTTCTGAATAATCTTCCCAATAACACACAGTCTCCTTCCCTTTAGACTGCACGCTCCACTGCACCTTTTGCCTTCGCTGCCCCCACTACCTATTGTTGCGCCGCAGTCCACTGTGCCTTTAATACCAAAATGTTCATTGCAGCACACTTGAACTCGCATGGCGTCAATGAACTACAAAATACTACTCTCATCTAAAGAAAACTGTAGCACCGACAAACTTCCAAAAAACTATTAAAATGTTTTCAAACCTTTCTGAAAATTTTTCTTTCTTTGATCTCCCACAAAAAAATGTAGAGTGAAAAAGTTTGTCAAATAATACATTTCAGATGCTGGTTTGCTAGAAATTCCAAGTCACACATTTTAATTTATTACTTCACTGTTACTAACTATTGGCCAGAAAGTTTTCACCCATTAACATATTATACTGAAGCCAGTTATAAAATTGTGTTGTACAACACCTAGTTTGAGAGGTATGGCGTGATATATATTAATTATTCAAAAACAGTCTTAATCGCATTTATTATTATTATTATTATACAGCCAACCGGTTTCAACCCGTCGTAGGGGTCATTATCATCTGGACGTTTACACTGTGAAATTATAGATATTTGTCAGAAAGACTCCATTATACTACAGCTAAAATTACGTAAATTTAAAGTATGTTACCCATTGGTCGACTGTTGGCGGTGTCACTCCTGTCTACATAACAGCAGGAAACTATGCGAGACTCACCCTTCGTATGGGCTTAAATAGCATGCTGGTATCATGTGAATAGACAGCAACACCCCCCAGTGGCGATCAACGGTATTTAATACAGTTTATTATATGTAATTACTAGTCACCTTGGTTTAACGTAAATTTAAGTTACAGTAAATAACAGAAGGCGAAACCATTTCATTTAAAAAGAGTTACAATTATAGTGTTAATTATGAAATAACAACAAATGTTCCGTAGTCAACTCGTAAAAGTATATTACATTATGTGCCATAAGCAATTTGTGGCACACAAAAACTGGTGTCGTCTTGTATTACAATATATCTATTTGTACATTTACATAGAAAACATTTGAGTCAATTTACTAAAACAGCTAATATGGAAGGACTACAGAGCCCTCTACTCCCTGTGGAGAGGACGCCGTTGCCACAGGCTATAAAGCGTATATCAGGCACCCTCTAGTCCGTGTAGCGAGGATGCCGTCGTCATGGTAGCAGCTTGTGTGTTCGTATGGTGTTGTTGATGTGGGATTAATAATACTAATTGCTGCTTCATCTCTACAAACATGCTGTCCAAAAATCGTGAAAAATATTGATTAGCATGAAAAGTAGCACCAAATTTTCATTGTGTTAATGGAAGACGTAAGAAGGTAGTTCTCATATCACTGTCATGTACAGTTGCTGAATTATAAAATACACAACTTTCAACTTTTTATGTTTGTACATGCACTGCCCCACACCTACAAAAACATTTCACAAAGTGTCCTGCGGCCCACTTCGGACAGCAAAAGACAAGCGCATTCCACAGGCGATAAATTTTCCTACATCTAGGAAAATGCAGCTTTAGTATTAAAATTTTCTGACCATCCACCATTCCACGGTAATGATGATTTCTAAAGTGGGGAAGTAACTCAACGTTATAAAATTGATAAAGTAGAGTTGCATCAAGTGAAAGTATAGAATAATACTTACTAACCCAATATTTTTTTCAAATTTCTGTGAAACCCTAATGTAAATATTTTAACCTCCACCTGTCTACTGCCTGCTATGAAGGTTCGGACGCCCACTAGTGGGTGCTAGGGACCAAGTTGACCATCAGTGCTGATTAATAATGTTTTCTCACAATCAGTGTGAAGTGCCGTGTATTTAACAGAAACCCCTGACACGCAGAAAAACATGCATGAAGGTATACCTAGTTAAAACTTGTTGATTGGTTGCCATTTACTGTCCACCCACTGGCTGCGTATAACTCAACACAGAGAAATGATGTCAACATATTAGTTTCACAAAACAAGTGAAATGCACGGATGTTACTTTGCAAGTTTTAGCTGAGGATATGAGCACTATGCAAACAGGCTGGCCCACAAGCAGCCTGAAAATGGCTCAGCAGTGAGTATTTCGTCAGCAATATCTAAATTCTTTGATATTACCTGCACGACATAATGAAAACACTACTCTCACTCACATAAAGATTAATGGTTTTCTTTTTTTTTACAATTTACATATGGGAAAATTAACTATACTACAAAGTGTCACACTTGTTGTGGGGGATGTGGGAAAGACCACAAATTCTGGCACAGGAGGCAAGAAATTATACATCAAAATAACAAGCTTTCTATGAACAATGGAGCCCACTACAAATACAAGCTGTTTTAGCAGAAGTTCATAAGAAAAAAAGATTTTTTTTTCGAAATAACTTCTTGGACATAGCACATGCTGATGCTTTTTACATTGTTACTGAAAAAGACAGCCCACTGTTGATTAACCAACAACTGAAAGGATACCTGAAGTTCACCCATGGAACTGAGCAACAGTTATTTCAGAATAGCAGGATCTAGAGTGTACTGAATAATGAAATTCAACAGTTAAGTAAGTTATGTATTTTCACACAAATAAAATTTACATGATCAGATAACTAAATTTTGTTTCCTCATTCACACAAATCAATGCGTACACCCTTAATAGGACGGATAATGCCTAGTTGGAATTCCATTTCTCTCCACGTACTATTCAACATCTCCATGTTGACATGTTCAAGTGGATTGCAAATGTGTGCCTTCAATTCCTGTAGGTCTCTAGCCCTGGTTCAATATACCGCATCCTTCACAAAACCCCAGGAAAAAATTAGTGGTGTAAGGTCAGGGGATCATGGTGCACTTGAAGTTGGACCATCTCGTCCAATCCACCTACCTGGAAACCTTTTACATATAAATTAAAGTACATTTAGGGGCCAGTGAAGTGGTGCCCTGTCTTACTGGAATATGACACCAGGCTGCAGGTGTTCCAATTGTGGCACAGTAAACTCTTGTAGCATGTCCATGTTAACACCACTGTTGATGGCAGTGATGGGAAAGAACGAATCAGTGATGCAACTGGGGATCAGTCTACATCTAACATTGACCTTACAACTGTCTCTTTCCATTTCATGTCTAACATGAGGATGTGGCAAATCCTACATAAAAACGTTATGACAATTCAGTTTGCTGGATACATGAAATGTTGCAATATCGAAGGAAGAAATCTTTTCCAAAAATTCAATGGATGCATTATTCCTGCATAAAATACCCACTCCAAATTGTTCGCACCTAGGTTTGTCCATAGGCTTTAATGCCTGAAGCAGCTGCATGTAGGGATAGAGCCATTACCTCTTATGCAAGACATTGTGCAATATCGATCTTCTCATTTCCAACTCTCTGGCTGCAGTACATACAGATTTTATAGAACTCCTTGCAAATGCCTGCCATACACTGTCCACACTGGCATCTGAAACTGATGGGTGAGCAGCCCCTTTTTATGGAGAACACTACCTGTTTCCATAAATGATGTATTCCAAGTCCGAAAGGATCATTGCACTTCGGTATCTGATATCATCTGTATATACCAGGCCACACACATTGAGCTTTATCCACTGGTATCCACATTTTAGCAGGTTTTCAGGTTCCATTTCGCATCAAAATTGTATGACCTGGAAGGTAAAATAAATTTTATGAGTAATCTTATCATTTGCTAGAAACCATTCGTTAATATCTTGTATAGTTTCGAAGTTACTAAAGTCGTAAGTTGTGAAGATATACATGTATACTGCAAAACAAAAACATTAAAAATTGTTATTCATTCAGTGCTGTTACTTTCAGGCATTAGGATACAACACACTATTTCATGAAAGTAATAATCACTCTTAACAACTTTCATTATGATACTGTAATTCAACTAAGGTACAGAAGTAAGTAAAGAAACAGCTCACAGGCCACTATCTACCCTTTGTTCCATCTGCAAAATTCTGGAGGTTAAAGATCAAAAGTTATTGGGCTGAGTATTTTTTACAATGTAAACAGAGCATACACTTACTTCGAGAAAAATTGGAATTGAAGTAGGTTACCAATTGACGATATCGACAAGTGAAGAAAGTAAAGACAAGGATGAATGTGAACCTTTTCCAGTTCTTAAAATATCAAAAGCTACAGCAACACTGGACAAAGTTAAGCATTGAGTGTTGAGATATGAACATGTTGAAGTTGTGATAAATGTGTTAAATAAAATGGACATTACACCATAAAAATTAGTACAAAATAAGAACTAACTACTGGTATGTTTCTCAAACTTTTGAAAATGTTACTACACACTGGATCTTATTGTCCTTGGTGTGTCAAAATGAATATCAGGCTTTTTCGGTTTTGTATTATTTATTACATTCAACTTAGAATTATCAAAGGCAATACAAACAATTTTGTTTGTATACATGTGCACATGCGTATGCAACCAAAGAATGTGTTAAATGAGTGAGACAGTGTTTTACGCACAATGTGAAGAAATCAGTCTGGAAGGCAAGTTGCAAATTAATAATTATATTGACATCTATGTATCTATGTGGTGACTTAAGGAGACAACTATGTCCTTATTGAAACTTCCTGGCAGCGTAAAACTATGTGCCCGACCGAGACCCGAACTCGGGACCTTCGCCTTTCGCGGGCAAGTGCTCTACCATCTGAGCTACCAAAGCACGACTCACGCCCAGTCCTCACAGCTTTACTTCTGCCAGTATCTCGTCTCCTACCTTCCAAACTTTACAGAAGCTCTCCTGCGAACCTTGCAGAACTAGCAGGTAGGAGACAAGATACTGGCAGAAGTAAAGCTTTGAGGACCGGGCGTGAGTCGTGCTTCGATAGCTCAGATGATAGAGCACTTGCCCGCGAAAGGCAAAGGTCCCGAGTTCGAGTCTCGGTCGGGGACACAGTTTTAATCTGCCAGGAAGTTTCATATCAGCGCACACTCCGCTGCAGAGTGAATATCTCATTCTACGTCCTTATTGTTTGCGGTTTACAAGCTCTAAAACATACAGCTACGGTTTACATAGCAACTTTGCAAACAAAATGTAGCAGCATGCCAAACATTTTCTGGACCGCGTCCTCTTCAGCGATTACTTGACATTTCATATAAGTGGAAATGTGAACACACACACACACACACACACACACACACACACACACACACACACACACAAACAATGTGCACATCTGGGGTTTAGCAAGTAGTGGCATCTTCTGTGTGAGTGGTCCAATGCTGTTGCTCGCGCAGCTGCACGAAGTCTGACGACTTCTTTCCAGATTCATTACTTATATAGGCAAAGCTATTGCCTCCTTGAGCCCCCGGTTCTCGATGTACGCTTAGCTGTTCTCGGCTAATGCTGTGAATCCGAAATTTTCTAAGTCTGAAAAGTGGATATCCTGGACACGTCCTGTAGTTACACTAGCAGCATGCATTTGTTGGTGCGTCTCATTTGGCTTGTCACATTTGTTAACAAAGAGCGATAAGCGGTTGCGTAACGAACAAGGTGATCACTCACAGAGAGTATCTCGCATGTGGCTGATGCAATATTGTAATAAATAATTTTTTTTTGTAAGGGCTAGGAAAGATTTATTTCATTTCTGTAATAACGGGCGAGATCACCTACAAGTTTAATTGCTCTTACAATGGTCAGCACCTTTAACCCACACTGACACAGATTCCTATTCATTTAGTTTACTATGATTCCTGGTCCTCAGAACGAACGGCATTGACGGCAGGTAATATGATTTACCCATGTCTTTATTGTAGACCTCTGTGATGTGAAAAGTCCGATAAGCGTTGACGTCCCGGCTGTTAAAACTTTCTAGCCCTGGAATTTTGTCGACTTTTGGCCCACAGACGAGGGCCACAGTTTATCAGCCGTTACCTTGCTTCATTGGTCTGCAAGGTGATTAATGCTTGACTGTCAGAAGTGTGGGAATAAAATAAAATCTGCAACTACGAGGGTAATACCAAGAAAAAAGGTCTCCTATTTTTGAAGTACACAGCGCTGTTATTTCTACAGCGGTTTACATCAGTTTACAGCTTTAACATTTAACTATTTTTCAACATAATTACCCGTATTATACCAGCTTGCCGCCATGCTGTTCAGAGGTGAATCACTTTCTGGCCAACTGTTCTTTTAACCCAGGGAACAGGTGACAGTCACTGGGCGCCAGTTCAGGACTATAGGGTGGGTGGGTGATTATGTTCCACTGGAACTGTTGCAGGAGAGCAACAGTTTGCCGAGTGATGTGTGGGCGAACGTTGTCACGGAGAATGTGTACACCCTTGTTCATCATTCCTCTTCTCCTGTTCTGAATTGCCCGCTCGAGTTTTTCCAGTCCCACAGTACCTGTCAGCGTTAACTGTGGTGCCAGTGGGTGTAAAGTCGACAAATGGTACCCCTTTCAGATCCCAAAAAACGGTTGTCATGACTTTACCGGCAGACTGTGTGTGTTTGAATTTCCGCAGCTTTGGTGAAGAAGGATGCGGCCACTGGTGTGATTGTTGCTTGGTCTCAGGTGTAAAGTTGTATGCTCAGATTTCGTCACCCGTGAGAATTGAGTCCAGAAAGTTGGCCTGTTTGGGTGCAAGGCGGTGAAGAAATGCACGGGAAGCATCAACCCTTTGCCGCATGTGGTCCTTGGTCAGCATCTTGCACACACCTTCCGGAAGTTCAATGTTTCCGTTAAAATTCTACGAACATTTTTGACATCCATGCACGACTCACCATACACTTCCGTCAATTGGCGATGGATTTCAATTGGCGCAGTCCCCTTTGCATTCAAAAAACCGATTAACTTCACGCAATTCGCACTTGCCAGTAACATCCAACAGGAGCTACATTCTCAACGGCTGCCAAGCCAAGACTGAGCGCCTCAGCGTGACGTGTGCATGTTTACACACAACACGTGAAGCACTCTCAATAACAGTGTGACCAACTGCCACACAAAGAGAGTTCTGTACTTATAACAAAAATAGGAGACCTTACTTTTGGGATTACACTCTTAAAACATATTTTAGCCTTCCGTAATTATGTGAATGTATTTTAATTCACTTGTTAACTCCCGGCCGCAGAAATCCATTTTGTTTTCAAACATAAACACGGGTCACAGGAGACTACCCACCTCCCCCATACAACTCGTTTATCAGCCTTGGATCTACAATATTTCCGAAAGGGGCAATAATAGATACTGGCACTCCCCCTCCCTCCAGCATTTGAGGTAGGACGCCAAAAATTTTAAAAATCGACTTTTCAAATATATAAAATATGTTCACCTTGTAGCGCACTGCATGTCACTGTATTTCACTCTGTGGAATTCAAACGTGTAATATTTTGTGATGGGTGCCATCAAACTATATTCAGGACAGTTGAAATTAAAATGTCGTATAGTCGGCCGGTTTGACATCCTGCCGCCCCCCCCCCCCCCCCCCTCAAAAATAACTCACAGTTAATACTGGATGGAATTTGTAACCTGGAGAACAAGAACTCCTCAGAAACTCTTTGTTGCCTATTAATAAAATTAAATATATGATCCATGAAACCAGTAAAGACAAGAAACAAGCAAGACAGTAGTACATATTTCTTCAATCCTGAAGCCCTAGCATTTTTTTCTCTAATCTTGCTACAGCTTTACATGGCGTGCTTTCCTTTCTGCAAAAGAATCTATTACCTCATCAAAGTCTGTCAAATATTTTGAACAGGAAAACTCAATGTTGTCCTTTAACACTGGAATAGCTGTTAATACAAGTAGTACCTAAGACTGGTGTGGTTTCTCAGTCTGTTTATATGTATTTCGTCACTGTCTGCTAGATAAAACTAAATAGGCCTGCCTAATATTTCAGCAATTTTAACACACACCAAATAAATGAGACTGTTATGGTACAAATGGTCATTTTTGTAACACGACAGAATATAATTCATGAAGTACCAATATTAAATGACAAGCAAAACGTTGTATGTTAGGAAATAGTTTCACATTTCATTCATACTCTCTGGCTTCTGAAGTATGAGATCGAAGAGTAGTAGTACAAAATTTTTATATAAATTTGGGATCGTCGTATTCTTCCACAATTTGTGTGATGTCCCCGTTTTCTTCTTCTTCTTCCTCGTTCTAACAAACAATCTTGTCATGACTAGTTCAGTAACTATTCCTGCCAGTGTCAAAACTACTTCTCCGCTTAACCTGGCCACAATCACCAGTTTAGTTACACCGCATTTATTCTTCAGTTAGGAGTTATTACGTGTTCGTACAACACGTTTTCCGCGCTACTCCCAGAATAGAACTTTAGCGGCTGCTGGCTGGGGATTGTACAACTGGCCCTTACTAGCGGTCTGGCAACAAATTTTCTGTCAAAATCTCATTTTCTTGGATACACCGAGAAGATAATACATGATCTTTGTTACCTGTTATTCCTGTTACTCATTTATTTCCACTCTGGTAGTCTGAATCTATGGATTTTGCTAGTAATTATAACAAAGCTGATTATTTGCAAACCCAGTCAACCACATATACAGCGACTGGCATTCACCCGTTCGGCTTTATTCTGCAGATCTCATATAGCCCCGTACCCTTTTGTCTGCAGGAAAATTTATTTCTAGGTGGGACTGGGATTCCTATGGCAGAAATATCATGTACATTATGCACACATTCAAAAATCAACTTATGATCCATTTAGAAACCAACTTAGAATTTGTTCAAAAACCAGCAGGGATGAGGTTCAATATCATACGAATAAGCGATAGACCAATGTGTGCTAGATGCTAGGCGCTTTGTGAAACAGGGTCTTTTTCCTCAAGAATATGAATTTGGTGTACTGAGCTTTAACCACTTTTTATAATGAGTTGGATGTTGTTACTTGGGAGATGGCACTCTTGTGCACCGTCTAGCAACTGTTTCGTTACTAAAATGTTATATGCTCCTTCACAACACAAGAATTGTGACTGCTTTGCACTTTCTGAATACAATAATACACAAAGTCCTTCCTTTTAGACTGCACGCTCCACTACACCTTTTGCCTTCGCTGCCTCCGCTACCTACTGTTGCGCCGCAGTCCACTGTGCCTTTAATACCAAAATGTTCCTTGCAGCACGCTTGAACTCGCATGGCATCAATGAACCAAAAAATATTACTCTCATCTACCGAAAACTGTAGCACCCACACACTTCCAACAAACTGTTAAAATGTTTTCAAATCTTTCCGAAAGTTTTTCTTGCTCTGATCTCCCACAAAAAAAATGTAAAGTGAAAAAGTTTGTCAAATAATACATTTCAAATGCTGGTTTGCTAAAAATTCCAAGTAACACATTTTAATTTATTACTTCACTGTTACTAACTCTATTGGCCAGTAAGTTTCCTCCCGTTAACATGTGATACTGAAGCCAGTTATGAAATTGTGTTGTACAACACCTAGTTTGGGAGGTATGGCATGATAAACATTGATTAGCGTGAAAAATAGCACAAAATTTTCATTGGGTTAATGAAAGATGTAAGAAGATAGTTCTCCTATCACTATCATGTCCAGTTGTCGAATTATAAAAAACACAACTTTCAATTTCTGATGTTTGTACATGCACTGCCCCCGCACCTAGAAAAACACAGTGTCCTGCGGCCCACTTCGGACAGCAGAAGACAAGCGCATTCCACAGGCAATAAATTTATCCACATCTAGGAAAATGTAGCTTTCATATTAAAATTTTCTAACTATCCACCATTCCACTGTAATGACGATTTATAAAGTGGGAATGTAACTTCACATTATAAAATATATAAAGCAGAGTTGCATCAAGTTAAAGCATAAAATAATAATTACTAACCAAATATTTTTTTCAAAGTTTTGTGAAACCCTAATATAAATATTTTAGGGTCCAACTGTCTACTGCCTGCTATGGAAGTGGAGACGCCCACTAGTGGGTGCTAGGGACCAAGTTCACCATCAATGCTGATTAATAATGTTTTCTCACAAGCAGTGTCAAGTGCTGTATATGTAACAGGAACTCCTGTAAGCAGAAAAATGAGAAAGTGAAACAAAAGGTAGCTGCAGGAAGGCGTACCTAGTTACAAGCTGTTCATTGGTTACCATTTACTGTCCTCCCACTGGCTACCTAAAACTCAACACAGAGAAAGGATGTAAACATATAACTTTCACAAAACAAGCAAAGTCCATGGATGTTACTTTGCAAGTTTTAGCTGAGGATATGAGCACTATGCAAACAGGCTGGTCCACAAGTAACTGAAAATGGATCAGCAGTGAGTATTTCATAAGCAACATCTAAAATCTTTGATATTACTTGCATGAAGTAATGAAAAAACTACTGTCACTCAACCAAAAATTAAAGGTTTTCTTTTGTTTTACAACTTACAGATGAGAAAATTAACTAAGCTACAAAGTGTCACACTAGATGTGGGGGATGTGACTATTTACTACGAGAAAGACCACAAATTCTGGCACAGGAGCCGAGAAATTATGTATCAGAATTACAAGCTTTCTATGAACAATGGAGGCCACTACAAATACAAGCTCGATCAGCAGAAGTTCATAAGAAAACAAAGTTCCTTTTCCTTCACAATAACTTCTTGGACATAGCACACACTGATGCTTTTTACATTGCTACTGAGAAAGATAGCCCACTGTAGATTTACCAACAACTGAAAGCAGAGCTGAAGTTCACCCATGGAACTGAGCAACAGTAATTTGAGAATAGCAGGATCTAGAGTGAACTGAATGATGAAATTCAACAATTCAGTGAGTGATCTATTTTCATACAAATAAAATTTACGCGATCAGATAACTAAATTTTGTTTCCTCATTCACACAAATCAATGCGTACACCCTTAATAGGACGGATAATGCCTAGTTGGAATTCCATTTCTCTCCACATACGATTCAAGGTCTCCATGGTAACATGTTCGAATGGATTGCAAATGTGTGCCTTCAATTCCTGTAGGTCTCTAGCCCTGGTTCAATATACCGCATCCTTCACAAAACCCCAGGAAAAAATTAGTGGTGTAAGGTCAGGGGATCATGGTGCACCTGAAGTTGGACCATCTCGTCCAATCCACCTACCTGGAAACCTTTTATATAGAAATTGAAGTACATTTAGGGGCCAGTGAAGTGATGCCCTGTCTTACTGAAATATGACACCAGGCTGCAGGTGTTTGAATTGTGGCACATTAAACTATTGTAGCATGTCCACGTTAACACCACTGTTGATGGCAGTGATGGGAAAGAGTGAATCAGTGATGCAACTGGGGATCAGTCTGCACCAAACATTGACCTTACGACTGTGTCTTTCCATTTCATGTGTAACACGAGGATGCTGCAAATCCTACATATGAATATTATGACAATTCAGTTTGCTGGATACACGAAATGTTGCCATATCAGAGAAAGGAATCTTTTCCAAAAAGTCAATGCTTGCATCAATCTTGCATAGAATATCCACTGCAAATTGTTCGCACCTAGGTTTGTCATAGGGTTAAATGTCTGAAGCAGCTGCATGTAGGGCTAGAGCCATTACCTCATATGCAAGAGATTGTGCCATGTCGATCTTCTCATTTCCAACTCCCTGGCTGCAGTACATACAGAATTTATAGAACTCCTTGCAAACGCCTGCCGTACCCTGTCCACAATGGCATCTGAAACTCGTGGTGACCAGCCCTGTTTTTTTTATGGAGAACACTACCTGTTTCCATAAATGATGTATTCCAAGTCTGAAAGGTTTGTTGCATTTGGGTATCAGGTATCGTCTGTATCTACCAGGCCCCACACACTGAGCTTTCTCCAGAGACGTCCACATTTTATCATGTTTTCAGGTTCACTTTTGCATCAAAATTGTATGACCTGGAAGGTAAAAGAAATTTTATGAGTTATCTTATCATACAATAGAAACCATTTGTTAATATCTCGTATAGGTTCAAAGTTACTAAAGTCTTAAGTTGTGAAGATATACATGTATAGTGCAAAATAAAAAAAACTAAAAATTGCTATTCATCCAAAGTTGTTACTTTTAGGCATTAGGATACAACACACTATTTGATGAAAGTAATAATCAAACTTACCAACTTGCACTATGATAATGTAATTCAACAAAGGTACAGATGTAAGTAAAGAAACAGCTCGGAGGCCACTATCTACCCTTGGTTCCATCTGAAAAATTCTGGAGGTTAAAGATCAAAAGTTATTCAGCTGAGTATTTTTTTCAATGTAAACAGAGCACGGACTTACTTCGAGAAAAATTGGAATCGTAGGAGGTCTTCAATTGACGATATCGATAAGTGAAGAAAGTAAAGACAACGATGAATCTGAACCTTTGCCAGTTTGTACAATATCAAAAGCTACAGCAACACTGGACGAAGTGTCTACCATCAACAGTTATTTTGCTCCCCAAATAGCAGAACTCCTTTATTACTTTACCTGTCTCATTCCCCAATCTAATTGCTTGAGCATCACCCGACTTAATTCGACTACATTTCATTATCCTCATTTTGCTTTTGTTGATGTTCATCTTATATCCTCCTTTCAAGACACTGTCCATTCCGTTCAGCTGCTCTTCCAAGTCCTTTGCTGTCTCTGACAGAATTACAATGTCATCGGCGAACCTCAACGTTTTTATTTCTTCTCCATGAATTTTAATACCTACTCCGAATTTTTCTTTTGTTTCCTTTACTGCTTGCTCAATATACAGATTGAATAACATCAGGGAGAGGCTACAACCCTGTCTCGCTCCCTTCCCAACCACTGCTTCCCTTTCATACCCCTCGACTCGTGTAACTGGTTTCTGTACAAATTGTAAATAGTCTTTCGCTCCCTGTATTTTACCCCTGCCACCTTCAGAATTTGAAAGAGAGTATTCCAGTCAACATTATCAAAAGCTTTCTATAAGTCTACAAATGCTAGAAACGTAGGTTTGCCTTTCCTTAATCTTTCTTCTAAAATAAGTCGTAAGGTCAGTATTGCCTCACGTGTTCCAACATCTCTGCAGAATCCAAACTGATCTACGCCGAGGTCAGCTTCTACCATTTTTCCATTCCTCTGTAAAGAATTCGCGTTAGTACTTTGCAGCTGTGACTTATTAAACTGATAGTTCGGTAATTTTCGCATCTGTCAACACCTGCTTTCTTTGGGATTGGAATTATTATATTCTTCTTGAAGTCTGAGGGAATTTCGCCTGTATCATACATCTTACTCACCAGATGGTAGAGTTTTGTCAGGACTGGCTCTCCCAATGCCATCAGTAGTTCTAATGGAATGTTGTCTACTCCCGGGGCTTTGTTTCGACTCAGGTCTTTCAGTGCTCTGTCAAACTCTTCACGCAGCATTGTATCTCCCATTTGATCTTCATCTACATCGTCTTACATTTCCATAATATTGTCCTCAAGTACATCGCCCTTGTATAGACCCTCTGTATACTCCTTCCACCTTTCTGCTTTCCCTTCTTTGCTTAAAACTGGGTTTACATCAAAGCTCTTGATATTCATGCACGTGGGTCTCCTTTCTCCAAAGGTCTCATTAATTTTCCTGTAGGCAGTACCTATCCTACCCTTAGTGAGATAAGCCTCTACATCCTTACATTTGTCCTCTAGCCATCCCTGTTTAGCCATCCCTGTTTAGCCATTTTGCACTACCTGTCGATCTCATTTTTGAGACGTTTGTATTTCTTTCTGCCTGCTTCATTTACTGCGTTTTTATATTTTCTCCTTTCATCAATTAAATTCAATATTTCTTCTGTTACCCAAGGGTTTCTACTAGCCCTCGTCTTTTTACCTACTTGATCCTCTGCTGCCTTCCCTACTTCATCCCTCAGAGCTACCCATTCTTCTACTGTATTTCTTTCCCCCCATTCCTGTCAATTGTTCCCTTATGCTGTCCCTGAAACTCTGTACAACCTCTGGTTTAGTCAGTTCGTCCAGGTCCCATCTCCTTAAATTCCCACCTTTTTGCAGTTTCTTCAGTTTTAATCTACAGTTCATAACCAATAGATTGTGGTCAGAGTCCACATCTGCCCCAGGAAATGTCTTACAATTTAAAACCTGGTTCCTAAATCTCTGTCTTACCATTATATAATCTGACACCTTTTAGTATCTCCAGGATTCTTCCATGTATACAACCTTCTTTCATGATTCTTGAACCAAGTGTTAGCTATGATTAAGTTATGCTCTGCGCAAAATTCTACCAGACGGCTTCCTCTTTCATTTCTTACCCCCAATCCATGTTCACCTACTACGTTTCCTTCTCTTCCTTTACCTACTACCGAACACCAAGCACCCGTGACTATTAAATTTTCGTCTCCCTTCACTACCTGAATAATCTCTTTTATCTCATCATACATTTCTTCAATTTCTTCGTCATCTGCAGAGCTAGACGGCATATAAACTTGTATTACTGTAGTAGGCATGGGCTTCGTGTCTATCTTTGCCACAATAATGCGTTCACTATGCTGTTTGTAGTAGCTTACCCGCACTCCTATTTTTTTTATTCATTATTAAACCTACTCCTGCATTACCCCTATTTGATTTTGTATTTATAACCCTATATTCACCTGACCAGAAGTCTTGTTCCCCCTGCCATGGAACTTCACTAATTCCCACTATATCTAACTTTAAACTATCCATTTCCCTTTTTAAATTTTCTAACCTACCTGCCCGATTAAGGGATCTGACATTCCACGCTCCGATCCGTAGAACGCCAGTTTTCTTTTTCCTGATAACAACGTCCTCCTGAGTAGTCCCAGCTCGGAGATCCGAATGGGGGACAATTTTACCTCCGGAATATTTTACCCAAGAGGACGCCATCATCATTTAACCATACAGTAAAGCTGCATGCCCTCGGCAAAAATTACGGCTGTAGTTTCCCCTTGCTTTCAGCCGTTGGCAGTACCAGAACAGCAAGGCTATTTTGGTTAGTGTTACAAGGCCAGATCAGTCAATCATCCAGACTGTTGCCCCTGCAACTACTGAAATGGCTGCTGCCCCTCTTCAGTAACCACACGTTTGTCTGGCCTCTCAACAGATACCCCTCCGTTGTGGTTGCACCTACGGTACGGCCATCTGTATCGCTGAGGCACGCAAGCCTCCCCACCAACGGCAAGGTCCATGGTTCATGGGGATATTGTTACATCTAAATATTTGCACGTGTTGCCCGATTATAACACTAACTCACTGATATTAAATATATTTTTGTTTTGTGAAGTGCACAATTTTACCTTTCTGAACATTTAGAGCAAGTTGTCAATCTTCGCAACACTTTGCTATCTTATCAATAGCTGACAATATTTATGCACCTTCTTCCAGACAGTACTTCATCACAGATAACTGCACCACCTGCGAAAGTCTGAGATAAGTATTAATATTGTCTGCAATCGCATTAATATACAATACGAACAGTAAAGGACTCGACACCCTTCCCTGGCACAACCCTGAAGTTACTTCTACATCTGACAATGACTCTCCATAAAAGATAACATGCTTAGTCCTCCCTACTGAAAAGTCCTCAATCCAGTGGCAAACTTCTCATAAAGATATAGTGTTACAACCATGAGCATTAGTTACCTGTGAGATTAGATGCTGTGAGTTGATGTTAGTCAAGAATGCATTAGGTGACAAAGACAGAATAACTGACACCTCACCAGTTTTGAAAGAAGTCAAATTATATGGCTACTAGAAGCTGGATGTTCCTTCTGGAATATTGCAGAAAAGACTTGGCAGTAATGTATCCACTGTCAACGATTGCTGGCAGTGGTGGTCACGAGAATGTACATTCACAAGAAGACGGGTCTCGGTGGACACCTGCCACTACTGAGAGGGAAGACAATTGAGTTTGGCGTACCGCTGTGGCACATCGTATTACATCTGCAGCAGCAAGGGGCAGCAGTTGGCATCCCAATTACACAACGAACTGTTACAAATCAGTTACTTCGAGGACAGCTCCAAGACAGGTGCCCTGTAAAATTCATTTCACTGACTCCAAACCACTGCCATTTGTGACTTCAGTGATGTCCAGCAAGAGCTCATTGGAGGTCAGGGTGGAGGTCTGTCGCGTTTTCTGACGATGGCTGCTCCTGTCTCTGTGCCAGTGATGACCTCGTTTCGGTTAGGAGAGTGCCAATTGAGGGCCCGCAACCAACCTGTCTGCATGCTAGACCACACCTGGAGTTACGATTTAGGGTGTGATTACATATGACAACATGAGCACTCTCGTGCTTACTCCACGCACCGTGACTGCAAATTCGTACAAAGATCTGGTGATTCAACCTGTTGTACTGGCATTCACGAGCAGCATTCCAGTGGGCATTTGCCAACAGGATAACGTTTGTCCACATACCACTGTCGTAACCCGACGTGCTCCACCGTGTGTCGACATGTTGCCTCGGCCTGCTCAATCACATCTGTCTCCAATGGAGCACATACAGGATATCATCGGTCGACAACTCCAGCATCAGCCACAAACAGCATCAACCGTCCCTGTATTGACCAACAAGTGCATCTGGCATGGAACTCCACTCCATCCCACAAACTGACATCTGACTCTGTGTGTGTGTGTGTGTGTGTGTGTGTGTGTGTGTGTGTGTGTGTGTGTGTTTCCAATGAGAGCCTTTTTGGCCAAAAGGAATGCTAATTTGTTTGATAATCTTTATGTTATGCCTATCTGCAACTCTGCATCTACGCTACATGGTGAGTAGCAATCTATCCTTTTCATAATACAGGGTGATTCAAAAAGAATACCACAACTTTAAAAATGTGTATTTAATGAAAGAAACATAATATAACTTTCTGTTATACATCATTACAAAGAGTATTTAAAAAGGTTTTTTTCACTGAAAAACAAGTTCAGAGATGTTCAATATGGCCCCCTCCAGACAAACGAGCAATATCAACCCGATACTCCAACTCGTTCCACACTCTCTGTAGCATATCAGGCGTAACAGTTTGGATAGCTGCTGTTATTTCTCGTTTCAAATCATCAGTGGTGGCTGGGAGAGGTGGCCAAAACACCATATCCTTAACATACCCCCATAAGAAAAAATCGCAGGGGGTTAGATCAGGGCTTCTTGAAGGCCAGTGATGAAAGTGCTCTGTCACGGGCTGCCTGGCGGCCAATCCATCGCCTCGGGTAGTTGACGTTCAGGTAGTTACGGACAGATAAGTGCCAATGTGGTGGCGCTCCATCCTGCTGAAATATGAATTATTGTGCTTCTTGTTCGAGCTGAGGGAACAGCCAATTCTCTAACATCTAGTCCAGTTACAGTAGCACCTTCAAAGAAAAAGGGACCAAAAACGTTATTGGCTGAAATGGCACAGAAAACGTTCACCTTAGGTGAGTCACGTTCATACTGAGTTGTTTCCCGCGGATTCTCAGTGCCCCATATACAGACATTGTGACGGTTGACTTCCCCGTTAGTGTGGAAAGTTGCTTCATCACTAAACACAATCTTTGAAACGAAAGATTCATCTGTTTCCATTTGAGCAAGGATAAAATCACAGAAATCGATTCTTTTAATCTTATCAGCTGCAGACAGTGCTCGAACCAATTTCAGACGATACGGCTTCATAACTAACCTTTTTCATAGGACTCTCCATACAGTTGATTGTGGAATTTGCGGCTCTCTGCTAGCTCTTCGAGTCTATTTTCCTGGGCTGCGAACAAATGCTTGCTGGATGCGTGCTACATTTTCATCACTCGTTCTCGGCCGTCCAGAACTTTTCCCTTTGCACAAACACCCATTCTCTGTAAACTGTTTATACCAACGTTTAATACACCACCTATCAGGAGGTTTAACACCATACTTCGTTCGATATTCACGCTGAACAACTGTCGTCGATTCACTTCTGCCGTACTCAATAACACAAAAAGCTTTCTGTTGAGCGGTCGCCATCTTAGCATCAACTGACGCTGACGCCTGGTCAACAGCGCCTCAAGCGAACAAATGTACAACTAAATGAAACTTTATAGCTCCCTTAATTCACCGACAGATAGTGCTTAGCTCTGCCTTTTGGCGTTGCAGAGTTTTAAATTCCTAAAGTTGTGGCATTCTTTTTGAATCACCCTGTATTATGATCATTCCATCCTGGATTTTCCATTGTTTTATTATTGTTCAACTATTACAGCAATTGACAATGTTGAACACACAGCACATTAAGCATTGCAAAAGAGTAGTGGGTTAACAACCAAAACTAAAAAAATTATGTAACTATCTTTCATTCCCTTCACATCACAGAATTGTTGGGCAACTAACAAATTGCACATTGAGGAGCCGATTACTGGATCACAAAACAATGCAAAAACGAGCAGCTGATCAGAACGGGGCGGCTGATCATAAAAAGAGAAAACTGGGCAGTCAAAACATATGAACAAGAACATCAAATAAATCAGATAGAACAGTTTTCTAGAAAGCAACCTAGAATCAGTAGGAAATGCATCTAGAAACTACTTCAATAAATATTTGTACAAATCTAACAAGTATCATTTCAACTTCACGAAATAATGTCATATATGGTTTCCATTTACATGTTTACAAGTATCGAGTAACAATAGTCAAACAGATTGAAAAACACTAAATAAAGCCCCCATAAATGTATGGCATTTCAAATACTTTATGAAACTGTCATCATCTGCCTTTACTGCTAAGCCACTAATGAATGTGATTAACACATCCATAGCAGGCAGTTTTTCCTGGGAGTTTAAACTGCAAGGATATTGTGAAACTCCACAAGGGTCTGTCCATGCTCTAACCTCCAATTAATATGGCCCAAAACTACGATGTTTTCATTTAAGTTTAAACCGAAAGAAATATTAAGTTTAAACCGAAAGAAATATTAATTTTAAACTGAAAGAAATATTAAGTTTAAACTGAAAGAAATATTAAGTTTAAACCGAAGGAAATATTAAGTTTAAACCGAAAGAAATATTAAGTGAACTGAAGTCACCAAAACTGTGTCAGCCTCATACGAGGACATAACAACACACACGCACACACAGTGGTATGCCAAAGTTAAGAACAAATGTAATTTTCAAGTGATGTGTCACTGGCAAGTAATATAGCAAGATGAAACTTTGAATATACATAGAAAGAACTGCTCTGTGATAGTACAATAGGTAACTGAAAGCAACATGCTATAATAAAAGAAATGACACTTTTACTCAAAGGCAAAAATTACACTCAAGCTACAACAAATTACGACAGTCACTTGGACATGGATCTTAACCATTCAGCCACTTGAATATATGCATGCAATTCTTTCCAGAAAATTTTTTGGCCTGCTGTTTTATCACATCACATAATTTCTGTATTTTTGCATCTCAGAAGTCAACTATCCCCTCTGTTGCTCTGGGACAATGTTGAAGGTAACACGTTCCTCGAGTGCATTGTAGCAGGCAACAAAAGCTGGTGCTGCCACTGGGAACCGGAGTCGAAAACGTCGACAATGGAATGGCGTCATCCACTGTTCCCTCACCCCATCAAGTTCAAGTTCAAGAGCCAGCCATCTGCTGAAGAAGAGACACTCATCCTGTTCTTTGATTACCAGAGCCCACTGCTTACTGATTGCAAGGAACCTGGTGTCTCCCTCACTGGAGAACAGTTGTGTGCAACACTGGAGAAATTACTAAATATAATTAAGGCAAAACGTCTGGGAAAATTGCAACACGAGGCACTGTTGCCTCGTAACCCATATCCCTATGTCGCAAATGTCATAAAGCAGAAGTTACACCACCTCGAGTGGGACACACTCTAGCACCCGTCCAATAGCCCTGACGTCTCCCCATGCAATCATCACACCTTCTGTCATTAAAAACAACTGTGAAGCAACGACAATTCCTCTCAGTTGAGGATGTCCAGCAGGCAGTTACAGACTTCTTCATGCAGCAGCAAATGGTGTTTCACTGAATCGCTTTCTCCAGCCCGGTATGTCGGTGGGATGACTGCCTCAGTGCTCGTAGCAATTTCACCGAACTGGCACACAATTCTGGATTGTACAGCTTTCAAATGGAAACATTTCGATCCTCCTCTTACACAGTACGTATAATAACTGCAGTACCGTAGGTTATCAACACGGCCAGAGCTGGCGGCTCTAAGATTACTGCAAGCACCACAAGCAGTGCTTTCATCACCCTGCCAATGAAGAACCTCCATGTCGCCAACCAATGGAGACCACCCAGACGGTGTTACAAGCGGCCGCCATCTGAGCACCAGACTACTTCTACCTTTTGTTCTGTGCTTCTAGTGAAAGTTCCCTGTTGCTAGTTGGTGACAAACATTACTTCAAGTCGTTGAGAGTTAACTTCACTGGCAAACATTCAGTGCACTTGGGTGCCACTCATTTCACGCCTCTGCTTATAGCTAGCCACGATCACTCACAAGTTGCCAACAATGCAGCAGTTGTTCTGCACTAAGTCGACTACAACATATTTATTTAAAATGCATTTGTGTGCACTAATCTTTTGCTCATCCATCCAGATTCCTATGGCGACATATCTTCAGGCCACCTTCCACCTATTTGCCCCAGGCCTAACAGTTGCAGACACACGACACATCTGGCAATAAACTTTGTCAAACCTACGATGCCGTGTCATTTTCCTCCCTTTGTCGCCTAATTTTTACCACTTTCTGGACATTTTTGTATGTTTTTCTACCATTTGTGCTTCTGGACATTTATGTCTCAGATCCACGCTTACCACTTTTGTTCCGTTTGCTTGTTTGAACTGCCACACACTGATTTAGCTTTAGCATTTTTGCTTTGCTACGGCTAACCCACTGCCCCAAGCCCCACGCACACCCAACTTGCAATTAGCAGCACCACAATTTCGAGTGCCTTTGGCACCGATGCTCGAGCTAACGTGTCCCCTTCAGTTACAGACACAACAAATGACGCAGCTTATCGAGATGCTGAGGGCTTCATTCAAATGCAGATGGCAGCCAATGAGACTCGCAATAAGACGTCACAAACTACGGCACCACCACAATTTACGGATCCATTTTACCCATTTGAAGGGGAAAAAGAGGATTATGTTGAGTACTTGGCTCAGTCTGAAGCTCACCTCTCTGTACACCAAGTACCAGTTACTGTTAAACAATCTTTTTTCTTATCAGCAACCAGTGTGTTAGTCTATTAATCGTGCTCCGAAGTATTCCCCGCTTCACGGCCAGAACTTTTGAATTATCGGGGTTTAATCCAGGTTCTGATTGACTATTGTGATGAGAAAGTTCAGGAGGTTGCTGCAAGATCCAAGTTTTCAGACTAAACAAGCAGTCAGGACAGACAGACAGCGGGCGACAGACTTCCAAGGACTCAGATAGTGGGCTCAGATAGCCAGTCACATAAACAGCCAGGCCAGCAAGATACCGGCATGAAGTCTTGCCCGCGCTGCTCCTCAGCTCATAAGCATTGCTTCTACCTGCCACGAAATGCACCTTGTTTTTCAGGTGGCAAGAACGGACATGTTCAAGCGGTGTGCTTACAGAAAGAGAAACCTCCCTCTCCTGATATACACCCACAGAAATCAAATTTTGTTGTACATGTTGTGCATCCTGAACCAAACAGAACTTCTAGTGTGGAAGAGAAGAGTGGTAGTTTACAAATCATGAAATCAGTGGCATTTTCTTTAGCACAACACAGCTTTCTGTGGACCTTGTAATAGGTGGCTGCACTATTCAGTTGCAATTAGCTAAGAGTGTCTCAGTTTCATTCCCTGTCTCAATGCTTCTGATCATCTTAGCAAGTCCAAGCTGCACAAATAATACATTACACTTACACCATATAACGGAATTAACATTCCAGTACTAGGTTCTTGCAACCTTCCTTCCACATACAAGAATTTGCAAAAGACAAACTTCTGGGTATGCTTTCACGGAACAGTGCAAATATGTCTGACCATGATTTGTTTGGATTTTGTGTGTGTGTGTGTGTGTGTGTGTGTGTGTGTGTGTGTGTGTGTGTGTGTGTGTGTGTGTTCTACAAATGTGTTATCAGTTGCTAATTTTGATTTGAAGGACAGTGTTGGTCAGTTGTGTGCTGAATTCAAAGATTTGTCCCCTGATGGCTTAGCCAAAGCTTCTAATTCTGCTGTGCATGTGACCACTAAAGACAATGCACAGTCTCGCTTCTTCAGGTCTCACACTATACTACACGTGCTCTGGGAACAGGCTGCATGGAACTTTCACTGTGGCATCCATCAGGGCCAGTCAGTGGGCATCTCCATTAGTACTTGATCCAGAAGCCTTCGGGCAAATGGTGTAATTGTGCGGACTAAGGCAACATTGAACCCCTGAATAGTTCTAAAAACCTTTACAGAAACTGAAGAATAACAAGGCTCCCTGCACTGATAGCATTCCAGCAGAATTGTTAAAATGTGGAGGAACAATGTTAGAGCAGTCTCTGTTTAAACTTATCACTCTCATATGGGAACAGGAGAGGATACCAGATGAATGGAATGAAGGAATATCATGTCCAATAGATAAAAAGGTCAACCGAATGGAGTTTAGAAACCACTGTGGAATCACCCTCCTGAACCTGGGGTACAAGGTACTAGCGGAGTTCAACGAGGGAGGTCAACAATAGATCACACCTGCGCCAAATTTGGAGAAAACTGTCGAATACCACCTCTTTATTGACTAAGGCTGCATATGACAGCATCAATAGAAACCAGTTGTTTCATGCATTACAGGAGATAGGGATACAGGGAAAGCTCCTGAGAATGGTTAAAATTATGATGTCCGACGTAAGAATCTGCATTCGTGTTTGAGGATATTACACAAACCCCCTAGAAATAAAAAAATAGCACAGATTTTAGCACATGCAGATGACATAGAAAACAATCCATGGACAGTACCCGAACTGAAAGAAGCTTCTACAGCCTTAAGTCAAGCAAGTAAGAAGATGGGTCTTATGGTAAATGAAGATAAAACTAAATACGTGGCCTGTGGGGAAGCATATCAACGAATATGCCGTCAACTTTCAGTGTGAATGCATACACATTTTAAAGGGTTGATTGCTTCAAGTATCTTGGTTCCATAGTCACTTGCTTTAATGAGATCTCAACTGTAACTAAGATTAGACTGATATCAGCAAATAAGATATATTTTGCCTTTAGTGATTTATTCCAGTCAAGTCTCCTCAGTAGCCCAACAAAATTCACTATCCAATGGTTCTCACTTACGCTTTGGAAAGCCGTGTACCGCAAGTATCTAGAGAAACGGAAGGTTCCAGATGATTGGAAAAGAGCACAGGTAGTCCCAGTCTTCAAGAAGGGTCGTCAAGCAGATGTGCAAAACTCTCTGACGTCGATCTGTTGTAGAATTTTACAACATGTTTTTTGCTCCCGTATCATGTCGTTTCTGGAAACCCAGAATCTACTCTGTAGGAATCAACATGGATTCCTGGAACAGCGATCGTGTGAGACCTAACTCACTTTATTTGTTCATGAAACCCAGAAAATATTACATACAGGCTCCCACGTAGATGCTAGTTTCCTTGACTTCCGGACGGCGTTCGATACAGTTCTGCACCGTTGTCTGATAAACAAAGTAAGTGCCTACGGAATATCAGACCAGCTGTGTGGCTGGATTGAAGAGTTTTTAGCAAACAGAACACAGCATGTTGTTCTCAATGGAGAGACGTGTTCAGACGAAGTAACCTCTGGCGTGCCACGGGGGAGTGTTATGGGACCATTGCTTTTCACTATATGCATAAATGATCTAGTAGATAGTGTCGGAAGTTCCGTGCGGCTTTTCGCGGATGATGCTGTAGTATACAGAGAAGTTGCAGCATTAGAAAATTGCAGCGAAATGCAGGAAGGTCTGCAGCGGATAGGCACTTGGTGCAGGGAGTGGAAACTGATCCTTAACATAGACAAATGTAATGTATTGCGAATACATAGAAAGAAGGATACTTTATTGTATGATTATATGATAGCAGTACAAACACTGGTAGCAGTTACTTCTGTAAAATATCTGGGAGTATGCGTGCGGAACGATTTGAAGTGGAATGATCATATAAAGTTAATTGTTGATAAGGCGGGTACCAGGTTGAGATTCATTGGGAGAGTCCTTAGAAAATGTAGTCCATCAACAAAGGAGGTGGCTTACAAAACACTCGTTCCACCTATACTTGAGTATTGCTCATCAGTGTGGGATCCGTACCAGATCGGGTTGACGGAGGAGATAGAGAAGATCCAAAGAAGAGTGGCGCGTTTCGTCACAGGGTTATTTGGTAAGCGTGATAGCGTTATGGAGATGTTTAGCAAACTCGAGTGGCAGACTCTGCAAGAGAGGCACTCTGCAGCGCGGTGTAGCTTGCTCGCCAGGTTTCGAGAGGGTGCGTTTCTGGATGAGGTATCGGATATATTGCTTCCCCCTACTTATACCTCCCGAGGAGATCACGAGTGTAAAATTAGAGAGATTCGTGCGCGCACGGAGGCTTTCCGGCAGTCGTTCTTCCCGCAAACCATACGAGACTGGAACAGGAAAGGGAGGTAATGACAGTGGCACGTATAGTGCCCTCCGCCACACACCGTTGGGTGGCTTGCGCAGTATAAATGTAGATTTAGATGTAGAAACATGGGCCTTGGCAGAAACCGATGCAAGGCTGCTCGACATATTTGAGAGGAAAGTTTTGCAGAGAATAACTGGCCCTGTGTGTGACACAGAACAACAGAGGAAAGGTACAATGCAGAATTGTACACTACATATGCTGATGCTCCTGTAACAAAAATCATACCATCAAGAAGGATAACATGGGCACGTCATGTGGCAAGAACGGAGGAGTCTGAGGTGATAAAGAAGATTCTATTTGATAATCCGGGAGGACAAAGAGGGCGAGGTCGACCTGGAGCAAGATGGCTGGATGGAGTGAGAGAAGACATATGGAAGCTCGGATAAAAAAACTGGAGGAGGGTAGCATGTGACCGTGATGGATGGTGGAAGCTCATTGGGAAGGCCAAGGTTCATACTGGATTGTAGTGCCATGGAAGAAGAAGAAAGAAGAAGAAGATAGCAACATTGTACCCCGAATAGAAACGGATTAATTTTCTCTGGCTCGACCTGGTTAACTTGTTGACTGTTTGGGAGCTGTCGTTACTTTAAGATTGATTTACACAATGCCTTCCTCCAGATTCCTTTAGATGAACAATCACAACAGGTGTGTGTCATTAATACACATAAGGGACTCCTCAAATTTCTTCATTTGCTTTTCGGTAGTGCACCCACACCTCCAATTTTTCAGTGCTGTTTGGAACAATTAGCTGCACCTGTGTCTTTGTGTACAAATTGTTTAGATGATCCCAAAGCAGATGAGCACCTTTATAAATTGCACAGCCTGTGCCAAGTGTTATCAGAAGAGGCCTAAAATGCAACAGACCTGAGCGTGTGTTTTTTTAAACTGAGATCGAGTACTTGGGGTACGTAATTAATTCTCAGGGAGTTCATCTGGTGTAGTCACACTTGCAGGTCCTTCGTGGCCTCAGATCTCCAAAGAACTGCAGTCAGTGCTAGGCAAGCTGATGTATTACATCTGCTTCACTCCAAATCCAGCTCCGACTGCGGCACCACTGCACTGTCTTTGCTGAAGAATGTACCTTTTGTGTCGTCCCAAGAACGTGACCCTGCTTTTCGACGACTCAAAGACTCTTTCCTCAGTGACCACTGCCTCTTTCATTTTGATCCTTCAAAACCTATGGTCTTGACTACTAATGCCTCTTAGTAAGGCTTTGCTGCAGGATTGGTTCTACTCACAGATCAATAGCTTTTGGCTCCAAATTGCTTAACAAAGCTCAGAGCTACCATCTGGAAATAGAGAAGGAGCCTCCTGCCATCATCTCTGGAATGACTAAAGTTCACCAGTATTTGCACAGAAGAAAGTTCTACTTGATCACCGGTCACAACCCTTTGCAGTAAGTTTTTAACCTAGCCAAGCTCATCCAGAATTTCACTGCACATAAACTGCAACATTTGGCTCTCATCTTATAGCACTACAACGCAAGATAATGCACAGGCCTACAACAAAGCATGCCGATGCAGACACACTTTTGCATCTTCCTTTGGCACTGGGTGCAGACGTTGAAGCATCAGAAGTGTCTTGTTGCCACACTGAGTCACAGGTCTGTCAGTTTCCTTTACACAACCAGAAGATTGCCCAGGCAATGACAGCAGATCCCTACTTGTGGATTATGTTGTACTACATCCACACCAATTGGTCACTCACTGTGAAACAAACTGGTAGCCTGGGGTTTGTCGAGACTTTGGATATCAGCATGACTTGCCTGTGCTATGAAGTGTCATACTGCAGTGTACTGAATCTGAACAGTTGTGTGTGGCAATTCCAGAGGATCTCTGGAGACATTTTCTTATTCTGCTTCATCAGGGTCACTAAGTCATAGCCCATACCAAGCAACTGGCTCACCAACATGGTATGCGGTTTGGCATGGACTTCCAAGTACAGCAGGTAACTATTCAGAGCCTTCAAACTTCCTGGCAGATTAAAACTGTGTGCCGGGCAGACTCGAACTCGGGACCTTTGCCTTTCGCGGGCAAGTGCTCTACCATCTGAGCTACCCAAGCAAGATTCACGACCCGTCCTCACAGCTTTACTTCCGCCAGTACCTCGCCTCCTACCTTCCTAACTTTACAGAAGCTCTCCTGCGAGAGCTGTGAGGACGGTGCGTGAGTCGTGCTTGGGTAGCTCAGTTGGTAGAGCACTTGCCCGCGAAAGGTAAAGCTCCAGAGTTCGAGTCTCGGTCCGGCACACAGTTTTAATCTGCCAGGAAGTTTCATATCAGCGCACACACTGCTGGAGAATGAAAATCTCATTCTGGATTCAGTGCCTTACTTGTGCGGAACACAAGCCGGGTCCTCCACAACAGTTCTTTGATTGGCGAAAGCCAGCACTTGCATTTGGATTTTGCCGGACACTACCAGAACACTCATTGGCCGACTGTCTCTGAAATGTACAGCAAGTTTCTTCCCTTTTATGGTTCCCACACACTCTACGACGATGCTTTACAATCTTCAAGCCTTGCATCCCATATTTTGCCTTGAAAGTCTACCAGCATTGCTTGTGACTCACAACGGACCACAATTTGTGTCCGCAGAATTCGATGACTTCTGTACAGCCAATGGGATTTATCGCATCCCAAGTGCAGCAGTCCAATGGAGAAGGAGAATGCTTTGTTCGAACTTTTCAGCAGAAGATGGATAAACTACGCACCTGCCACATGCGGGACCAACATGTGCTTCTCTTCTCGTTCTACCACTTCGCAACAGCACATCACCAGCAGAGTTGCTTCACAGACAGTGACACCACTCCTCGCTCTAGTAAGCCGCCTGCACCTGCTCCACTCACTAAGGCAATGTATAAACGCAATGAACTTTTTTTTCTAATTTTTTTTCAGATCACACAGTGGTCAGAAGTGCTGGGTACGAGATATTGTCATAATGTTGCTTGGCAATTGCATATTTTGACAGAAGGTCCATGCAAATTGCGGTGGGAGCACCTGAATCAACTTCACACCTGTAAATTGGGTTATTCTGTAACTGATACTCTGTTCTCAGGTTTGTGGTCTGCCCAGGTAATGCAGTTCGCATACCCTTCAGCTTCTTGGGGCTCTGGGATGAGATGAGAACTTATTAGATATCTTGGCGACGAACAGACCTGAACTTTTTGAAGAAGTTCATCTACAAGAAGGTATTAGTGACCATAATGTGGTTGTGGCTTCTATGTCAGTGGAAGTTGCAAGAAAACCAAAGAAATAGTTTAGAGTTTTCTTGTTTGGAAAAGCAAATAAGAGTGTCATTAATGAAGATATTCATAGTCAGCTCCAAGCATTCACCACGGGACAAAAAGATATTGAGCATCTCTGGTTGGAATTTAAAGGTATTGTCCACCACGTGCTAGAGAAATATGTGCCTAGCAAAAATATAGGGCAAGGAAAGGATCCACCTTGGTTCAACAAACATATTAGGAAGTTGCTGGGAAAGCACAGAATTTCGCACAGTTTTTTCAAACATAGTCACTGCCCTGCTGAAAAGCAGAAATTATGCGAAATGAAAGCAGCTGTCAAAAGGTCAAGGAGAGATTCTGTTAACGAATTTGAAAGCAATATTATACCTGCAGGTTCTAAGAATAACCCCCAAAAATTTTGGTCACACACAAAATCTATGAACGCTACAAATAATTCAATACCTTCTCTGGCTGACAGTACAGGTAATGTAATAGATGATGATAAACTGCAGGTTGAAATTCTAAACCTAGCTTTTAAAAACTCACTTATGGTACAGGACTGCAGTACCATTCCCCTTTCAATTATCGAACAAATGCAAGGATGGCTGACAGTGTTTAGTGTATCTGGGATTGTGAAACAGTTAAGATCCTTAGATACCAGGAACGCATCTGGTCCAGACAGTGTCCCTGTAATATTTTATGTTGACTACGCTACAAATATAGCACAATTCTTATCCGTCATCTACCAGAAATCAATGGAACAGTGAAAAGTTCCATGGCTGGAAGAAGGCCCAGCTCACAGCAAATTACAAAAAGGGTAGAAAATCGGATGCACATAATTACCAGCCAATTTCACGGACATCAGTTTGTTGTAGCATCGTGGAACATATTTTGTGTTCAGATATAAAGACCTTTCTGGACTAAGAAGCTCATCTGCAGAAACCAGCACTGTTTTAGGGAACAGTGGTCATGCGAGACACAGCTGGCCCCCTCTGTGTATTATATACCCCAACTTTCGAAAGGCGTTCGACTCAGTTCCCCACTGTCGCTTGCTCCTAGAAGTGCACGCTTACAGTCTATCTGCCAACATATGCGGTTGTATAGAAAGTTTTCTAATAGACAGAAAGCAGTATGTCGTCCTGAATGTGGAGACTTCAACAGAAACAAGCCTAACATCAGGTGTGGCTCAAGGCAGTGTAATAGGTCCGCTGCTTTTTACGATTTACATAAATGATCCGGTTAATCATACTGGCAACGCCATTTGACTGTTTGCCGATGATGCTGTAGTCTACAGAAAAGTAGTATCACACAAAAATGGTGAACAAATCAATGAGGATTTGCAGAAAATAAACATGTGGCGTAATGAATGGCACTTATCTCTCAATATTAGTATGTGTTACCTACTGCGCATAACAAAGCAAAAATCCACATTAATGTATAAGTACAAAATAAACGTCCAGTCTTTGGAAGTGGTAACATATGTCAAGTATCTGGGTGTGACTGTACGAAATGATCTCAAACGGAACGATTAGATTACACATGTAACAGGTAAGGCAAACTCTAGATTGGGGTTTATTGGTAGAATCCTGAAGCGATACAGTCCTTCAACAAAGGAAATTGCTTACAATACTTTTGTTCATCCAGTGGTAGACTACTGTTCATCTGTGTGTGACCCTTACCAGTTGTGTCCGATTCAAGAGATTGAGCAAGTCCAAAGAAAAACACCAAGGTTTGTGACTGGTGCATTTAGCCATCGCAAGAGCGTTTCAAATCTCATAGAAAGTTTGAAGTGGGACACACTTGCAGATAGACGATGCGCTAAACAGAAGGGGCTGCTCACTAAATTCCAAAATCCGGTTTTCGCCAAGGATGTAGAGAATATATTATTACCAACTACTTTTATATCACACAATGATCACCATTCAAAGTTAAGGGAAATCAGAGCTCGTACTGAGGCATTCAGACAGTCTTTTATCCCCTCATGAGATCCGCGAGTGGAACGGAGGGGGCGATATGACTTCGGCGCGAATAGTGCCCCCTGCCACACACCGCTTGGTGGCTAGCAGCGACAGCGGAAGTCCACATGTGTCCGTTTCTCTTCATTATGCAGCTATCCACGGGGCTCTCGCACCACTTCAAGATGTCGCTGTAGTCATCAACAGAAGACCTCGCACTGTCGCTAAGTGCAGAGAAGTGCCCTCTGCCTTATTTCTTAGCTGAAATTCTGGGATAGTCATAAAACAAACACCGGGAAGCGGACATCAGCTCTGGCACCAGCCACAGCTTCAGCTCCTGTCTCCTCATCGTCATGGAGACGATCGTAGAGATGCTGGATGTAGTCCTGTGGAACGGCTTGCCATGCCATTTCCACGGACAGGTTGTGATGTATGTTGTTGCTGCCTCAATGCCACCTCCAGATGGCTCCCTCAAATTTTCTGCAAGGAAAAATAATGAATCCTGTATATAAGATTTTTGGGTACAAGAGCTTTACACTACTATGAAATCTGATCAAGATATGACAATATTTATGCGGCTTCTTTCAGATGGTACTTTACTATAGATAACTGCACTATCTGCAAAATGTCTCAGGTTACTATTAATATTGTGCACAAGGTCAATAATAAACAACACGAACAGCAAGGGCCCTGACACTACCCCGGGGCATACCCAAAGTCACTTCTTTATCTGAAGATGACTCTCCATCCACGACAACATGTGTTCTCCCTACCAGAAAGTCCTCAATCCAATCAAGTTTCACTTGATGCCCCATATGACCATACTTTTAACAATAAGCCTAAGTTTGGTACTGACTGTGAGCCAAATGCTTTTCAAAAACCAAGAAATGCTGCCTCTAAATCGCTGCCTTGATGTTTTTGGAATCCGTGCTGGTTGGCACCTATGTGGTCTTCTGTTTGAGATACCTCATTATGTTTGAGCTCAGAATATGTTCTAAGATTACACAACAAATCTATGTCAGGGGTATTGGACAGTAATTTTATCTATCACTTCTACTACCCCTTTTTGACCAATAGATTATAGTTAGAAGGGGGACTAGCTCAGTATTGAATACGACAGGGATTCACATCGCCCTGGAGCTCTGTTCAGTTTTAACAATTTCAGGTTTTAACTGAACACTACTGACACCAACATTTATTTCACTGATCTTTCCAGAGATACAAGGGTTAAATTGAAGCAATTCTCCTGTGTTTTCCTTTGTAACTGTGTTATAAATTTTTGACATGTCTCCTGGATGCAAACCAAATGGATTGCAAATGTACATGAGATGTATAAAACACAATTCACTGTTCAAGTAATACAAACTGGAACACACTATCATCTATACATGTACAAAATGCAATGAATGCTCGAATGCTCCTCAGGTTTCAAACAAAGACCTGAATCCTGTTCTTGCTTTATTTTCATGATCACATTAATTCTAGTGTGCAATTCCAATTTGTGGCTTTTATAAATAGTGTCATGAGTTTACGAAGCAAAGAATGTAAGCAGCCCATTATTAAATGTTATCAGTGGTTGTAACAACAACTGGCATAAACTATGTTGTTCATTCTAATTATGTCATGATTTCCAAGGTTGGTTAGTGTAGCGTTTCAAGATATTTATAAACATCCCAACAGACCATTGGAAGGCCGTCGACAAGAGGTGCCCACGAGTAAGTTGAATAAGAAATGTAGTGAGAAAGGGAAAACTGTGTGTTTTCCTTTCTTGTATGCAGTGAATGTGGAGCAGTCATGGAGCCAGTGAGAAGGTGACCAGTAAACAGTAAAATGGTGTTACAACCACTGGTCGTACGGGAGTCATTTGTGGCATAGTGCAGCAAGTGCCTGAATCCGAGAACCATGAAGTAAATGACGCACCAACAAGGGCGTAATGAACAATTGAACAGCAGTAGTTTATCTGGTTTGCTCTCTCAGGTCCTGAAGTACGCATATACGGACATTTTTGAATGTTCTCAAGAGAATGGTATTACCGTAGCAAATGTTTGTTGTGTTGTTAAAAGTAATAGTGAAAATGTTGGGCACAATGTACCCCGTTTGTGATAAGTGTGGCTATTTATTTAGTAGTGCAGTAGAGAGAACTTGCAAAAACATTCCAGGTATCTTCACCACAGTTGGATTGACAGGGAGGTGGCATGGAAGGATTCGGACCACCAAACAACTACTCTGAGACTAGAGGATAAAGGTAATACTACTTTCATCTGGCGGTGTATCAGGGTCGGCAAAATATTGTCCTGCTGTATCAGCCAGGGATGCAACTTCCCCATAGTGCTGGTGTAAGATCCACCACAAACCATACAAAATATGTATCAGCAGGAGAAAGCAGAAAAATACACCCCATATGGTAACTGTGGAAAAGGTGAATGGAGAATGCACCAGCAATTAAGTGCAAAAAATTGATCTGAACCAGAATTACGACTCCAAAGAATAGAAGACAGAAGCTGCCCCTGACAACCAGCGATCAACAACAGTGTCTTACCTCACACGTAACAAGGAATCAAGAATAATAATATTTAAGAGCTTCTTTTGAATGAACTGTCTGATTAGTAAACACATAATGAATGGAAACTATAATTTACTGTTGGATACCTGAAACAGAAAAAAAGAAGACAGTGGCAGCAAGAGCAGACATCGGCTTCGACTTCAGCACTGGCTTCGGCTGTTCTACAACAAGCACGCAGTTCACAGTTCCGCAGAAGGGTGAGCCGTGAACATTAAAAAAAAGTTGAGACATTTCTGCGAGTGTAGGGTTTAATATTAATACTGTCGATTAGTAATAAAAAGTGTATGCCAATCACAAGAAATACGGCAATGCAAAACGAGGAGTTAAGATAGATTCTTGAAGGCATAAATAAAGAACAAGCAGAGAAGGATAAAGCAATACTGGAAAGCATAATTAAAGAACAAGCAGAGAAGGATAAGGCAATACTAAAAGGTATGATTAAAAAACAAGCAGAGAAATAAAAGAAAGGACGGAGAGTGGAACAAGTAGAACTAATTTAGTCCATTAAGGAACAAGTTACTGAATCAATGACGTACTCAACCATAAAATACAAGAGGTTAAACCTAACTTAGGATCAAACTTTAATGCACAAGTTAATAATCAAAACATTAAAATAATGGAAATAAATTCTAGAGTAAAAGAATTACGAGACTCAGTGCCATTACAGGTGCAACAAGTAGCTAAACAAGTGTTAACAAATCATTTACAGAAAAGTGTACATAGATTAACAACCCGACAGTGGACAAGCTATGTAGATAATGTTAATTCCCAATTCCAAGCGGTATGCACTAGTATTTCAGACATAAATAAGCAAATCACGTCCATACGGGAAAATGCTGTAGCACGAACACCTCATGCTATACAACATTTGGAGAAACGTTTACAGTTATTCGTAGAAAAAGAAGTAAAAGACAAAACAGAAATAAATAATGGCAAAATCACTTCTGGGGAAGGTACAATTAACAGTAAACAAGAACTTCATAGAATATGGAAAGCAATAGACAATAATAAAAAGAAATTAGAAAATTGTAAACCTGAAACTATAACAGGAGTAACTAAAGATGTAATAGAGGGTTTATCTATAGGTAATAGGTTTGATTTAGCACGGCAATTTCCAAAGTACAAACCAGACAGTGATGGACACCCAATTTATTTTTTACGAGTGTTTGCCAGATCTTTGCCCAAAAATTGGGATGACGTAAAGAAAATAGATTTCACATAAGGACACGTATTGGGAGAAGCAGTGGAATGGGGAAATACTCATGCAGAAGAACTTGCGTCTCAGAAAGCTTTAAGAGAAAGCACTGGTCTTCAAGTATCCAGGAAAAATTAATCTTAAAGTTATTAGACCCTACTCCATACAATAAGTCATGGGGCACATATTAAAAGTATTTGGAATGGCATTTGACAAAAACTAAATACTTAGATAATCCAACAGATGAAATGCACTTACGGAAAGTACTCCTTAGATGTTTACCATACCACGTTCGACAAGGAATATTGTACAGAGTGTGGAAAACCGTGAATGAGTTATTAATGTTTATTGTAGGTTTAGACACTGAATACTGAAAGAAATGAAAATTATTCAGTGAATGACTGAAATACGGGAAACAGAAATAACATATCCTTTCCTAATTCCTTACCGCGGGCGAAGGAACCTAATTATTGTAGAGTAAGCAGTAATGAAACTGTTCACAGCACGGATAATGGTCTAAATCACAATAACCCTAGAGGGGGAAGAATTCAGATTGGTAACATCAATTCACAGGTGTTTACACCTCAAAACCAACAAATAAATATGCAACAAAATAACATGGGGCAAACCACCGTACTGTTGAAGTAAGTTCCAATCAGTATCCGGTCATAGTGATGGAAAACAAGAAAAATCCTAGGTCAACGGCCAGAATTCAGGATGTCGCAGAACAAAACTCGGCCCATATATATAAGTAAAATGATCGTTTATAGTAAAATATCACCTATTAACGATTGGTTATTAGCGAAAGAGGAAAATTTAGAAAAAGTGCAACGCAAACCAATTGCAATCGGAGGAATACGAAATCAAGGAGTGGAAATTTACATTGATTCAGGAAGCGAAGTGTCAATTTTCGAGGAATGGCTATTAAGTGGAAGAATAAAGGAATTTCCTAACTTATCTGTTACGGGAGTAAATATTGTAGGTATTACAGGTATTAAGAGCAATGTAGTGAAATGGGAAACAAGGATTACATTTTAAATAGATCAACTTGTGTTTGAACAAACCATGTTAATAGTCCCTAAAATAAATACACTAGTATTACTAGGAGTAGATTGGTTAATGAAATGTGCGGTGGTAATAGACTTTCAGAGTGATTTCTTTAAGTGCAATCTAGATAACTGTAGCCTAATAGATCTTGTTTAAGACAGATCGATGTCAAGGACTAAACGGGAGTAATAATTTATGGTTAATAGCGAATACGAGTTCAATGGAAAAGGATGTAAGTAATCTACAACAAATTGCAAATAAAGCTGATTTGTATGCTAAGGCTTACGAATCTGAAATGTTGTTAACCCTTACTCAAAAGGAAGAGCTATATGGAATATTATGCAGATATTCAGATGTATTTTCAGACAAACCAGGGAATATAGGAGATTATGTGTGTAGTTTTAAGATCAAAACCAAGGAACCTTTTTTCTTTAGACCTTACCCTGTACCTATCAACGTAAGAGAGGAAGTACAGGAAGAAATACATAAAATGTTAGATAATAATGTTGTAGAAAGAAGCACAAGCATATACAACAATCCACCGATAGTTGTCAGAAAGGCAACAGGTGGTGTGCGCCTAGTACTAGATGCGAGAACCTGGAATTGTCACATTGAACTGGAGAGAGATTGTCCCATATGCATAAACGAACTACTTGCTCATTTTGCAAAAGCAAATTATTTTAGTTCTGTGGATCGGACAGATGGGTACTGGCAGGTGAAATTAGCTAAAGAATCTAGACCTTATACTGCATTCCTATATGACAAAGTCTACAAGCTTAAAGTTTCGCCATTTGGATTAAACATATCAGCATCAGTGTTTATAAGAGCATTATATCAAACATTAGGGAGAAAGTTGTTACAAGAGCTATTGATTTATGTAGAAGATATACTGATTGTTTCAGAAACCTGGGAGGAATATTGTGATGTACTTTCAAGAGCAATAGAGAAATTCTATACCAAGGGAATAACTACTAAGCTCGCTCGCTACATCACATTTTGGGCGAGGGGAACTAAAATTCTTGGGACATCTTTAAGGAATAAGAGGAATTAAACCTGATCCATAACGCATTAAAGCGATTAAAGACTGTCCACATCCACAGAATGTAAAATAGTTACGTTCCTTTTTAGGATTAGTGGGATTTTATAGACGGTATATACAAGGACAAGTCATAGTAATCCACATCTACTATCGCTATTAAAGCAAAAGGCAAAATGATTATGGGATGAAAATGCAGAAAAGGCATTCCAGGAAGTAAAGGATACCCTAGTCAATGATCCTATTTTAAATCATCCAAGTCTTCGTGAACCATTTGGCATCACAACAGATGCATCAGAATATGGCATAGCAGCAGAATTATTGCGAGGGGAATGGGACCCAGAAGAGGGAGAAAATAAAACCATTGCTTTCGCTAGTTGCAGCCTAGACAAACACTAGCTGAATTATACAGCAACAGAGAAAGAATTACCGTATTCACTCAAATCTAAGCCACACTTTTTCCAGTTTTTGTAATCTAAAAAACTGTCTGCGGTTTACAATCAGGTTCAAAGTAAGCGAAAGTTCTGAAAAATGTTGGTAGGTGCCGCCACAACTAACTTCTGCTGTCTAATATACGCAGCGCTACACAGGCATGCTTTGCAGGCACAAAGATAAATACTGGCGCCAAAACCTCTGCATCAGTAAATAAATTAAAAGAAAAGGTAGAAGAATGTAAACATTATGCCATGTATTTTTTGTATTTGCTGCTATCTCATTTAAATCCTGTCTGCCTAATTAACTACGAAACTAGAGAGACAACAGCAAACATGGAAGAATATACGTATCATGTCATGCCTATATTTGTATTATTCTTACGCTGAATAGTGATTCAGTCAGAAATGAAGCACGGCAACTGACTAGATTTTTAAATCTAAGAGGACTCATTTCTGTGCAGAATGTAATGTACTAAACAGGCGGCTGCAAAGATTTTCAAACAGAGAAAATTTTTTGCCAAACTCTCGTTCAGATCATCATCTATCACACGCAGTCTATTATTTGGTTCTTGTTGATCATAATCAAAGAAAGCAGCAGTGTAAGTAACAACAAATAGCAGTCTCTTTCCATTGTTTCGCTCATGAGACAATTCCTCTTTTTTTATTGTAAGCCGCAGTAGCACGCACAAATGCAAGCCATGCCACGAGCGGCGACAGGTCGTAAACACTCATTATCAGAATCCGACAAACATTGCACGACACAGTACAATAATGCACTTTCAGCTTATCAGATCAAAACAAAATAAGCAATCAATTCAAACCAGACGAAGTACGTGGTTCTAGACAAATGTACCTGCTGCAAACTTTGAGAAACATAAATCATCCAGTTTGGCATTGCAAACTAAGTTCATCACCTATTAATGTTAGCATGACAACAGAAAATAATAAATTGGGTAGAAACTTCCAAGTTCTTGGGTTCAAATACTGATAAAAACTCAAAACTGGCCAACTCTGGGGATACAGAGACATTCATTCATTAATGTTCTGTGGGAGAATATTCTGTGTTGTGGACATATCTAAGCAATTAGGGACGTCAACCAAAGGCTCAAATTGCATTCATTCACTGATTAAGTACGCAAAAATTCACTTCATTCTGAAAGTGACAGCAATATCCACAATTACAACAGTAGAAGGAAAGGATAACTCACTACTTCATACATGTTTTAAATGATCTATGCAAGAGGCTAAATGTAGTTAATGTCCTGGCTCTTCTGTTGCACGATGCAGTCGGCAACTGCGAAATGAGTGATTGTAACTAAACAACTGTGTTTGTTTTCAGTGTTAACAGTAGGAAGAAAACTAGATGTGGTGACAAAGTGACCTGTGGCAAAGCCCGAGGCTAAGGTTTGGTTGGAATGTGACAATTCCACTCACCGTTTGTCATGTTCACTGTCCTTCATTCAATTCATAAATATGAACTGCAGCATGCAAAGTAAGAGACAGGTACAGTGTCACTGGACTTCTGCCATGCAATCTGCTGTTCAGCTGACATAATCCGTACTACAATTTGAATACATCATGTATAACATGGAAGTAACTAGCAAGCTACCAATGCAAATGGTAAATGTGTAACCAATATAGTAGACACTGATTAAAGATTTTATTTTTATAATGCAAGTGAACAAATTAGATACAGCATCCAATAAAAGACACGAGTTACTTGGCAGTCGCAAAGCAAACATCCAATTTTTATTTACTGCTGTATGACTAGTTCTGACAGACTGTTTCACTCCTCTCCCAAATACATCCCCACGTCAATCTCTGTGAGAATGGTGTAAGCAACTACGGCTTCAAAACAGTTACAGTGGGTGGTTCCGTGAGGCGGTGGAATGTGAACAGTTTGATAGCTTGCATCAAACTCTAGCTGAGAACGAAGTTTGTTTAGTTAAGTGCTCCATGTGACATACCTGAAGGATAATTTAACAGTAATAATTTTATTACTAAGTCATTAGGGCAAATGGTGTCATTACACCAACAGATAATGTCAATAAACGTTACATTACTCTCTGTAAAACAAGAGTAGGTTAAGTACTGCAATTACATTTAATCATTTTCCCTTCACACTGCAGAAGGGGCAGGCATGAGCCAAGCACATTACGTTTATAAGCATGCTCAGTAAATACTTAGACAAATAGTGGTATTTTATTGAATAATTTGTTACCTACATACGAACAACTATAAGTTCAATCTATAGTATCATGTATAAATATGTATTGTTTCTTGCAGAGCGTAATATATTTCCTCAACATTTTACTTCTGCCAACTACTGCTTGGTACAATGTACAGAAGTACAAAAGTTTATTGCCTCCATGACCTTTAGCTCGCAGAATGTTGGCTTCTAATGTACTCTATATATATATGAACATTTAGCATTTACTCTAATTAGCACAAGCTGCAACAACAAGATGTCATGCAAATACCTAGAATTGCCCTCACATGATAATGCCAGACGACAATACTTCATGACAATGCTTCTATAAAACCCAAAATGAGACATTTCATAAAACTTCACAGAGACAATTAGTGATAGTTCTTGACAAGTAAATTACTCTTACAGCAACACACTTTAAATTTTTTGCCCACAATAATTTTTGCCATGACATTCATTGGCTTCATTATCAGATGACAAAAATTGGAATCAAACATTTCCCTTGACCTACGTAGGTCAACCACAGCCGATGATACCAAAAACCAAACACCTGCAACTGCGATAAATAAAACCAAACCCACATCACCTCGAAAACACAAAAATCAAACTTCCCCACAGAAATTAAAAACAATCGATACACGATAAACACACATGAACAATAGACCCAAAAAAACTACTACTTACCACCAACAAATTCCGGCACTGCACACTTGGTTGGCCAACACTCACTCACACACCAAATAAAAACCACAAAAATAAACTGAACTCAATCACACAGTACAAGTCAAAAACAACTGTAACAAAAAAAGGTCTCTCGAACATAATCATAAAAGAATCCCCCCCCCCCCCACCTAAATCCACAACAACTACCCACAATCACCCCCCACATACCGAACACCCTCAACCAACCACTATCCTGTACATCTTCCCTACTGCCCACAGAAGAACACGAAAAACACAATAATGCCAGGGACACACTTCCAACACCAATACTCATCTAAATGAGATGGCAGGTTAGAAGAGCCACTCTTCCCTTCCTTATAACTGATTTAACCACCAAGCCCCCCCCCCCCCCCCCCCCCCAAAAAAAAAAAAAAAAACCAACTCCATTGCATTAGCACATGCACCAGTTTTGCTATTTTTAAACTCTAAACTATGGTTTACAACTAACTGATCAAAAGCCCTCTTCTCCAAACCCTTGTATGACGAAAAAGCATCTGAAACTACAGTACTCCCCTCCTCAATTAACCCTTCAAGTCCCTCTTAGTGCGCCCCTCCAAAACCCTGAAAACATAATCGGCATACCCACCCCACAAAGTAACAACCTCCCCACACCCACAAACCAACCAGAGATGTACCTCTCCCATACTTCCCTCATCCCAAACTGTGACTCATCTATCTCAAACACTAACCCCAGCTCACCCAACTTACTCTTATACTGACATACTCAGAACACACTGCCCTACAAAAAGAAAATCAATCTAACACCGTCCTCTCACTCACTACAGTCGCATACACACAAAAACTAATATGGGACCTGTAACAAAAATAGTACGTCATGAAAATAATCTCTCACAGCCAACCTAGATTTCTCGAACCAGGTACCGCACCTACAGGAGCTCCAAACATTGTCCTTCCGACACCAACACATGTACATGTCCGCGGTCCGAGAAGCCGGAACTTTCGCCAACCGCGTATTCTCTCGGCAAAACGCCTCACTTCACAAATTCCGCTATTAATCCAGACACCTGCAGAACTTAATCGAGGACAACATATCCTCTCCCATCTCCGACCGCAACATGGTGCTATTTCACTTTATCATCATATTCACAACAAAAAGAGAATCCAATCAATAAATTAAACGTCTTACCGCACCACAAACAGCAAACCAATAAAACGTATCGAAAATGCTGACACGTAAACAGAACACAATAAAACTGATAACTCACTGAAAACAATTTCAATCCCTAGGTCATGAACAATGCCACAACTCCGCTCTTCCAAAACCAGAGTTCAAATAAACCCAATACACCACACAAGGCAACGCACATACATACACACACCACCAGAGGGAACCATCAAACACAAGAAGACATCTACAAACAACCAACTGAAACTAAACTGAGCGCCGTAATGTCACAGACCACAACATCCATAACGTCACGGGTCAAACCAGACGGGTGGAATCTGACGCTTCCGTTGACTCCAGAACTCGGGCTACGGTAGAATTAGAGACAACAGAATTCAAATTAAACAAAAAACATTACAAGTGAAGTTCTGGTAAAGGCGGATGGGCATCATCGCAATCTACAATACACATATCATCTCTACTACACCTACATACCACCCCCCCCCCCCTTCCCCACACACAAACAACTTCGAGCCATATTGTAAACAAGACACGCGAACTACCTAAACAATAAGAGCATCACAGATGTCAACTACACAACGTGTGGCAAAAAGGGGCACACTCATCACTCACGTTGTGCACTATATAGACTCATACTTTCCTGAGCACAGTACTAAGTAACATTCGCGCATAAGAAGCTATCTACAGAAACAAAACTGCGGTTATACAAGTCATACTAAACTTATATGAACTTCAAATTTATAAATTATGTTAACGAATTTCATATTATGACTCCCAAGTACATCAAACAACGCAGTTTTGTGAATCATTTTAATAATACCGGTAAATCCGAAACAACGTTATTCACAACTGGGAGACTCAACTAGCTGTTCCAGCCATGGTATGTCACAAGTCTTTAACGTCGCACTGAATTAAGGCAGCATCCGCTGCATGACACAACCACGAATACATACGATTTTTCTTTCGCCTGTAACTCGACTTGTTAACCGCAGAGTATTTTCATGCCGCACTTTTACATTTTGCTCACTCATATTATCACGCAAATATTAAACCTAACTACGTTTAATAAGAAAAAGAAAAGATATGCGGAGTCAACGGTCAAGAGACAATTATTAGATCACTCACATGTTGATTTTCTAAATGTATTCCACACAATAAACTTTTAAAAAAGTGACAACCACGGAACATCGATTAAAAGTGACGACTGTCGTCTGTTCTGCTTTTTTACGAATAACTACCAGTGATGCCACACTCTGAAGCTCAAAGTCCCAACCTGTTACTCAAAATGTCCCTTTTCTGTATAAAGTGTCCCATGGTAAGGAAAAACACATGATGCCTAGGAAAAGTGAGTGAGAGAGAGAGATAGAGAGCGGGAGAGAGAGAGAGACAATAGGTATAACAAAAGAAATAATGGCTTACGATTCCACACACAGCACATTAAACTAGTAGTAGAGTGTAAAATGCAACTACAATATATAACAGCACCCTCGCAATACCACATCATATAATGTAAACTCAGGACTTACATTACTGAAGTGCTTGCTTATCCTTTCAGAAAATACACCCTTGCTTTTGAAGAGATATACACGTACTCCTCCCTCTTTCAGTCTCCATCGCACAGTTAAACTTTCACTTAATACAAGTTTTTCTTATTGTAAAGCATGAGTTGTTTTTGTTCCACTTAATAAGGTGTGAAGTCTATTCCGTTTGCTTGAAATAAACATCTCACAAAACAAATGAATTTCATTTCTCACCTCGAATTCTGTTTCATTTCCTCTTTTTTACATCACTTGCAATAGAAAATATTCTTTCGGATTCAGCATTAAAATGTGGAAGCGAAAGAACCAGCTCAGCAAGTTTACTGATATTCTGAATCCCTGATACCGGAAATCTTTCAAGTTTGACATTTCACTCTGCATACGATCCAAGTCCATTTCTGAACGTTCCTTCTTCTTATTTCAGCCACAAACGGTAGACTTCTCCATTCAGCTGCAAAGGTAATTACATCAGATCCTCCAAACTTCGATGCGATTCGTGATACAAATCTGGTACCTTCTGTCAGCTGTTAATGCAATATTTGACTCTACGAATTTTAAGTCTCTAAAAAATTCATCGTGTATAGGCAGATCCTTCATTTATTCGATTGCTGAGATATAGAAATCAGTGCATTTAAGTCTTAGTTTATGAATTCCATTTCCACATTTCCTAGCGAGTTTGTAATAACCGTTCACATTTGGGGCCAAGATATTCTGGTTCTAATAGGAGATAATGGTATGATGGAAGTTTATTAATCTTGTGTATTTCAGTGAGATCACCAGGGTTTTGAAAGTTCTGACCAATGTTTTATAAACAGACACAAAGGATCTCCTGAAAACTTGTGAATTAATATTTTCCTCAATTGGAAAAGAGCGTTAAAAGTGTCGAAGTAAACCAAAATATACTTTAGAGACAATATGTAATCACTGAATACACAAACAACGAACAACGTAGCCAACATGTGGAGGGATCAATGTTGCAAACAAAAACATGTTCTGAGCTAAGTGTAAACGCGCCTTATAATACACGAACTTTCAAATTCGTGAAGCTCTATTTCTGCAGACGTTAATTTTGAATAGTTGCTAACTGGAAGTAGTGTAAAAACACGTCCCAGTTTTCCAGCAGACGAACAACACATATATGCAAAATAAGCTATCGCGTTCCCGATAATTTAAAGAACCATTTACGTTCAACTCCTAAAAGTTCTTGAAATTCTTGTAAAATAGTGCAGCGCTTTGCACTGCCAGGTATGTTGGTTGTCATGGACCTTATTAACTCTTCACAGGATCTAGGAAGCTTCTGACGTGTCTTGTTTGTAACTGAAGCAGATGAAAGGCATATAGAGTTGAGAAAAATCAGATTTGGTACAACATTTCTAAGTCTTGTTATGACAGAATCACAGCTTCCCACATTATAGACACATTGTCACAAGCCATGGCAATCACATTTGTAATTGGAATATCTTTCTCTTTCGACACACTCCTCAGAGCTATGAATAGATTTTCTTCCGAGCAGTCTTTGGCATCCAGAGGTTTCGACACCAGAAGTTGGGTTTTCACATACCCATCAACTGGCGACACATATTTCACTAAAACTTATATATGTTTGCTATCTGATATGTCGGTACTCTCGTTCACTAAAATAGAAAATTTCCTTTAGATACTGAAACGTTTTATCAAAAAAATGGTTCAAATGGCTTTGAGCACTATGGGACTCAACTGCTGTGGTCATAAGTCCCCTAGAACTTAGAACTACTTAAACCTAACTAACTTAAGGACAGCACACAACACCCAGCCATCACGAGGCAGAGAAAATCCCTGACCCCGCCGGAAATCGAACCCGGGAACCCGGGCGTGGGAAGCGAGAACGTTACCGCACGACCACGAGATGCGGGCAAACGTTTTATCAGTTTCCACCTTTGCAATAGCATTTTTCACTATATTGGCACACTTTATACGACCTCAAGTAACCTCTGGAGCAATTTTGAAGTGAGAGAAAACATCTTTTAACACAGGAACAAGTTGGTCCACTGTTGAAAATGCAACAATGTGCTCAGCGAAAAAAGTTGATAATCTCAGTTCAGCCGTCTTCGCCTTTTCCGTATGTTTGCTTTCATCAAACATTTTCGAAAACAATCAACAATAGTTTTGTTCCTTTGCACAGTTTCAACATGTTTAATGTGTTTAACTCGATAAGCATTTTTTTCGAGGTCGCTTCTACTGCAGGCAACAATAAAGTAACACTGTTTACACCGCACCTTTCTGTTGTTACCTTCAACGGCATCCAACCAACCTCTAAATCTGTCAGTTTGAAGCCAAGAGTCTTGGAAAGTTTCAGTATGTTTTACCGGATCTCATTCATTGCACCCGAATATCGATTTCTCTGCACTCGATGGGTTGCAGTCTGACATTCCTAAATGTGTGCAAAACAAACCACCCAGAAACAATTCTCTGTCTTTCCAAGCATTAATCCCGACTTGCGGGGTCTGCTGTTTCGCTACATCTTCTCCTCTTCTCCCTGTCGTTGAAATCTTCTGGTCTTAAGCCAATAACGTACATGTCTCCCCTGACGTTGTCAGTCCATCTCTTTGCCGGTCTTCCTGGTGGTCTTGTTCCTCCTGGGTTGATGTGGAGCTCTGTTTTTGCAACTGAGTTGTCTTGCTTTCTCATGATGTGGACGTAACAGCGGAGACGGCTTCTCTCACTAGAGGCTTTATTGAGCTACCTGTCAGACAAAAAGAAGCAGTCACTGGTTTGTGGTGATTTTAATGTAGATTTCTTAAAAGATACGGATAGGAAAATTGAGCGAGAATCTTTGTTTCATTGTTTCAATCTAGTATTTGTTGTAAATTTTCCAACTCATGTGCAGTAGGATAGCAGGTCACTTATCGGTAACATTTTCATAGACAGTGCTCAGGCAGAAACAATTAATATGTACCCAGTTGTTAATGGGCTATCTGATCATGATGCACAGTTCACGGAAATAACACATATAGCACCGTACAGGCTTCAGGCAGGTTTATACAAGGCAGGGAGGTGAACAGGGTACAGAGTTTTAAGAGCGGCCTAGAAAAGGTAGAATGGGATGAAGTATACACAGAAAATTATGCTAATGCCAAATTCAATTTATTCCACCGTAAATTTGTCTCAATAGTTGAGAGTTGCTTTCCTGAAATGTTATCCAAAAAAGCCATTACAAAGTCAAGTAAGCCATTGATTACTAAGGGAATTAAGATACAACATAAGAGGAAGAATGAAATATATGGACAGGTCAGAATAAGTCAGGATCCAACGTTACTTGCTTTCTACAAAAGATACTGTAATATTTTAAATAAAGTTATTAAGGAGTCGAGAAGCTTATGTGTTCTGACAGAAATCAATAATGCGGATAATAAGATTAAAACTGTATGGAACATTGTCAAATGGGAGTTGGGGCAGCCTCACAGTGCGCAGCATACCATAGCAATAAAGCTAAATGATGATGTTGTGAGTGATAATTCACAAGTTGCAAGTATTTTTAACATTCACTTTCTGAATGTAGCAGCAAAAATAGGTTTAAAGGGTTCAGTTGAAGAAGCAAAAAAAATGTTAAAAATGTCATTCCCCAGGACTTTAGGCCTTTAGAAATAGGACCAAATCCCCCACCCCCCGTGAAATTAAGGGAATTATAAATATACTGTTAAATAAGAGCTCATGTGGTGTTGATGGAGTCTCTAACAGACTTTTGAAGTGTTGTTCTAATTCAATAAGTGGAGTCCTTAGTGATATACGTAATGCTTCGCTAGCACAGGGAAAGTTTCCAGACAGATTGAAATACACAATTGTCAAACCTCTTCATAAGAAAGAGGACAGGAGCGACTTAAATAATTACAGACCAATCTCATTGCTGACTTCGTTTTCTAAAATATTCGAAAAGTTATGTATTCAAGAATAGTCTCACATTTAAGTGAAAATAATTTACTCAGCATGTCACAGTTCGGATTCCGGAAGGGTTACTCGACTGTCAATGCTATCTACACATTTACCCATCACACAGTACAAGCCCTAAATAACAAATTATCGCCAGCTGGTATTTTTTGTGATCTTTCCAAGGAATTTGACTGCGTGGATCACGTCACACCCTTAGAAAAACTCAGGTTTTATGGAATCGAATGCTATACACACAGATGGTTTGAATCATACTTAACGAACAGAAACCAAAAAGTCGTGCTGAATAACACAAATAATGTTGGGAGGGTGGTAAATTCTAGTGAGTGGGAGTTATCACAAAGGGAGTCCCATAGGGTTCAATTATAGGTCCTCTGCTGTTGCTTATTCATCTGAATGACCTCTCACTTAACATTCAGCAAGCATAACTAGTACTTTTTGCATGTGACACAAGTGTTATAATAAATCCCATTCCAGAAAAAGCAGCTGAAGATATTGTTAAGGATGTGTTTCAATGAATTATTAAGTGGTTCCCAGAAAATGGCTCTCCCTTAATTTTGAAGAACACTCACTATATCCACTTCTGTGCACTGAATAGAGTCGCACCCACAATTGATGTAGCATATGAACAGGGCTCAGTTAACAGGGTAGATTTATCCAAATTTGATGACAACTTGAACTGGAAGAAGCATATTACTGAGCTTCTCAAACAATTAAGTTCAGTTTCTTTCGCTCTTCGTATAATCGCTAGTCTTGGTAATAAACAGATCAGGCTCCTAACGTACTTTGCATATTTCCACTCAATAATGTGTTATGGAATAGTTTTCTGGGGTAACTCACCACTTAGACATAAACTATTGATTGCACAAAAGAGAGCAGTGAGAATAATTAGTGGTGTTCACCCAAGGACGTCATGTAGACACCTATTCAAGGTGGTAGGTATTTTAACTGCACCATCAGAGTACATAAATTCACTAATGAAATTCGTTATAAATAATCCATCTCAGTTTGCGGAGCACAGTGATGTTCATATGTACAACACTAGAGGGAAAAATGACCTTTCCTAACCGTTATTGAAGCTGTCAGTTGCTCAAAAAGGAGTACATTATTCAGCAACAAAAATCTTTGATCATTTACCCAACAACATAAAGTGTCTGGCAGGTAGCAGTTTTAAATCTAGCTTAAAATCATTTCTTTTGGACAACTCCTTCTATTCCACGGACGAGATTCTGTTTCAGAACTGGTAAAAAAAATTGTACATCTAAATGTAGTTGCATATGTAGAACTAAAAATTTCAGTAATATTAGTATTAGCACTATTCACTTGTGTCTATATATATTTTGTAATCTGACTTGTTCCACATCATATCGATAAAATAATCGTAAAAATTATCTACAGAACATGACATAACTAAACTAAACTAAACTGGCAGTGATCGGCTCGACACCAAACCTTTTCTGGACGTCTGCATTTGTTATGTGCTCACACCGCGTCAGCCCCATGGACCACCAAAGCATCTACATCTCCATGATGTGTAACATTTGCTCCTGTTGTTTCGTCATAGAGCGACACTCAGTCCCATACATTGCTGCTGGGCGTACCATGGTCTTATATACTTTTGCCTTTAGATACTGAGGGATCTTTTTATCACAGAGGACTCCATTGACCTGTCTCCACTTAAGCCAACCTGCATTCACCCTCATCCGAGTATGAAGAGATGTGTCGCAGTCTGAGGTGACGACAGGCCCTAGGTACTTACAATGCATGGTCTTCTGCAGGTCTCCTTCGCCGACACTTATGGTGCCTCTGGTTTGGGACCCTCATTCTAGGTACTCTGTACTTGGACATTGAGGTGCAGTCCTTTTTCAGCCAGTCTGTCCTTCCACGTTTGAACCTGGTGCTGGAGTTCAGGGCACGCTTGGGCAACATGTGCCACATCAACACCATAACGAAGGGTCCAGGGATGTGAAGCCTGTATGTCAGCTCTTGCCATATCCATGCAAAGGATGAATAGCAATGGTGGAAGGGCAGAACCCTGATGAACACCCACAGTGATATCGAAGGGCGGAGCAATTCCAGCAGGACTCCGAACCATACTAGTGGAATTATGGTACAAAAGTTGCACCCTACTCACATACTCGTCAGGGACGCCATAGCAGCGAAGAGCTCGCCAAATAAGATCGTGTGGCATACGACCGACAGCCTTTTCTAGGTCTAGAAATGCCATGTGTACACTCTTCTGTCTCTCTCTGTGTTTTTCCATCAAAAGGCGAGTGGCATGGATAACATCGATGGTGTTGCAACCCTTAAAACATCTACTCTGGTTTGGTGTTACAGAGATAACACTTCTGAGTCTGCTATCAACTGTGATACAGGAGTCGAATAGCGTGATAAGTCGAGCAGTCGTTCACGTCTCCTTTTCCCTTCCAGATTGGAAGTGTGATGCTAGATGTCCATGCTTGTGAAAGCTGTTTTTCGACGATGATGCGGTTGAAGAGCGAAGCAAGGAATTCTGAAGCAGGCTTTCCGAGGATTTTCCAGATTTCCGCTGGTAGGTCATTTGAAACAGTTGCTTTTCCATTTTTCATCTTGCTAATGGCAAGCATTACTTCCTCAGGTGTCATTGAGGGGTCGGGTCCTACTATAGGATTAGGACTAGTAATTGGTGGATGTGTAAACTCTTTGTTGCTGATGTTATCAAAGTAATCTGTCCAACTCTGGGGCATAGATTGTCTATCTCTTAGCAGTTTGGCGTCGGCTTCCTTGATGTGCATGACGTGTCCAATGTCCTCAGTTGAACGGTGATGTGACTTAGCAAGACGGTACATGTTGTTTTCTCCCAATGGTGTGTCAAGCTGGTCATACAGTGTCTGGTAATATTGGTCTTTTGCTGCAGCTACTGCTCTTTTTGCTGCTGATTTCAGGTTGCCATATTTCTGGAGATCAATGTTAAGTCGTGAATTCCACCAAGTCTTGTTCGCCATCTTTTTCTCCTTGGCTGCTTGCTTGACTTCATCTGTCCACCACCAGGTTTGTTTATCAATGTATTTTCTTCCAGGTATGGTTTTTTTCAGAGTTTTTCTCGCTGCTTGATGTATTTGTTCCACAGTATCTTAACACATATCTTCAACCGACTGATCGGTCTTCATGGAGAAGTTTACCAAGGCTGTCATCAACTCTTTTCGCTAGGTGTTCATTCACCACCACTTAATTCGCTCAGGCCTAGTCTTAGGTTTAGGTATGGGTTATATAACACACGAATATTGAGGACAAGCAATCGGTGTTGTCGGGCGATGCAGTCATACAAAATTACTTTGACATCCGTTACCAGCTTCATGTCTTGTTGACAAACTAGCCAATAATCGATCTGAGTAGCATGTTCTCCATTTGTATAAGTAGCCAGATGTATTGGCCTCTTTTTAAACTATGTGTTGATCACAATGATATCATGAGCTTCTGCAAAATCACGTATCTGACATCCATCATCTTCCCACCCACTGTACCCATGTCCTCCATGGCATCGCATATATCCTTCTTTGTGAGCCCTGAAATGTCCGTTTAAATTTCCTCCAACAATAATGGACTCATCCTGGGGAACTTCTCAAAGGAGGGCATCCGGACTGTTCCAAAACTTGTCCTTCTCATCCTCAGTGCATCCAGTTTGATTTGCATAGCAAGATACAATGTGGGCAGTGATAGCTGTTGAGTCAATCTTGATAGACATAAGCCTTTCTGACATCCTGTTGACACTGGTGACATTGTTACGGAAGTCTTGGTCGACAACTATTGCTACGCCATTTCGTGTTCTGGTACCACGATAGATGAGTTTGTAGCCATCTCCGATTTCTTTCGCCTTTGAACCTTTCCACTTGGTCTCCTGGATGCAGGCAATGTTGACAGGTCTTTTTTTAAGCATTTCTGCTAGTTCACGATGTCGGACGGTCAATGAATCAATATTGAGGGTAGCAAATCTCATTAGCTGTTTAGGTTGGACTGACTTCTATAAGCTATCCCACCTATGAATGGGTAATTCTCGCCCATTTTTCACGTCACTCGGGCGCAAGAGGCGTGCATCGCTTCAGGGGGGGGGGGGGGGGACGTCCTAGCATGCTCTGAATTTAGAAGAGATGTAGCTATACATGCAATAAAAAATTCCTCAACTGACGGGTCGCTTCGCCTGTTGCTGAGGGCATTTTATAGCTACTGCCAGCATGTAATTAGGTCACCCTTAACCTGGAGAACAGACTTCTTTTGCAGCCGGCCCTCTGGAGTACAGACGCTACTGCTAAATGGTATTTCCCCTCTCATTTAATTCCCAGAAAGGAGGGTTGCCTCATCTGCCAGCTTCGCCGTTCCGAAGTCCGCCTTCTCCGCCATCGCTGCCATTAGGGTCTTTACCTGTAATCCTGGCATGGGTTCCATGTTATACCCCACGGGGTTGGGTCCCTGCCTGAACTCATCCATCCTATCACTCCGACCTGCTGAAGTGAAGGATTCCCACACCCGCAACGTGGACTTGACAACCAAGAATTACCCCAGTGGAAGAATATGGGACCCTATCTCCCTGGAGCCGAGTTAATGATTGTGTATGCTGCCACAGTCAAAGGCAAACCACTCAGAAACAATTACTACTTAGTAAGATCAAGATTCGCATCCAAGACCCCAAGTGCCGGCCGGTGTGGCCGAGCGGTTCTAGGCGCTTCAGCCTGGAACCGCGCGACCGCTACGGTCGCAGGTTCGAATCCTGCCTCGGGCATGGATGTGTGTGATGTCCTTAGGTTAGTTAGGTTTAAGTAATTCTAAGTCTAGGGGACTGATGACCTAAGATGTTAAGTCCCATGGTGCTCAGAACCATTTTTGAACCAAGACCCCAAGTGACAACCAAGGTGTAATAACTTCGTGTAAACTGAACTGAGTAAGTTAAACTAGTTCAGACAATACCATACAGCTTAACATGCAGCTTGACTTAACCTCCCGTCTAACATGCATTCTGAGATGCATTATTTAATCGGGAATTTCACAAGTGCTACTCATTCATAAATAAACCTGCATTTAATTCGTGCATACCAAAGTAAATTTGAACTAACAATAGCTACTACAATGGAAGTTCTGACGGCTGGTTGAACAAATGACAGTCAACCGGTGTCGTATAATTACTTTTGTGAGCTGTTTTTACCTTATTTTCGAGGTATGTGACAATCATACCTGTAACAATGCATATGTTTTACGGCTGTGTAAGCAAACATAGTGAGAATGCTGACTGCTGGCTATACAAATGACAGTTGCTGGGTGCCATGTACTTAGCTTCTGTGAAATTTTTATCTTTGCTGTTGTATGTGCCATAACCATTACTACATTAAGTCAGAAGCAGTAACTAACTGCCCCATATTCATCTCACTTTTTGCATAAAAAACCCTTTGCCACTTCCTGAAAAAATATTTGTTCAAAAATCGTTCAAATGGCTCTGAGCACTATGGGACTTAACTTCTGAGGTCATCAGTCGCCTAAAACTTAGAACTACTTAAACCTAACTAACCTAAGGACATCACACACATCCATGCCCAAGGCAGAATTCGAACCTGCGACCGTAGCGGTCGCGCGGGTCCCGACTGCAGTGCCTAGAACCGCTCGGCCACCACGGCAGGCAAAATATTTGTCAAAATGTCCCACAACATGAGACAAATCCCACAGGTTGGCAAAACTGGTAACTGCTTCAATGAAGTTCTGAGAGAGATAGTACACTATGGTCATAGTCAGTAATCTATGGTGTTAGTAATCTGATACTGGAGACACTTTGATTTCACTGTGTAGTTCAAGAATTTAAATGCAATAAATGACATCATTTTGTGTACATACAAACAAAAATACACGTGCTAACTTAAATATATTAAATAAGCTGTTACTGTTGCCAATCAGGGTGCAATTTGTCCACTATACAGCAACAAGCATAACGATATATCGATTACAAGCACTTCCCTAGACACACACACACACACACACATACCAAATAAGTTCAACCTGAGGAACTTTATCCAATATGTCTTATATCGGAAATGTAAACCCTCTGCAAGACAGCACTTCAATCATGGACGTTCACAGAAATATCTGTAGAAGTGGACAAGATTTTAAAAAATGCCACACTTTTATATAACCGATGTAGTGAGCTTTAGAATGGGTCGTAAGTTCAAGGTATTTGCTGTAAAGTACACCAAACTTATCGTATCTGAAACGTATCGCAATTATTCACTCAATAATTTTATAAAGTACTGAAAAAAAAAGCAGAGCACATATACAAAGTACAGACTTTATCATGAATACAGAGGCAACCTTTTTCACTTAAAGATCTGTGACTGCAGAAGGCAACGGAAGCCACTGCATTAAAGACAAATAATGTGTATCCACAGGACATGTGGCCTGTAATTTGAAAAACAGTCTTCATGATCTCTCGATTGACAAAAGATTCCGGAATAGTACCCCATTCTGGGAGCGAACTGCCAAGTGGGAGGTGACCATGAGAAAAAGATTGAATAACCAACGAAAGGATAAGTTTCTACGAGTCGGGGCGTGGAACGTCAGAAGTTTGAACGTGGTAGGGCAGCCAGAAAAGCTGAAAAAGAAAATGCTAAGGCTCAGTCTAGATATTGTTGGGGACAGTGAAGTGAAATGGAAAGAAGACGAGGATTTCTGCTCAAATGGGTATAGGAGTCGACGGGCATGAAAGAAAAGCAGTGGTTGAGAAGGGAATGAGATAGGGTTGCAGCCCATCCTCGATGTTATTCGATATGTACATTAAAAAAGCAGTATAGGAATCCAAAGAAAAATTTGGAGTAGGAATTAAAGTTCTGGGAGAAGAAATAAAAACTTTGGTGATTGCTGACGATATTGTAATTGTGCCAGAGACAGCAAAGGACTTGGATGAGCAGCTGAGCGGAATGAACACTGTCTTGAGAGGAGGATAAAAGATGATCATCAGCAATAGCAAATCAAAGATAATGATATGTAGTGTATTAAATCAGGTGTTGCTAAGGAAATTAGATTAGAAAACGAGACGCTTAAAGTAGTAGATGAGTTTTGTTATTCGGGCCACAAAATAACCGTGATGGCCGAAGTAGAGATCGTATAAAAAATGCTTTGGCAATGTCAGAAAAGCATTTCTGAAGAAGAGAAATTTGTTAACATCGAACATATATTTTAAGTAAAATATGGCGTTTCAGTCTTCGATCGCTATTCTTTATTTTCAATTACCGGTTTCGGGCTAGCTGCCCATCTTCAGATCATATATTGTAGTTACAGAGTAACTTGTCCGTACAGAACACTCGGTTCGCTGTCACAAGTAAAGTAAATTTCAATCTGTTAAAACCTTATATCGCAGTTTTTAAGAGTAACCTGATTGGTAACAGTAAAAAGTGCCCTTTAGCTATAACAATTGTGCATCTGGTATTATTTCACCATATATATTAATGGCGAGTATTCTACATTTCAATTATATTTTATGTTTCTTTATAAAGAAATTTTAAATTAATGTAAAAATTTTTCGTTTCAGGGTCCACTCAAAAAAGACTATTCATATGTTATTACCTTAAAAATTGTTTTATTAAAAAGAATATTCGCCATTAATATATACGGTGAAAGAATAACAGATGCACAATTGTTATAGGTAGAGGGCACTTTTTACTGTTACCAATCAGGTTACTCTCAAAAACTGTGATATAAGGTTTTAACAGATTGAAATTTACTTTACTTATGACAGTGAACCGAGTGTTCTGTACGGACAAGTTACTCTGTAACTACAATATATGATCTGAAGATGGGCTGCTAGTCCGAAACCGGTAAATAAAGAAAATAAAGAATAGCGATCGAAGACTGAAACCCCATATTTTATTTAATGAACGATCGCTGAATTCCCATTGAGACAATCATGTTCAGTTTTGATATATTTTAAGTGTTAGAAAGTCTTTTCTGAAGGTATTTGTCTGAAGTGTTGTCATCTATGGAGATGACACTTTGACGATAAACAGTTTAGATAAGAAGAGAACAGAAGCGTTTGAAATGTGGTGCTACAGAAGAATAGTGAAGATTAGAGGGGTCGACCACGTGACTAATGAAGATTTGATGAATAGAATTGGGGAGAATTTATGGTAAAACTTGACCCAAAGAAGGGATCGGTTGATAGGACACATTCTGAGACATCAGAGGATCAGTAGTTTAGTATTGGAGGTATTTGTGGGCGGTAAAAATCGTAGAGGGAGGCCAAAAGATGAATACAGGAAGCAGATTCGGAAAGATGTAGGTTGTAAATAGTAGGAGTTGAAAAGGCTTGCACAAGATAGGGTAGTGTGGAGAGCTGCATCAGAGCAATCTTCAGACTGAAGACCACAACAACAAGAAGACAGGGATGTAGTCTTTTGCCCCGTCTGTTCAATCTATACATCGAAAAAGCAATAACGGGAATAAAATATAGGTTCAGCAGTGGAACTGAAATTCAAGGCGAAAGGATATCAATGATAAGATTCGCTGATGACATTGCAATCCTCAGTGAAGGTGAAGGAGAATTACAGGATCTGCTGGGTGGAACGAACAGTGTAATGAGTACAGAATAGCAACTGAGAGTAAATCGAAGAGAGACGAAAGTAATGAAAAGTAGAAGATACAAAAGCAGCGAGAAACTTAACATCAGGATTGGTGGTTATGAAGTAGATAAAGTCAAAGAATTCTGCTACCTAGGCAGCGAAATACGCATGGCAGATGGAGCAAGGAGGACATAAAAAGTAGATTAGGCCGGTATTACACTATCAAATTTCTTTGTCCAATATCTTTGTCAAACATATTTGATAGTGTAATAGGGACTTTGTCAAATGTCATCCAATATTTGATCAAATCTAGGGCCTCGCTGTAGATTTGATCAAAGAAATCGCTTGTCTTCTGTTCTCTGCAATGTGACATGTTACCACATGGAGCGCTAGCATCACTACAGTACTCTGTCGTCTGTAGTGTTTTTATAAACATTGCCAGTAAATACAATTGGTGTGTGCCGACAACTACAAAATTAATAGAGATGTATGAAGCTGATGAGGCGCTTTACAACGTAAGGCACCCTGAATACAAAAATAGATTAAGAAGATTGGTGACCTGACCTGACCTGACCTAACCTAACCTAACCCTCTCCTGTAGCAAGGAATCGGAGTGTTACAGTGAGCCTGTCTTCTGCAGATGTAGCAGTTCTTAAGTGAATATTGTGCTTTGTGATATGAGGATACACTTCACTGAGCACATACAGAAATGTATGCTCATCCATTCTTAAGTAACTGATGTACGACTTGACGTCTTCCACTGTAAGCTCACGTAACAAGTTTTGTTCAATGCTTTTATCGTGTCGTCGTAAAACCCACGGCTTGACCGAGATTAGATTAGTTTTTCGTTCGATAGATCTATGCTGAGGAGATCCTCGTGGATGTGAAACATGTCAATTTTTTTAAAAATCTGAAATAACAATACTAATAGTATCAATAAATACAAGCCATCACATGTTTCTATTAAAAATTTCGTCAATGGAGTAGGAGGAGTTGACCACTAGCAAGCCTTTCAGGCTCCTTTTAAACTGATCTTTATTTGTAAATAAACTTTTTACGTTTGCTGGCAAATTATTGAAGCTGAGTGTTCCTGAGTAGTGGACCCCTTTTGGAAGTAAAGTAAGTGCTTTTAAGTCCTTGTGCAGATCATTTTTGTTCCTGGTATTGTATGTATGAACTGAGTTGTTTGTTGGAAAAAGAGATATATTATTTAGGACAAATTTCATTAAGGAGTAAATATACTGAGAGGCAGTGGTTAGTATACCCAGTTCTTTGAAGAGGTTTCTATATGACGTCCGTGAATTTAATTCACAAATAATACGTATTACACGCTTTTGGACTATGAAAATTTTTGTTTGACTTGAATTTTTACCCCAAAATATTATACTATATGACATTTTGGAATGAAAGCAGGCAAAGTATGCAAGCTTTTTCATTTTTATGTTGCCTATGTCTGCTAACACTCGAATTGCAAATACAGATTTGTTAAGGAGTTTCTGCAGTTCTGTGGTGTACTCCTCCCAACTGAATTTATTATCAAGTTGTAGTCCCAGGAATTTAAGTGTCAACCTCGTATGTATGGTTCCTTTTTTTCCCCCACTTCTTTTCCGCATGTGCACACAATGCAATTGCGGTACGTGGAACTGCTGTGGTTAATAACAAGTTGTTGTCAGCCATCTTGAACTTTGACGAAAAATTTGGTGACAGTGTAATACCCCTTCTAGCGCTACGTCAAAGATCTTTGTCAAATATATTTGACGGAATATTTGATCACATCTTTGATCAAATCTTTGACAAACAAATTTGATAGTGTAATACCGGCCTCAGCCACAGCCTGGGGCACGTTTCAAGAATGGGATTTTCACTCTGCAGCGGAGTGTGCGCTATATGAAACTTGCTGGCAGGTTATAACTGTGTGCCAGACCGAGACTCGAACTCGGGACCTTTGCCTTTCGCGGCAAGTGCTCTACCAACTGAGCTACCCAAGCACGCCTGAGTCGCTAGAGCACTTGCCCGCGTAAGACAAAGGTCCCGAGTTCGAGTCTCGGTCTGGCACACAGTTTTAATCTGCCAGGAAGTTTCAACGACGGCAGTGTTTCGCAGAAGGAAGAGTCGAGTCGGCTGGTTTCTCAGAAGGGCGTTGCGCAACGCCGAGGCCGCACCTCGCGATTTCCGCCAGCGTCCAGAGAGAGTGGGTCACGTGACGACAGAGCTGCGGCGCTCTCGCGCTGTGCTGGGCAGCCAGGCAGTCGCTGGCGAGGCGCGGCGGAGAGCGCAGTGCTGCGAGTGCAGAGCAGGTAATTCACTGTCTGGAGCACAAAACTGTTTCACATATAACTATGATCTCTGGATGTTTTAAGACTCGATAGAGTAAAAACACTTCTCATGTCTGAATACTAGTAAACGGTTTCACAGTGTGTTTTCTTGCATTGCATTGCAAATGTTACTATCGATTGTGTGTAACCGGTGCATTCCAAGCCAAAGTTGAGTGACCTTGGCTTGTGGGATTCCTTTGAAATTACGAAGTGTGTAATCGCCGTGTCGCGGACTTGTTTAATGTTATTTGGAAAAGATGCAGATCCCGTTTTATGGATACGGGGTGTTCAAAAAGTCTCTCCGCAGTGCCGTATGATAGCCATGCGTGCCGTATGCCGCGGTGAATATACAGGGTGTTACAAAAAGGTACGGCCAAACTTTCAGAAAACATTCCTCACACACAAATAAAGAAAAGATGTTATGTGGACATGTGTCCGCAAACGGTTAATTTCGATGTTAGAGCTCATTTTAGTTTCGTCAGTTTGTACTGTACTTCCTCGATTCACCGCCACGATTTCATACGGGATACCCTCTACCTGTACTGCTAGAACATCTGCCTTTGCAAGTACGACACAACATGTGGTTCATGCACGATGGAGCTCCTGCACATTTCAGTCGAAGTGTTCGTACGCTTCTCAACAACAGATTCGGTGACCGATGGACTGGTAGAGGGGGACCAATTCCGTGGCCTCCACGCTCTCCTGACCTCAACCCTCTTGACTTTCATTTATGGGGGCATTTGAAAGCTGTAGAGACTCTTCGTGCTCGTATTGTGGACGGCTGTGATACAATACACCATTCTCCAGGGCTGCATCAGAGCATCAGGGATTCCATGCGACAGAGGGTGGATGCATGTATCCTCGCTAACGGAGGACATTTTCAACATTTCTTGTAACAAAGTGTTTGAAGTCACGCTGGTACGTTCTGTTGCTGTGTGTTTCCATTCCATGATTAATGTGATTTGAAGAGAAGTAATAAAATGAGCTCCAACATGGAAAGTAAGCGTTTCCGGACACATGTCCACATAACATATTTTCTTTCTTTGTGTGTGAGGAACGTTTCCTGAAAGTTTGGCCGTACCTTTTTGTAACACCCTGTATACCGAAATGAAACTGAGTGAAATACAAGTTACTGATTTATTGAATATTAAGTTTTACTCAAAAATGTTCAAATTAAATGTTGAAAGTGTGCCCCCTGTTGTTGAATACACAATTCAATTCGTCTAATCATGTTTCCAAACACACGCTGTAACATCTCTTCTGTAACAGGAGCAGTGAAAGTGGATATTGCAGTTTTCAATTCGTCGATGGATTTTGGACAGTTTTTATAGGCAGTTGCTTTCGCTGCACCCCAGAAGAAAAAGTTAGGTGGTGTTAGGTCAGGCGCCGGCCGGGGTGGCCGAGCGGTTAAAGGCGCTTCAGTCCGGAACCGCGTGACCGCTACGGTCGCAGGTTCGAATACTGCCTCGGGCATGGATGTGTGCGATGTCCTTAGGTTAGTTAGGTTTAAGTAGTTCTAAGTTCCAGGGGACTGATGACCTCAGAAGTTAAGTTCCATAGTGCTCAAGGTATTTGAACCATTTTTTTTTTGTTAGGTCAGGCGATCGTGGAGGCCAAAGTCCGTATGAAATTATGCGATCACCGAAAACATCAGCAAGCAGTGACATTGAAACGTGAGCTGCATGCGCGGTTGCACCATCTTGTTTAAAATAACCGTTCAGTATTTCATTTAACACAAGTTCTCCTATGAATGGGTACAAATGGCTCTAAGCACTATCGGACTTAACTTCTGGGGTCATTAGTCGCCTAGAACCTAGAACTACTTAAACCTAACTAACCTCATGACATCCCACACATCCATGCCCGTGGCAGGATTCGCACCTGCGACCGTAGCAGGCGCGCGGTTCCGGACTGAAGCGCCTAGAACCGCTCGGCCACAACGGCCGGCTATGAATGGTTGCAGAATATCACTGCAGTATCGTTGTGCGTTTATTGTTTCGTTGAAAAATATGGGACCTACAATCTGACGTCTAGAAATTGCAATTCAAACTCCTATTTTCACAGAATGATGTGCTTCCTCATGAATACACAATGGATTTGCACTATTCCAGAGACCAGAATTTTGCGAGTTCATGTACCCGGATAAATGAAACCATGCCTCATCACTGAAAAATGTTTCATTAAGAATACCCCTTCCAATTTGTTGAACGAAATTTTGGAACCATTGAAAATAATGCAGCCTCTTGCCATGATCAGTATTTTTCAGTTTTTGCACCACTATTGCTTTGTATGGGAAAAGTTCTAATTTTTTACTTACAGCTATATGGGCCGTTCCGACACTAACATCGATGTCCTGAGCGAGTTGTCTTACTGACTTGTTCGGACTCGTGGACATTTTATCGGAAATATCGAGTAGTTTATCCTCAGACAAAACGCTAGGGCGACCACTTCTCGGTGCATCTGTCACTCAACCCGTACTTCCAAATTTATTAATCAAAACCCCCAAACAGTATCGCGATGTGGGAGTGTTGTCTCTGGGAAAACTGAATTAAATGTTTGACGGACTGAAACTGTGTATTCACCGCCAGCTTTGAACATTTGTTCGACTAAAAACACACGTTATTCAATGGTTAGCATTTTAACAGTGACAAAAATGAAACAAACGAACAAAGGAACTAAACTTAAACGCTCACGTGAACACGTAACGACACACACCAACGATACTACTGCCGCTGGCTCAGATAAACGGAACAGTGGAATGTTGGGAGAGTCCACTTGGAGGGCAGGCGAACAATCATACGGCACTGCGGAGAGACTTTTTGAACACCCCGTACATTCGATTCACTAACTATTAGTAAAGCGGACCAAATTTTTTTCCCACTACAGCGCCAGCTTATACATTGCTGTAGGCCACTTCGAGTAACTATTTGAAAATACAGGATGTATCAAAAAGAATCATCAGATATATGAACAAAATGTTTGACATATGTGCGTGAGCAACGTACAGTTAGCAAGAGTAAACTCTCGAGTTTTACGCGGTTCCCGCTAGGTAGCAGCAGTGTGTGACCACTTCAGTTCTGGTAAAAATGATGTCGGGACAACAGAAACCGGCCAGCCGCAGTGGCCAAGCGGTTCTAGGCGCTTCAGTCTGGAACCGAGTGACTGCTATGGTCGCAGGTTCGAATCCTGCCTCGGGCATGGATGTGTGTGATGTCCTTAGGTTAGTTAGGTTTAAGTATTCTAAGTTCAAGCGACTGATGACCTAAAATGTTAAGTCCCATAGTGCTCAGAGCCATTTGAACCATTTTTGAACAATAGAAACCGTTTTGTATTCTACGTTTTGCGCAGTGTGGATCAGTGATAACTGTTAAGCGTGAGTTTCGCACTAGGTATGGTGTGGATCCTCCAACAGCACAGAGCATTAGACGATGGCATGAAGAATTCCTAGAAACATGTTGCTTGTGTAAACGCAAATAGCCGGGCCGTCCCCGAGTGTCTGACACAGACGTCGAACGCATCCGCCATAGTTTCACAGGGAGCCCGCAGAAATCCGTTCGCCGTGAAGCTCGACAGCTCAGCATGGTCCCCGATGTCCGTCTGGCGTGTGTTGTGTCGACGTTTACACACGAAACCAAACAAAATTGAACTACTGCAAGCTTTTGGTGAAGGTGACAAACATGTAGAGCTATGTAATTTCGTTCTTGCCAAGATGACAGGATGACTGCTTTCTTGCACAGTGTTTGGTGATGAGGAGACATTCCGTTGAAATGGGAAGCTGAACCACTTCAAAGGGCTTTTACTGGCACACTGTAGCGCCTGCTGTTCGAAATATTCCACAAATAGATTTGCAACAGCTGGACTCAGGGCGCTTTGTTCGTAAAACTCATTATCATACTGGAAATTAGTCGCAGCTACTCGACTCTGCCAGTGAAAGCCCTCTGAAGTGGTATCGGTATGTGGATGACACTTTTGTGGTATGGAATCATGGGGAAGGGGAATTGTATGGTTTCTTGTTGCACCTAAATAGTATTAATCCAAAGATACAATTTACTATGCAGAAAGAGCGTAATGGAGGGCTTAATTTTTTGGATGTAGCAGTAATTAAACGGGCAGATGGGAGTGTATGTTATACACTGCATAGAAAAAATACGCACACACCGACCGTTACCTCCATAGGGATTCGAACGATCGTCCTAGGCAGAAGAGATGTGTCATTAAAACATTAGTGGCCAGAGGTAATAGTACACTACTGGGCATTAAAATTACTACACCAAGAAGAAATGCAAATAATAAACCGGTATTCATTGGACAAATATATTATACTATAACTGACATGTGATTACATTGTAACGCAATTTGGGTGCATAGATCCTGAGAAATCAGTACCCAGAACAACCACCTCTGGCCGTAATAACGGCCTTGATACGCCTGGGCATTGAGTCAAACAGAGCTTGGGTGCCCTGTACAGGTATAGCTGTCCATGCAGCTTCAACACGATACCACGGTTCATCAAGAGTAGTGACTGGCGTATTGTGACGAGGCAGTTGCTGGGTTACCATTGACCACACGTTTTCAATTGGTAAGTGATCTGGAGAATGTGCAGTCGATCATTTTCTGCATCTAGAAAGGCCCGTACAGGACCTGCAACATGCGGTCGGGCATTATGCTGCTGAAATGTAGGGTTTCGCAGGGATCGAATGGAGGGTAGAGCCACGGGTCGTAACACATCTGAAATGTAACGTCCACTGTTCAAAGTGTCGTCAGTGCGAACAAGAGGTGACCCCATACCATCACGCTGGGTCATACGCCAGTATGGCGATGACGAATACACGCTTCCAATGTGCGTTGACCTCGATGTCGCCGAACACGGATGCGAACATCACGATGCTCTAAACAGAACCTGGATTCATCCGAAAAAATGACGTTTTGCCATTCGTGCACCCAGGTTCGTCGTCGAGTACACCATAGCTGGCGCTCCTATCTGTGATGCAGCGTCAAAGGTAACCGCAGCCACGGTCTCCGACCTGATAGTCCGTGCTGCTGCAAACGTCGTCGAACTGTTGGTGCAGATGGTTGTTGTCTTGCAAACATCCCCATCAGGGATCGAGACGTGGCTGCACGATCACTTACAGCCATGCGCACAAGATGCCTGTCATCTCGACTGCTAGTGATACGAGGCCGCTGGGATCCAGCACGGCGGCGTTCCATATTACCCTCCTGAACCCACCAATTCCATATTCTGCTAACAGTCATTGGATCTCGACCAACGCGAGCAGCAATGTCGCGATACGATAAACCGCAATCGCGATAGGATACAATCCGACCTTTATCAAAGTCGGAAACGTGATGGTACGCATTTCTCCTCCTTGCACGAGGCATCACAACAACGTTTCACCAGGCAACGCCGGTCAACTGCTGTTTGTGTATGAGAAATCGGTTGGAAACTTGTGTCAGCACGTTGTAGGTGTCCCCACCGGCTCCTACCTTTTGTGAATGCTCTGAGAAGGTAATGATTTGCATATCACAGCATCTTCTTCCTGTCGGTTAAATTTCGCGTCTGTAGCACGTCATCTTCGTGGTGTAGCGATTTTAATGGCCAGTAATGTATCTGCGAGCCAGTTTATTTGCAAGTTGAGTTAAATCATTTGCGAATGGCTTTTAAGAAAAATGTATACGCTGACAACGAGTTAGATCGCACACTGCATCCCAGAAGAAAAGAGTCTGACAACAATCAGCAATAACAACTGTCAAACGGAAAAGTTTTTTCTTCCACTTATCCGCAATATTACAGACCGTAATGGCAAAGTTCTGGTCAAGTTTCAGGCTGAAACCATCTTTAGACCCACCAAGAAGATTAGTGAGTGTTTAAGATCGGCGGAAGTCGCTCGACACCGCTTAGCAAATCCTTGGGTGTATGAAATTCCGTGCAGCTGTGGGAAGGTTTATATTGGAACGACGAAAAGAAGTGTCAATACCCATTTAACCGAACACAAAAGGAACTGTCGACTGCGACATACCGACAAATCAGCCGTAGCGGAACATGTTTTTAAAGACGGTGATCACGAAAATAAAATTTAATGAGACGAGTGTGCTATCACAGACATCGCATTATTACGAACGTATGTATAGAGACGCTATAGGGATTCAGAAACACCACAATAATTTCAGCAGAAAAGAGGAACGCTTAAAGTTAGACAAGATATGCGGTCGAATTTGCACCAACGATGTGACAATCGATTATCTTCGATCGAGAATAATGACGTTAGAGAGAGATTTACAGCCGGCTCGACGTGACGAATGGTGGTGCCCTCTATGCGCTCTATATAAACGGGACCTCCACGGCCTATCAGCTAATTCATCACCGTATCATCTCATCAATACTCTGGGAAGGAACACACATCCTGGACTCAGAAAGCCGGCCGGAGTGGCCGAGAGGTTCTAGGCGCCACAGTCTGGAACCGCGAGACCGCTGCGGTCGCTGGTTCGAATCCTGCCTCGGGCATGAATGTGTGTGATGTACTAGGTTAGTTAGGTTTAAGTGGTTCTAAGTTCTAGGGGACTGATGACGACAGAAGTTAAGTCACACAGTGCTCAGATCCATTTGAACCATTTTTTTAACTCAGAGCTCCAATCAATACACTCCATCGCCACTTTAGGCGGTAAACTTCATCTCATCATTATAAAACAAAATACTCATCTCCATCAGTATAAACATCACCCTCATCATAAACATCATCCACCTGGGGTCATACTCCCCAAGCCAGTACCACACACAAGCCATATTCGTACACATAGGACCATTTCGTGAGACAGAGCGTTGACAGAACGCTGGCTCTTCGAAACACACATGGGTTTCTGGCAGCCAGTCTTTGACTGCAGTTGGCAACGAAACGTCAGGAAGTAGTTTTACAGACCGACCATGGCTTCTCAGCCCAGTAGTTTTGAGTAATGAAGACGCCGGCTGTGAAAGCCTACACGTTATGATTAGTTCGTATTTAGTTTTCCCATGTGTTTCAGTAGGTTCTAAACTGAATCATGGTAGGACCACGTTTAAGGTATTTCTCATTTATTCTTTGCTCCCAGTTACACATTTTTAATTACATTGAATGTTTGGATCGCTGATTGGGGGAGGCTGACTGGGAAGCCTCACTCCACTTTCCCTTCCCCCATCTCTTCCTTCTTCCAACATATACGTATTAAAATAAAAAGACCGCAATTAAGAAACACATTACTCTGATATGTGGCACTGAGTAAGTACAACTACTTAGGTAAATTTTACATTTATCAACAGTTCTTTTCTTTTCAACTTATTGCAAAATTTTAGATGTTACTTATTTCGTATTACGTTGTTTTAGATCTGAAGATGTTCTGGAGAGCGATGGAAACATTTAATGTAATTACAAATGTATAAGTGGGAGCGAACAATAAATGAGAATTATCTTATATATGTACAGTTGCTCGCTCTCTCTAGGCGATTATGTCGGCTATAGTGATAATATATAGTTGTCTTGAAACAAACGTGGAATCGTTTTCTATGTAGGTGAAGCTGCCCTGTCAACGTAACGCTTTTACTACGGGTACGTTTTTAAATTTGTCACGCGCATACCAGCTTCTTTAACGGAAAAAGTTTCCACATAAACTGCAAATGCTTTAATTTCGCTTTACTGCGTGTGCCGCGATGCCCGAATATCTTCCACACAAATGAGTCCTTGCATGTTCATTGTCATCTAAAAGAAATCGTGAGCTCTTCAGAGCACCGTTCCTCGTTTTAAAGTTGACGCCATTTTAAATTTAACACTGTCCAGACAGATGTGTTTCAAGCTGCGTCGTAAGGCGTGGGCGGGTAGCTCATCCGGTAAGAAGCGTGGGTGAAGGTTGAAACGTCCTTCAGGGCACAGACGTCCGATCCGCCAGATGCCTTCAGCTGTGGTCAGCTGCAGTAAGCAGTCTCGCTGCAACCTTGAAACGTGCGAGGAAATACCTTAGCAATGCGCGGAACTGGTTTGTCGGCATACGGTTGCCATCCGTCCGTCTCCATGTATCGGTCCCGCCACCGTTATGGAGCTTCTTGTCCCGATATTCCGAGAAAGAAAAAGGAAAATAAACGTTAAGAGTTTGGCTCCGGTACTGAAGGAACGCCATATGTTGGCGCGACACGTAAATGCAGCCTGAGTTTTATTTATGTCAACATATTTATGATTACAAGATCGGCTCATAGATGGAGTTGCATGTTGCGTATCTTCCCTCCACGACGCAAGAACCTTTTACATTTAGCGCCATCATTCTAGAAAATACAAGACTTCTCCGGTAGTACGGAGCCGGAAACATTTAAGCAGCGCCCCGCGGAGGAATGGGGCAGTTCCCATTTGAATAGCGATCTGATAAGACTTCTTGCTGAACGTAACACGCACGAGCGCAAGCTGGTAACGGCTGAAGTGTTTACTGCGGGTATAGAGGGCGCGAAGTGTGTAGTGACGTCTGCTTCGATGATTAGTGTTATTATCGACTGTTTACCGTCTAATAAACGAAAATGCCTAAGGATGGATACATGAAAAAAGAAAGTGTCCTTTTCGAATGATTCCACAAAAGAGTGGTCCTTTCTCAGGAAAGAACGTACGGATCAGGAAGCGATGGGTGAAATTTGTAGGTTTCGTCGAAGTAACTAACGGAGGTAAGGCAGATGTGATGCAGCACATTTTTACGCAGAATCAAATAGACACGCAATAAAACAATTAAAGCCTGTTTGTACATTCGTCATGAAAGAAGATACTCAGGAGCAATTGCTCGTTGCTGCTGCAGAACTAACCACAGCTTATAAAATTGTCAAGAATCATAAATCCTTTCAGTTGTTTTGACTGTACCGTAAAACAGAATGCCAAAATGTATCCTGACACCAAAGTCGGCTGAAAGCAGCCGACAGCCAGGACCAAAGCCACAGCGATTATTAAAAATATTCTCGCACCACACTCAATGTCCGAAGGCATAGACACCGATGCATCGAACCACAAGGCTGAAGAGATGATTTCTTTAGTTGTCCGATGGTTTACTGAAACTGACGGGATGTAACGAAAGCTGTTGAAGTTTGATTGGCTGAATAACGAAACATCGCAGACAATTACAAAGGTTTGTCTAGGCACTTTCAGACAACTGCAAATCTCATTCGATAAATTAATCGCTATTTGCGGAGACAATATCAACACGAACACCAACATCGGAGGGCTTCATTGACGCGACCAGCGGGATGTGTTTCACCAAATTAACACTTTCGCTGCGGCATCGGTGCAGGCGCGCAACTCTCCAGTGCGGCCCGGCGACACTCTGGAACGGCGGGCACCGCTCGGAGCCGACGCTCCTAAGCACACCCGAGCTACAGGCTGACGTCGAGACCTTGTAAGATCTGTAGGATCATGTTCTATGCTGACTTATTGATGACAACTTACATGCATTACTTCAAATAAGCTTCAACTGTATTGTGGTCATGTTTTAAACAGAGGTGTACAAATTCCCATTGCAGCCTGCTTGCCCCTAGCTCCTCTGCAACCATTCATGCAGGTCAGCCTGCCGCGACGTAAACACATGAGTACGCATGTAGTGAGGCATAGTGGGTAATGCGACCGACTTGGGCTCCCGCAAGCCCGGGCTACCCGGGTTCCCGCAGGCCTGCCAAGCTTCACGGGACCCGCTCAGCTTGCTGCGCCTGACAACAGGTTGCGCTGTCAAGCTACCGTGACTAGAGTAGCCAGGTAGCTAGCCCGCAGTACATTTATCGCAACGGTGCGGGCAGCACAATGAATAGGTCGGACTTTAGTGAGACTGAAAAAAAATTGACAACTGGCGAATACATGCTGGTAACGAAACAGAGCACAAGTGCCCCATAGGAAACGTTTTCGTGTGTTTATGAGGCCGCTTCAAATAAATCGATAGGTGTGTCTCAATGCAAACTATGTAAAAAGCTCTTAAGTACTTATTTATGAACCTCGAGTATGTTACGACATGTGTGCAAATTTGACAAGCAGTTCCCTCACTCCGTAAATATCTTGAAAGAGGACAAAGATTTAGTGGCCGAAAAGGGCGTCGAAATGTGTGCTAAGGACCTGAGACCATTTAGCAGTATAGAGGGAGAAGGATTTCATGGTAACCCACAAACGATGTCAAAATCTTTTGTAAGGTACTCTATTCCATGCACTGTCCGAAATATTATGTAGACAGTAATGTTCCTCTTGATGGTCAAGCGTGCAAAATTTCTTCAAGATCGGAATAAAACTGTAGGTTGGTGTAGAAGTGTGTAAGTAAAGTACCCTCCGCCATGTACCATTCAGAATTTTAAGCAGACAGCGCCCTTCATCCTGCTTTGAATATCAAGTATGCCAAATTTCATCAAGATCGGAATAAAAACGTACAATCTGCCGAATTCCTCTTGGTTTCGAGGTATAGTGTGCAAAATTTCATCAAGATTGTTTGCAATACAAACACACGCACACAATGAAAAAACACTTTCAGTTTTTCTCAAATTTTCCAATTTTTCGGTCGATTTTCGAAAAATTTTATTTCATAAAAACCTTGTCCTGAGAATTACGAACACAGCAAAAAAAAAAAAAAAAAAATTGCCGAATTAGTCCAACCGTCCTCGAGTTTTACACTTATCAACGCATTTGGCAATTCATTTTTATTTATATAGATAATAAGCCCGAAATATACGCGTAAAGGAAGAATGTACAAATAAAACCCAATATTTTTGACCTGAAATTAATATATATATAATGTTAGGGTTTGCCTTTTGGTGCTCAGGTAAAATAAAAACTTTTAATTAACGTTCACAGTAGGACAATGAAGCGCGCAGACTAAACGGCTGCGTAGCGCAGCTCAGCAGTAATATGGACAGGCAAGCAAGTTTCCCGCAGCCTGTCCGGGTTGGGTTCTGCTTGGCTTGGCTGGGAGTGAAGCAGCCTGCCCGTTCTGTTGACAACGCGCGGCGGCCTGCCCGCCTGGCCACCGGGCAAGCATGGGCGGGTTAAAAGCGGAACATGAACACCTCTAGTTTTAAGTCTGTTTCCCGGCGGGGTCAGGGATTTTCTCTGCCTCGTGATGACTGGGTGTGGTGTGATGTCCTTAGGTTAGTTAGGTTTAAGTAGATGACCATAGATGTTAAGTCCCATAGTGCTCAGAGCTATTTGAACCATTTTTTTTTAAAGTCTGTTTGCTGTCTGACACCTGTACGGGTTACAGGCGTCATTCAAATGTCCGTGATTTGTTGATAATGTGACAAAAAATACAATTCAAACAAGCAACTAATCGACTGCATTCAGGAAAAATTTTTATTCCATGTATATCTTAATGCCGTATTTATTACGATTGCTTTTTATATGCTGTCTAAATGACAATCTTCCCCTCCAAAGAATCGTTGATTCATCTATTGATAAATCTCTTCCCGGGTAATACACTCCCCCTTCTATTCCCGTCATCTGACCAGTTCCCCCCCACCTGCTCTCGGCTGTGGTTCGTCATATTTGTGCCAACTGTTTAGTGCAGTGTTTAAGTGACTGTTCAGTGTTGTGCGTCTTTCCACAGTGTCGCGAACAGAAATCATGCTGTCACTGGGTGTGCATTTTATATCTCTTGTGAACAGAACCCAGACTGTCGCCGTGTTTTTTAGTTGTCTGTCTATTTTTTTTCTGCTTCCTGTGTATTTTATTAGCATCATCAACCCTGTGTTTTATGTTTTAAGCTCCAGAATTTACTGGCATTTTACCTACAAGTCACCGATTTTATCGCCAACTGTTATTATTTTTTTGTTATCTTCATCTTTTTAAAACAAATTCTGTAGGCTGAAGAGCGGCGTAATAAGCTGCTGCCAGCCCGCCCCCTTCAAGGGGAATCGAAACTCAATAAAGGAAAAAAAAATTAATACACTTGAGCCATTCTCGTGTTAAAATAATCCAATATAGGTCGTATCTTATATAAACGATCGTCTGGTTTCGGGTTTCCTGGAAGTGGATTTTTTTGCAAAATGAAGAGAGCGTAATATGATCAAATACCGGTCTCTGCTTATACACATCGCTATTCCTCTATTCTCAGACAGCGATTCTTTCTTCCAGTACTCTTGTAATCGCGGATATTTAACGTTACTTATATGTAACGAAACACCCAGGAAAACTAGTAATTCGCCTATACTTAGAGGTTTCCATTTACAGTTCCCAGATCCCTCTTTTGTATTTTAGCTCAGCAATACGTTGACTGCGTTATCGTTCGTTTCGTCAACTAAAAGTTGCAACATTTCGTCTGTTACCAATAATCTGAAGAAATCCGTAGGAGAATTACCAGCAGGATGAATTTTCAAAACTTCTTCCTTCGTAAATGGGTCATACTGCATATTATGTGGTTCTTTATGCCAGAACTCAACTGGATTATCTCTGTGTGACAGGTCGGGCTCTTTTTCGTCGTCGATTTCCTGACACAGTCGTTGTGATCCGTATCGTCAGATTCGGAACTGCCACGAAACAGATTCGAAAGCTGTGCTTCCACGCTTTCATCACTCTGCAATTCTTCTGCAACCTTTAAATGACAATCTCTGTTGTATGCCTCTTCTTCACTACACAGAAAATCACTGTCGTCTAGTACACTAAGTAACTGTTCCTCTGCAAGTTTAACACTTTTCCTGCTCCTTTTCACATTGGAAGGTCCAGGTGTCGGTTCATTAGCCGCCATTACGGACAATATACGTTCGGTAACTGACCACACAAAACAGAAGTTTAGCTTTGACGCTAGCTTAGACGCTGCAACTAGACTGAGTAATCCGACAGTGGGCGCAGACGCTTATAAGCGTCAGCCGCAGCGAACGTGTTAAAGAGCTAGAAAACAATGTAGAATAAATAGGATGCTCTGCCCATATCCTCCACAATATTGTATCAAGCGCTCCTGGAGTCTTCACTGTCGACATTGAAATAATCATCACGAAAATGTTTAATACGCTGGCCGGAGTGGCCGAGCCGTTCTAGGCGCTTCAGTCTGGAACCGCGCGACCGCTACGGTCGCAGGTTCGAATCTTGCCTCGGGCATGAATGTATGTGATGTCCTTAGGTTAGTTAGGTTTAAGTAGTTCTAAGTTCTAGGGGGCTGATGACTTCAGAATTTAAGTCCCATAGTGCTCACAGCCATTTGAACCATTTTTGAATGTTTAATAATCGCCAGGAAAATGTTTGATTATTTTTCAATGTACACGTTAAGGACAGAGAATCTGAAAAGAGTTCTGCTTGTACATCGTCAGTCATCAGACTTTTCTACCTCACTCAAAAACAAGATCGCTGTCGTTAATGTCCACAGCTGAGAGAATTCTTAAGCTTTGGATTCCATTCCAACAATCTTTTGACGATGAAGACAGGCCTCCTAAAATGATTTCAGACTTCCTTGGTAGTCCGATAAGTGAAATTTACTGCATCTTTCTGCAGACAAACTTGGATCTATCTGAAAAAATATTAAGCATGGAGAAGAATAAAGTCTAGATAATTTGAATAAGAATTATTAATCGGGACTTAAAGACGTCTGAATGAAAGGAAGACTGCCAATTTTCTTGGCATACAAACCAAGTTGACTTTGAACAAATTAAAGAATGAAAACCCTAAACCAATAAATAATTTGATTTCGAAATTTGAGTAAGAGAGAATGACTTTCTATGCCGTAGCGTTTGATTACTTAGAGAAATTGGTTGTGTAGTTACTGAGATGAAACAGCTACAAATCTCAGTCTTCCTGATCCGTACGTCCTTTTTTGACAAAAGACCACTCTATTGTGCAATCATCCGAAAACTGACGCTTTCTCTTTCCATCCTTAGGCATTTTCGTAATCTATGATACGTTTATTAGACCGTAAACAGTCAATACTGCTTTGTCATCGAAGTAAACGTCACTATACACTTCACGCCTTATACACCCGCAGTAAATACTTTAAACATTGCTAACTTGGACTCGTAAGTTCGTCTTAGGTTTACAAGGAACCGTGTTATGTGATTGCTATTCAAATGGGAACTGCCCGATTCTTCCACGAGAAATTGGGGCTCATACGGAGAAATACAAACAGTCGTTTGTTGCTCACTCTATTTGCGAGTGGAACAGGGGAGGGAATGACTAGTAATGGTACATGGTACCCTTTGCCACAACCCGTACGGCGGCTTGCGGAGCATCTGTGTGGATGCAAAACAGAAATGGATTCACAGTAGTAATTTATGACGAGATACTCAATGGCCCTGAATATCCAATGCTATCTGAGACCGCAAATCCGTGCTGCGAGGATAGGACGGGCCAGTGTTTCCTAACTGCTAATTGGAAGCCCCATTCACATCGTTGTATTCCTCTGACACATCGAAGAGTGGACTGCCCGAAGCGCCGCTGTGGCCGCGGCTAGTGCCTTTTCCAATAATAGTAAGAGTTCAAAAGCAGTACCGTCAACTTCAATGTACTTAATGATCCGCTTTCCAAATGATCGTGCACAGGACAGAAGCATATCTGCGGGGATTTCGGCACAGGCGTTTCTGATGCAGTCGAATGTGTCTTCACGGCCTGTTGGCACTTGCTGGTACACTTTATCTTTTAAATATCCCCACAGAAGGAAATCTGGCAACATCAAATCAGACAACCCAGTGGGTCAATTAATAGGGCCACCTCTGGTGATCCAGCGACCAGTGTAGTCTGATACCTCCTCTGCTTCACTTGAGTAATACGCTGGGCAACCGTCATGCTGAAACGACAATTTGTCGAACGTCCAGGGCAGCATCCTGCCGTAGTACCGGTAGTTCCTGTTCCGAAAACGTACGGCATCTTCGTCCTTGCATACATGGAAGAAGCCTGGAGATACTGACAGGTTTCAGATAGATTATATAATGGTAAAAAAGAGCTTTAGGAACTAGGTTTTAAATTGTAAGACATTTCCAGGGGCAGATGTGGACTCTGACCACAATCTATTGGTTATGAACTGCAGATTAAAACTGAAGAAACTGCAAAAAGGTGGAAATCTAAGGAGATGGGACCTGGATAAACTGACTAAACCAGAGGTTGTTCAGAGTTTCAGGGAGAGCATAAGGGAACAACTGACAAGACTTGGGGAAAGAAATACAGTAGAAAAAGAATGGGTAGCTTTGAGGGATGAAGTAGTGAAGTCAGCAGAGGATCGAGTAGGTAAAAGACGAGGGTAAAAAGGAATACAAACGTCCCAAAAATGAGATCGACAGGAAGTGCAAAATGGCTAAGCAGACATGGCTAGAGGACAAATGATGTAGAGGCTTATCTCACTAGGGGTAAGACATACTGCCTACAGGAAAATTAAAGAGACCTTTGGAGAAAAGAGAACCACTTGTGTGAATATCAAGAGCTCAGATGGAAGCCCAGTTCTAAGCAAAGAAGGGAAAGCAGAAAGGTGGAAGGAGTATATAGAGGCTGTATACAAGGGCGATGTACTTGAAGACAATATTATGGAATTGGAAGAGGATGTAGATGAAGATGAAATGGGAGATATCATACTGCGTGAAGAGTTTGATAGAGCACTGAAAGACCTTAGTCGAAACAAGGCCCCCGGAGTAGATAACATTCCATTAGAACTACTGACAGCCTAGGAGAGCCAGTCCTCACAAAACTCTACCATCTGGTGAACAAAATGTATGAGACAGGCGAAATACCCTCAGACTTCAAGAAGAATATAATAATTCCAATCCCAAAGAAAGCAGGCGTTGACAGATGTGAAAATTACCGAACTATTTGTTTAATAAGTCACAGCTGCAAAATACTAACGCGAATTCTTGACAGACGAATGGGAAAACTGGTAGAGGCCGAACCTCGGGGAAGATCAGTTTGGATTCCGTAGAAATGTTGGAACATGTGAGACAATACTGACCCTACGACTTATTTTAGAAGCTAGATTACGAAAAGGCAAACCTACGTTTCTAGCATTTGTAGACTTAGAGAAAGCTTTTGACAATGTTGACTGGAATTCTCTCTTTCAAATTCTGAAGATGGCAAGTGTAAAATACGGGGAACGAAAGGCTGTTTACAATTTGTAGAGAAACCAGATGGCAGTTATAAGAGTCGAGGGACATGAAACGGAAGCAGTGGTTAGGAACGGAGTGAGACAGGTATTGTTCAATCTATATATTGAGCAAGCAGTAAAACAAACAAAAGAAAAATTCGGAGTGGGTATTAAAATCCATGGAGAAGAAATAAAAACTTTAAGGTTCGCCGATGACATTGTAATTCTGTCAGAGACAGCAAAGGACTTGGAAGAGCAGTTGAACGGAATGGACAGTGTCTTGAAAGGAGGATATAAGATGAACATCAACAAAAACAAAACGAGGATAATGGAATGTGGTCGAATTAAGTCGGGTGATACTGAGGGAATTAGATTGGGAAATGAGACACTTAAAGTAGTAAAGGAGTTTTGCTATTTGGGGAGCAAAATAACTGATGATGGTCGAAGTAGAGAGGATATAAAATGGAGACTGGCAATGGGAAGGAAAGCGTTTCTGAAGAAGAGAAATTTGTTAATATCGCGTATAGATTTTAGTGTCAGGAAGTCGTTTCTGAAAGTATTTGTATGGAGTGTAGCCATGTATGGAAGTGAAACATGGACGATAAATAGTTTGGACAAGAAGAGAATAGAAGCTTTCGAAATGTGGTGCTACAGAAGAATGCTGAAGATTAGACGAGTAGTTCACGTAACTAATGAGGAGGTATGGAATAGGATTGGGGAGAAGAGAAGTTTGTGGCACAACTTGACTAGAAGAAGGGATCGTTTGGTAGGACATGTTTTGAGGCATCAAGGGATCACAAATTTAGCATTGGAGGGCAGCGTGGAGGGTAAAAATCGTAGAGGGAGACCAAGAGATGAATACACTAAGCAGATTCAGAAGGATGTAGGCTGCAGTAGGTACTGGAGATGAAGAAGCTTGCACAGGATAGAGTAGCATGGAGAGCTGCATCAAACCAGTCTCAGGACTGAAGACCACAACAACAACAATTCTGATACAAACCTGACTGGTATACAATCTGGACCGGAGGCCTTGCCTTTATTAAGTGATTTAAGCTGCTTCGTTACACCGAGGATATTTACGTTTCTCATCTTGACAGTTGTTCTTGATTGGAATTCAGGAATACTTACTTCGTCTTCTTTGGTGAAGGAGTTTCGGAAAACCGTGTTTAATAGCTATGCTGTAGTGGCACTGTCATCAGTGACTTGGCCGTTGCTATCGCGCAGTGAAGGTATTGATTGCGTCTTGCCACTGGTGTGCTTTATGTATGATTAGAATCTCTTTGGGTTTTCTGCCAGATTTCGAGACAGAATTTCGATGTGGATGTTATTAAAAGCATCTCGCATTGAAGTACGCGCTATATTTGGAACTTCTGTAAGACTTTACCAACCTTGGGGATTTTGTGTTCTTTTAACTTGGCATTATTTTTTCGTTGCAATAACGTATGGTGCAACATGCAGCAAATGCAAATTCCAAGATTCTGTTTTTCGTTGCACACTATTGAAATTTGGTGCAGTGAGTTAAGTGCTCACTAAATATCACAATGACTACCAACATTGGTGAAACCATAGGCAGTTCGTCGTGAAGCTGACGAGAGTAGGGGGACAAGGGAGATGCCAGGCCACTCTGCATTGTTGCCAAATTTATTCAAGATGGCTGCGATGACGTCATGCAAGATGGCGGCATGTAGACTTGGCAACAGCGCATGGCTTGATCCAAGATGGCGGATTTTGGTGGGAAAATAGGCCAATTGTGCTACATCCACTAACCTAACCTCCAGAAGAAAAAATGGCGGAAAGTTTGACTTCCAACAGGATAATGCATGCAAAAACCGTACTTGTCTTTATTATTATTCATTATTATTGAATATCATTTATTAACATTCATTATCATTTATTATCATTCATTATCATTTATTATTATTTATGTTCATTTATTATCAGTTGTTATTATTATTATTGGCCTACCTACACTAACATAGAAAATCGGGCCAAGTTCAAACATTTATTATTATTTATTCAATACACCTCATTTTGGCGGCAAGAAAGCCGTTTCCGTTACAACCATAACAAAACATCGGTCACAAGTTCAAATTCCAACACGATAATCGGTCACATATACCAAAATGGCCACCTCATCGTACTTAGTTTGAATTTTCTCGCAGTCACTTATTGTTTCACTCATAAGCTATCAAAATCTTGTCAAATAATAATAATAAATTGCACTTCCACTAACCTAAGTGAACTCCTGTGAATTCGTGGGAAATAGACAGAGGTCTTTATTTCAAACAGTACGGTCATCACCACTAATTCTCCAACATCACATCTTCGAGATCGCAGCAGCATCCACCGTGCTCACTACGAGGTCTGGAGTCCAATTGTGTGTTAGTTCGTATCTCAGCCACCCGAGAACGTCCCCGTGACGTCATTTAAGATTTGCGGCAAGAAAGCCAATTGGGTCACGTCCACCAAGTTTGAATTTTCGCGGTCACTTACGGTTCCGCCGCTAAATTATTATAATCGCGCCACTTGTACTAACCTAAGTCACCAAGTGGGGAAATGGCTCTTTATTTCAGGCATTACGGCCATGCAGGTGTGTCCCAACTGACTTCTCCACGCTCACACCACGAACTCCAGAGCGCAGCTGACGTACGCGCGGCCGGCTGAGCCCGCTCCATCGGCAGCTCCCTGGCCGGCTGACGTCAAGCGACCAGCGGTGCCCGCACAGCCCCAGGCCAGCGCGCCAGGTAGGCGGCGAGCGGCGCCTCAGGGTCCAGCCACAAACGGTCAGCCGCGCTCGCCTCAGAGTCCGGCTACGTACGCATCTTTCCGCGCCCGCCAGCACTTAATGCTGGGCAGGATGGAACCTGTCGACCACGTGCTGGACAAAGGACACGTTCAACCCCAAATTTATTTTTCTGAACAAGTTCGAACCTGCCGATACCTACCTCACACAACCGCCCCAGATGTTTGGAAAGTTCTATCACGTGACACGCTAAACGCTATATCGGTCCTAAAGTTCGCAAATTCCCAGCACCGACGGACGGGAACCGACATGCTTGCTTTGTCCAAACCACCCTCACTCCACATACCGCGCCACCAGCACGTATGATGGAGCATGGAGCACAAGGACGCCCTCATCCCCCCTCATCCCCATAAACTTTGCAATTCGAGACCGATAGACAGGAACCGACACGCTCGAACTGGAATGTTTTTTCTACCGAGTTGGAAACTTCCTTGACGTCACAAAGCGCCATCGACCCACGTGGCTCTGTCGGACAAAGAACGCTCTCACCAAGTTAACTGATCACCTGATTCTCACTATTCAGCCCACATGCTTCGATTATCTAATCCAGGGTCTTGGCAAAAACACAAATCCGTACACATGAGCCATCGCGCGCAGCTAGCTTAGTACCTCCGCAAGTGAATGTAACGAAGTACGCATGACTATTTAATTAATCTGATCAATTAATTAACTGCCATGTCCTCCTAGACTTTGAATCAATTTTCGCCACTGCTACACCCACCTGGACTTGGAATGAAATAGTTAAAGTCCCTACCGACCACCACGTCCGACCCATGTTCGTTGGCTAACATGTACTAATGCTTGCTTCCGTTTACTAACGTGCACTAACCTACGTTAACTTATATCACATTCTGTCTATACAAACAAGCCAAACTTCGATTCTGTTGGTCAGTTCGTGTTTAGCTACCAAACACAAGAAAATTGTGGCAAACACGTGCTTTGCCTCTCTCACACACCACGAGCGCGAGACCGCTCAAAAAAAAAAAAAAAAAAAAAAAAAAATGGTTCAAATGGCTCTGAGCACTATGAGACTTAACATCTATGGTCATCAGTCCCCTAGAACTTAGAACTACTTCAACCTAACTAACGTAAGGACGTCGCAAACCCCCAGTCATCACGAGGCAGGGAAAATCCCTGACCCCGCCGGGAATCGAACCCGGGAACCCGGGCGTGGCGAGACCGCCCACATCACAGTCTGTACCTTTATACTCGCATCGGACATACTCCTCTATAAATATTCTAGCTAAATTATGACCCTAACACTGTTGTTCAATGCACACGGTCTAGCACATGGCCGGAGCACACCCCCAGTACCTAAACCGAGAACATTGCTCGTCCCATCTTTAGTTAACCGCTGAGAGACGGAGATATGCCGCAATCACATCCCTCGCGCTCTCGTAGCTACTCGCCTCAGCAATTCGATCTAAAAAAACCTCCAAGTAGAAAAAATAACAACCGACTCGAACTCTCTCATATTCTATATCATCCCACAAATACTTAACGTACATTTTATTTGCGCATCGAGTATACCTATCACTCTCATACAAAAAACACTATCCCTGATATACCTGGTGTCATGTTGCACAGTCGGCAGACACGCAAAGAGCAAATTTCAGTGCACAATATCAAACTGCTCCTAAATAATGCAGTACACATAACTGTAAACACCATCAGCACTCGTAATCTGTCCAAATAACGCACAGCAAAATAACTCAACAGACGCGCGCAGTCAACCTGTCCCACACTAAGTCACACGTCCGACAGCTCTCAACTCGCTCAAAGGCCTCTGTTCGACCCATCAAACATGACTTGATGACAGCCGTGTTCACACCTATCTCCTGAGAAATTCGTATCACCTACACGTCCAACAGGACTATCCAAGCCATGCCACGCGAGTCGTCCGTCACCGTCCTAACTCAGTGCGGTCCAACACACATGTTAAGGCCGCATTCCATTGCTTGCCGGCCTGTATGCGACACATCTCCACCTTCACGTCTGTTGTCAGAACAGCCGAGAGCGAGTTCACACACACACCGTCCGCACACATCCCAGAGCTTCTCTCCCCTCACAATCTAAAACCATCATGTGAAAATTAAAAAAAAAAGAGCCCAGTCAACCTCTCCGAAATTGTATAGTGCCCCCAAAATTAGTAACGCTCGCTTTCGTGTTTTCGCAGCTTATTTGTAAAGTCATATTCTTACCCTAACAGAACTTTTTCACCAAAACAATACTGAATGCGCTCCCCACCTCCTACCTTTCCAGCTCTCAACATACGCAAATGTTCTCAACCCTCCTATATCCCAGCACAACCGATTAATCATTCTTATTCCTTCTTACCGAATTTACTGGCCTAATTTCCTATGGACCTGTTATCGAAGTACCATCCTGCTTTTCTTTGTGAGTCTTCCTGTGCTTACTTTTACAGAGATTGCTAAATTACCTCCACAGCCCCCTCAATCTACACACACACACAGATTAGTATGAGAGTGATAGGTATACTCGATGCGTAAATAAAATGTACGTTAACTATTTGTGGGATGATATAGAATATGAGAGAGTTCGAGTTGGTTGTTATTTTTTCTACTTGGAGGTTTTTTTTAGATCGAATTGCTGAGGCGAGTAGCTACGAGAGCGCGAGGGATGTGATTGCGGCATATCTCCGTCTCTCAGCGGTTAACTAAAGATGGGACGAGCAATGTTCTCGGTTTAGGTACTGGGGGTGTGCTCCGGCCATGTGCTAGACCGTGTGCATTGAACAACAGTGTTAGGGCCGTAGTTTAGCTAGAATATTTATAGAGGAGTATGTCCGATGCGAGTATAAAGGTACAGACTGTGATGTGGGCGGTCTCGCCACGCCCGGGTTCCCGGGTTCGATTCCCGGCGGGGTCAGGGATTTTCTCCGCCTCGTGATGACTGGCGGTTTGTGACGTCCTTAGGTTAGTTAGGTTGAAGTAGTTCTAAGTTCTAGGGGACTGATGACCATAGATGTTAAGTCTCATAGTGCTCAGAGCCATTTGAAACTTTTTTTTTTTTTTTTTTTTTTTTTTTTTTTTTTTTTTTTTGAGTGGTCTCGCGCTCGTGGTGTGTGAGAGAGGCAAAGCACGTGTTTGCCACAATTTTCTTGTGTTTGGTAGCTAAACACGAACTGACCATCAGAATCGAAGTTTGGCTTATTTGTATAGACAGAATGTGATATAAGTTAATGTAGGTTAGTGCACGTTAGTAAACGGAAGCAAGCATTAGTACATTTTAGGCAACGAACATGGGTCGGACGTGGTGGTCGGTAGGGACTTTAACTATTTCATTTCACGTCCGGGTGGGTGTGGCAGTGGCGAAAATTGATTCCAAGTCTAGGAGGACATGGCAGTTTTCCGCATCAGAGAGGTTAATTAATTGATCAGATTAATTAAATAGTCCTGCGGACTTCGTTACATTCACTTGCGGAGGTAGTAAGCTAGGTGCGCGCGATGGCTCATGTGTACGGATTTGTGTTTTTGCCAAGATCCTGGATTAGATAATCGAAGCATGTGGGCTGAATAATGAGAATCGGGTGATCAGTTAACTTGGTGAGAGCATTCTTTGTCCGACAGAGCCACGTGGTCGATGGCGCTTTGTGACGTCAAGGAAGTTTCCAACTCGGTAGAAAAAACATTCCAGTTCGAGCGTGTCGGTTCCTGTCTATCGGTCTCGAATTGCAAAGTTTATGGGGATGAGGGGGGATGAGGGCGTCCTTGTGCTCCATGCTCCATCATACGTGCTGGTGGCGCGGTATGTGGAGTGAGGGTGGTTTGGACAAAGCAAGCATGTCGGTTCCCGTCCGTCGGTGCTGGGAATTTGCGAACTTTAGGACCGATATAGCGTTTAGCGTGTCACGTGATAGAACTTTCCAAACATCTGGGGCGGTTGTGTGAGGTAGGTATCGGCAGGTTCGAACTTGTTCAGAAAAATAAATTTGGGGTTGAACGTGTCCTTTGTCCAGCACGTGGTCGACAGGTTCCATCCTGCCCAGCATTAAGTGCTGGCGGGCGCGGAAAGATGCGTACGTAGCCGGACTCTGAGGCGAGCGCGGCTGACCGTTTGTGGCTGGACCCTGAGGCGCCGCTCGCCGCCTACCTGGCGCGCTGGCCTGGGGCTGTGCGGGCACCGCTGGTCGCTTGACGTCAGCCGGCCAGGGAGCTGCCGATGGAGCGGGCTCAGCCGGCCGCGCGTACGTCAGCTGCGCTCTGGAGTTCGTGGTGTGAGCGTGGAGAAGTCAGTTGGGACACACCTGCATGGCCGTAATGCCTGAAAGAAAGAGCCATTTCCCCACTTGGTGACTTAGGTTAGTACAAGTGGCGCGATTATAATAATTTAGCGGTGGAACCGTAAGTGACCGCGAAAATTCAAACTTGGTGGACGTGACCCAATTGGCTTTCTTGCCGCCATCTTAAATGACGTCACGGGGACGTCCTCGGGTGGCTGAGATACGAACTAACACACAATTGGACTCCAGACCTCGTAGCGAGCACGGTGGATGCTGCTGCGATCTCGAAGATGTGATGTTGGAGAACTACTGGTGATGACCGTACTGTTTGAAATAAAGACCTCAGCCCATTTCCCACGAATTCACAGGAGTTGACTTAGATTAGTGGAAGTGCAGTTTATTATTATTATTTGACGAAATTGATAGCTTATGAGTGAAACAATAAGTGACTGCGAGAAAATTCAAACTAAGTACGATGAGGTGGCCTATTTGGTATGTGTGATCGATTATCGTGTTGGAATTTGAACTTGTGACCGATTTTTTGTTATGGTTATAACGGAAATGGCTTTCTTGCCGCCAAACTGAGGTGTATTGAATAAATAATAATAAATGATTGAACTTGGCGCGATTTTCTGTGTTAGTGGAGGTAGGCCAATAATAATAATAGTAATAAATGATAATAAATTAACATAAATAATAAATAATAATAATAATAAATGATAATGAATGATAATAAATAATAATGAATAATAATAAACAAAAGTAAGGTTTTGCAGCCATTATCGTGTTGGAATTCGAGTTTTGAGGGAATTTTCTAGTGGAGGCAGGTCAATAACAATAAGTAATTATAAATGATAATAAATGATAATGAATGATAATAAATGATAATGAATGTTAATAGAAGATAGCCAATAATAATGTATAATAATAAAGACAAGTACGGTTTTTTGCATGCATTATCCTGTTGGAATTCAAACTTTCCGCCATTTTTTTTCTGGAGGCTTAGGTTAGTGGACTTAGCCCAATTGGGCTATTTTCCCACCAAAATTAAAAATTGCCGCAATTTTTTCAGGAGAGTGGGTTAGTGGATGTAGCAGAATTGGCCTATTTTCCCACCAAAATGCGCCATCTTGGATGACGTCATGCGCTGTTGCCAGGTCTACATGCCGCCATCTCGGATGACGTCATTGCAGCCATCGTGAATAAATTTGGCAACAATGCAGAGTGTCCTGCCACCCCCCTTGTCCCCCTACTGATGAGTACCTCTGTAAGATACCAAAGAATCAATTTTTTTACTGAATAGTTTAAGGTCGTGTGAGGAACAAACGCCTACAAAACTGAGCTTGGACGTCGTTCCACTGGTAGCGTCTCTGCTACGGTGTGAATGGCGGGCAGACCAGCATTCTCTGTGGCAAGCGCTATGTGCGACAAACTGACACACACACACACACACACACACACACACGCACGCACGCACACACACACACACACACACACACACAGACACACACACACACACACACACACGCACGCACGCACTGTCGGCGTTCTTTGTGTTCCTACACTAACTGAGTATACCTTAGGGCAGCATTAGATTTTAATATAAGTGAAAACTTTCCTCTTACCAGTATCATCTCCAGGGCAGTGGTAATGTGAGAGGAGGTCCAAAATGTTAAAACGTATGTTAGTTGGTGGAGGGCACATTCTCTATAACTGGATCAACATTTCGTCGTACGCACGCTTGGTATACGACAGGTGAGCTGAGTAGAAGTTGCAGACGGACTGGAGCAGTTGGCCGGAGGTAACATTTCCAGGTGTAGAACCCCAAACTTCAGCAGCAGTAGGTCGGTTAGCAGTGCCTATCAAATCCCGCACTGCAACATAGACTAGTTGTTAAGAGCAGACTAGTTTAGATTACAGTAGTAAAATATCGTTTTCCTAAATATATTGAATAATAAGGAAGGTGAATCTTTCCGTGACACAACGCTATAGACCCTTCTGGGCTTGTTCCATTGTGCTAGGTGCCCATTTTGGAAACCTTTGTGATCATGTGACACTGCACTATAGCTACAGTTTATAGAAATAGTATCTCTACTCCTTCTGTTGACATATCCTGCAAAAAAAAAAAAAAGTTTGCTATTGTCAGTAGCGTTTAGTAAGTATACATTCTGGGTGTTCACAAATTTTTAAATCCAGATGAATATGAAAGCGTCAATTCAACAGCATCTGCTGCATAGCAGTTGCGCTTATCAACATACGTATTCAACTTGAGCCGGCGATTTCGACGATAATAATATGCATATCTTGTCCGAAAAAAGAAAGAGAAGTTTTGTGGAATTTTGTTGTTTTGTACATAATTAAATGCAATTTGTGGGAGGAACTAAATAATGTTTAAGCTTTCACTACTCTTCATTTCGCATTTTTGTGTAAGTGGGGGCTTCTGTGCATTTTTTATTTTATCAGACAACCGTAAAACATCACCAATACATGTATTAGTTACTGAATTAACTTCCGGGTTGAAAATCAGGCATTCTTAAATTACACTGAACTTACACAATTCTTTGTTAAATGTTCGTTTGTAGTGATGGTTATTTGTTTTCGTCACTCTCTCAGGCAACGGATCTGGTCTGGGTGGTGCTAATTCCTTTGCGGCTAACTTCTCCCGGTAATTTCCCTTTCCTCGACTACTTAAAACAGATTCAAGAGAGTTCAGGTCGACACTGCACAGGAAAGCTGATTCCTGCACAGGAAGCAACCAACTCCAGACACAAACTGCCATTTGCGGACATCAGTAAGTTCAGGTAGTACGATCTACCAACAAGGTCACTTGACTAGAATACAAATGAGGTGCTGACAACCATAAAGGCCAAAAGTACACCGTCTTCGATCCCAAATTTTAGTGAGGAACCAGTGAGACAGCTTTATCGGAATGTTAATATGTACGTACAATGTGGGCTTACAGTACAGATACAACAGACCCGCCGTAAGATCAACAGATGTCACAAGTGCTGTGTCGTCCGAACAATACACAGCCAGGGCCAAAGCACCACAGGGGCAAAGATGCGACCTGCAGCCTGTGCCGTAGAGACTCTCCATTTGCGCGAATCCCACCACCGCCACGGGCGACGTCTGCCAGTTACCGCCCGAGAACAGTCCGCCAATGACCAGACAAGGGACAGAAGCCCACTCAGAAGGGCAGGTCTGACCCACGTGGTTACAGATCATCGCCCAGGGCTGGCCTAGACAGGGAACATCGTTTAGTCAAGTCTTAGAATTGAGCAGACAATTATCGTAAATTACATTTGAAGTTTACCTACAATTATTTTCTCTTAGCCATTGAGGGACTTTTATTGTGTTTTATTACAAGCAGTGTTGCAGATTTAATCACTCAACAAGTCACAAACGTAATTAAACGTTTTTAACTCATTTGTGTGACTTTGTTACTACACTACTTGCCATTAAAATTGCTACACCAAGAAGAAATGCAGATGATAGACAGGTATTCATTGGACAAATATATTATACTAGAACTGACATGTGATTACATTTTCGCGCAATTTGGGTGCATAGATCCTGAGAAATCACTACCCAGAACAACCACTTCTGGCCGTAATAACGGCCTTGATACGCCTGGGCATTGAGTCAAACAGAGCTCGAATGGCGTGTACAGGTACAGCTGCCCGTGCAGCTTCAACACGATACCACAGTTCATCAAGAGTAGTGACTGGCGTATTGTGACGAGCCAGTTGCTCGGCGAACTACCTCTGTATCCAGAAAGGCCCGTACAGGATATGAAAGATGCGGTCGTGCATTATCCTGCTGAAATGTAGGGTTTCGCAGGGATCGAATGGAGGTAGAGCCACGCGTCGTAACACATCTCAAATGTAGCGTCCACTGTTCAAAGTGTCGTCAATGTGAACAAGAGGTGAGCGAGACGTGTAACCAGTGGCACCCTATACCATGACGCCGAATGATACGCCAGTATGGCGATGATGAATACACGCTTCCAATGTGCGTTGACCTCGATGTCGCCAAACACGGATGCGAACATCACGATGCTGTAAATAGAACCTGGATTCATCCGAAAAAATGACGTTTTGCCATTAATGCACCCAGGTTCGTCGTCGAGTATACCATCGCAGGCGCTCCTGTCTGTGATGCAGCTTCAAGGGTAACCGCAGCCACAGTCTGCGAGCTGATAGTCCATGCTGCTGCAAACGTCGTCGAACTGTTCGTGCAGATGTTTGCTGTCTTACAAACGTCCCCATCTGTTGATTGAGGGATCGAGACGTGGCTGCACGACCGTTATAGCCATGTGCACAAGATTCCTGTCATCTCGACTGCTAGTGATACGAGGCCGTCGGGATCCAGCACGGCGTTCCGTATTACCCTCCTGAACCCACCGATTCCATATTCTGCTAACAGTCATTGGATCTCGACCAACGCAAGCAGCAATGTCGCGACACGATAAACCGTAATCGCGATAGGCTACAATCCGATCTTTATCAAAGTCGGAAACGTGATGGTACGCATTTCTCCTCCTTACACGAGGCATCACAACGACGTTTCACCAGGCAACGCCGGTCAACTGCTGTTTGTGTATGAGAAATCGGCTGGAAACTTTCCTCATGTGAGCACGTTGTAGATGTCGCCACCGGCGTCAACCTTGTGTGAATGTTCTGAAAAGGTAATCATTTCCATATCACAGCATCTTCTTCCTGTCGGTTAAATTTCGCTTCTGTACCACGTCATCTTCGTGTTGTAGCAATTTTAATGGCCAGTAGTGTAATTTGTTGGAGATTTGCAGAACCTTCGTTCTCTTGTCCTCTTACCTGACCCTGGGGTATAGCTGCGTAACAGCGGCAGGGAGGAATTGTCTTACCAGTGTTCTGCACCATGGGCTGTTCCGTGAGCCCACGAGCTCGGCCTGCCGTAACAGCGGTGGCAGCTGGGCCTCCACAGCAATAGCGACGAGGCCTTCACTGAACTGGCGACGGGGGTCTACAAACAGAAGCGTAAATAAATGCTAGATTGTCACAATCGACGATGGTATGCTTTAAGGTTCTCGGCGCCACAATTGATTACTGTATGATGCAATCCAAAACTTACTCAGAATGCCACAAAATACGTTTTTCTGTCAGTATAAATATCACATACTGATGTCCGATCTAACTTTTCTATATAGTGAGTGAATTGGAATATCTAAGAAATCTGCTAGCACCTGGTGGCATTGACGCAAACTTGTATGGTAAAGGCTAGCTGTGCATGCCATGAACTGTGCACATTGTTTATCGACTCTGTATGTATTTGGAGCAAAAGCTCCTTAAAACGGGCCCAACCGATGGTGTGCTCGCGACCCTGATGCCAGATTTTACCAACACAGCACAATAGATTCAGTGCGACGTATTTCAGATTACCAAAGATTACATTTAACAGCATTCGAAGAAAACTAACCAATAAATCCGCTAGGTGTCAAAAGTTAGGGTGTTAACGTGTAGGCCTACTTTTACTCTTGCGCAACAGCTGATAATGTGTTGTTCAACATCTGTAGCTGTCTGTAGCTGTACACCTGTGGCATCTGCCTAAAACAGAAGCATAACACAGTGTTGTAACTTACTTGGTAACGGGTTACATTTGCCAACTGTTTGTTGCTTGTCACAGGTCTACGTGCGCCTGAGGGTACTGCATAAGGGCAAAGCCCTGTTCACTGACGACTTGTTTCAGAACTATATACTTTTATGGATATGGTATCTGTTCTTTCGGACAGACACCATTGATGACCTGCAGCCACCTAGAACGAAATTAGAATCATATTCCAGAATGAGATTTTCACTCTGCAGCGGAGTGTGCGCTGATATGAAACTTCCTGTCAGATTAAAATTGTGTGCCGGACCGAGACTCGAACTCGGGACCTTTGTCTTTTTAGAACCATATTCTATCGGACATGTCCGAAAGAACAGACACCATATCCATATAAATATATAGTTGTGGCAAATACTGTCCATGACCTTCTTCTTCTGTGCGGATGCACACATATTCCCCGAACTCTTACGGGACTTGGTAAAAATGTCTTCCACGAGTAATGAGCGTGTTGGGGTGGGTCGCTACGTACGTAGTGTGGAAATACAAGGTGAGAATGTGGGTCTCGCGGGAGGCGTGGGCGAGATGGTCCCTGCAGTCGCTCTATCCTGTGTGCCCTCGGTGGCTCAGATGGATCACACACCGTCTGACTTGTGCCGCGACCAGCGAGTGCTGGCTACTGACGCAGCGCATGCTGGCATTGCTCTTGCGGCGATTGCCGGAGTCTGTCTCCCCGGTTGATACACTGCGCCCCGACGGCGTACACTTTCCATCAACCAGGACGAACGCCGTTAGATGGCTAAAAGGCGTGGCCCTTTACTACATGTTTTGCGAAGCTCCCAAAGGCCCACTCGACTTTTGATCCCTATTGATGACGACATGTGCAGCTTTCAGCCGCCACCCGAAGTACAGAACCCGTTTCGCAAATTATTTAGGTTCATTATTTGCGGATCCTCCTGCTCACTGGGGCGTTCCGGGTATGAGACGCTGAAAATGAAGAAGAATCCTGGAGCATATTGATCCTCTACAGACGGATTACGGGGGAACCCCTCCCAATAGACGAGAAGACGACTCGGACGCTCAACTACGGCGGTTGTAGGATCCTTTTTGTAATGAAACCAAAATAAATCCATAAATACAAAAAAATTAAAAATGTTACAAAAAAATTTAAAAAAAAGAAAAATTAAAAAAATAAATAAATAAAACAACGTAGACCAACCCACTACATCCTCTTCCTGGTGATGGTTAGGCTTCGGGTGTTGACCCCTGCCCTACCCGTCATCTTGCTCTTGCAGCGGTTTGTCTCAGCTATCTTGTCCACCCAAAATATTTCTGGAACAATAACAGCTATTGGAAAACGACTTTCACCGGTATCAATGTAGGGCTGGGGCCCATGAATGTACATATTTGGAAGCATTCTAAAACGAAAGCACATGTGTTTTTAACACAAACTTATGTTTTTTTAAATGGACCTCCTATATTTTTTCTTCAGCAATCCATAGCATGACAAAGCACATACACAATGGCGTTGATTGCATCGCAATATTCCCATTACATCTCGAGATATTAAGACGCGAAGTTGACGCTTGAAACACCCGACATGCGCTGCTAGCGCACGTGCTGAGGCTCAGGCGTGAACCCCACGCTGCCCGTAATCGCGATGTGATTGACAAGTAAGTGTCCTTCTTGATAAGTATGGAGGTGTGATTACACATATCAATCACAAAAAAAGGATGGATAGAGCATGTGCCATGTAAGCAGGAGATCCCAAGTTCGAGTCCCGGTCGGGGCACACATTTTCACCTGTCCCCGTCGATATATATCAACGCCCGTCGGCAGCTGACAGTATTAATACGATTCTAATTTAGTTTCAGAACTGTCCACAATGGCAGCTGCCAAAGAGATGCAGGAGGCTGCGGCCGCAGGCAGGGGGGACAGTGAGCAGGTGGCGCCGGTGGCGGGCGACGCGCGCCTCCAGGCAGGCGGGAGCCCCGTGTTGGCCTCCACGTTCCGGCACGACAGACTGGAGGCCAGCGGCGGAGAGGTCACGGTCCCCGGCGTGGAGGGTCCGGCACTCCAGGAGCTGCCGGTCTACGTGTATTCCTTCCAGGCCCCCCGGCTGTCCAGTATGGCCGCCCTACTGGCAGCTGCGGACACCGACTGTGTCCCGGGGCTGAAGGGAGACTGTGAGCGGGAGCTGGCCGCTCAGCTGACAGTGGAGAACGCGGCAGCCACAGCGGTGCTGGCAGTCGGTCACTCGTGTCTCAGCCTCGCGGAGGCCGCTGTCGCCTTCATAAAGGCCGACTTGCAGGTGTTAGCCACACAGGGCTGGGCCGATGCAGTCCTCAACCACCCCGATGAAGTGGCCGAAGTGAGTCGGCTGCTCGGTGAGCCGTCGGCAGAATACAGGTAAGCACGGCGTAACATCAAACTTCCTGGCAGATTAAAACTGTGTGCCGGACCGAGACTCGAACCCGGGAACTATGCCTTTCATGGGCAAGTGCTCTACCGACTGAGCTACCCGAGCACGACTCACACCCGGTCCTCACAGCTTTACTTCTGCCAGTACCTCGTCTCCTACCTTCCAAACTTTACAGAGGCTCTCCTCCGAACCTTGCAGAACTAGCACTCCTGAAAGAAAGGATCTCATTCCGGGAACATCCCCAGGCTGTGGCTAAACCACATCTCTGCAATATCCTTTCTTCCAGGAGTGCTAGTTCTGCAAGGTTCGCAGGAGAGCCTCTGTAAAGTTTGGAAGGTAGGAGACGAGGTACTGGCAGAAGTAAAGCTGTGAGGACCGGGTGTGAGTCGTGGTTGGGTAGCTCAGTCGGTAGAGCACTTGCCCGCGAAAGGCAAAGGACCCGAGTTCGACTCTCGGTCCGGCACACAGTTTTAATCTGCCAGGAAGTTTCATATCAGCGTACAATCCACTGCAGAGTGAAAATCTCATTCTGACAGCATAGTATGCTCACCTGTTTTTCCCACTCCTATATTTGTGTGTGTGTATTGTTGAGGAAACTTATGTGTGTGTGTGTGTTTTATTGTACCTACAACCCCGGACTGACAGCCTAAATGTCCCACTGCACTCAAAGCCACTTCACTTGCACGAAACTGAAGAGAATGCTGTGTTTCTGAAAACGGATCTTATTCATAAGCAAATAAATAAGCAAACCAATAGTTCCACGCTAAGTAGACATTATCAGTGCGAACTGTTCAAGAAAAAAAACGTAACTGTATAAAAAAAAGTAATGTCGACCTGTATAACACTGCAACCTGAAACACACGAAAATTTCTCCACTGACGTACGGCTTTGGTAAAATAAAGAAACTGACAGAACCTACATTGCGCAAAGGAAACGAAACAATCACATATTATGAATCTCACTTGCCAAATGAAGTACTGGCAGAAACAGCAACACAGCAAGACTCAGCAACAACTGAAAAAATCCTGCTTAAAACTAACTATAGTTGGTGCAGGGAAATTGGGTTGATAATCTTGACAGAGTGAGCCAATGATACACATGACTTAACAATGAAATGAATACCCCTAGCTCCATACAGGCGTTGATATGTCAACGGGTACAGAAATTAGGATGGAACCTGTCAAAGAAACCAGTTATAAACTCTAATATGAAAATTCACTTACTAACTTCCATGGTACCGTAAATTAAGTCAGAAGATCAATCAATAGAATAATTATCAACAACTAGACTGTGACGATGGGGAAGTGGACCAACAACACAAGCCTAGAAAAATAAAAATAAACCTTTTATCTCATCAAATAATACCTTGTTCTTCGTTTCAAAACATTTTTTATGTCCGTATGCTATCCAGCCTTTGTTCTGAGTCATCATTCCTCCTCGTAATAAATCTCCGGTTCACACAGGTCCAAAAGTGTGTCCATGCATTACATTCAATAACGCCATCAAAAAATAGCCACCTTGCACCATTCTCCAAGGTAATTAGAAGAAACCGTAATTTTACGTAAGAAAATAAGACTGAAAATTAGATTTACTAGAACAACTTCAAATTTATGAACATCCTGTTAGAGAGACGGTAACATTTTGAACTATTTGTTGCAATACTCCCTTGCTGGCTTTAAAATACCGCTCGCGGACACGTAAGACGTGTTTACCGATCTCCACTAACATCGGCGAATGTGCGCCGTTTTCTTCAAAATATTTTTTTCTCTATTGTTGAGCTACTGACATTTCGTATCGCTGGGTTTCGTTTTTCATGGCTTTCTCATCACATGTTCCTACAGTTGGCATTCCGAAAAGAAAAACTGAATTAGTAGAGTTAAGCAGAAGATTCTCATTTTTTTATGTTGTACCTTTATCCATTTTATTCTTTCCTCCACTTTCCGAAACAGAAGCAATTTTTTATAATAGAATTCTTATCTTCTACACATGACATTTACGTGCAGTCCCACTCTGCTGCATACATGTTTCACAGATAATTTTGTATTTAATGCATACCTCTAAGAGTATTGCTTATCACTAATCTTCTATAAGAGATTGTCATTTTGCTTTAATGTAAAATTACGTTAATTGCTACCAGCAAGACGCAGTATATACCGCCTGCTGTATACCAATTTTTCCCTATTGCTTAAGCTTCCATAGTGTTAAGCGTAAGTTTCTCTTTTAAGTGACGTTGTCTTTGCTCCTTACCCATGTATTTGTAACAGTGGTGCTTTATAAATAGAACTCTCTTCTGCACGCTGAATTTACATACAGTACTACTGTCAGCAAATGTGTTAGAGATTTTATGCGTAATGTATATCTGTAAATTTATCGCTTGTTAGTAGCCTGGTAGTGGAAATTTTCATTCTTACTGTGGTGTCACCGCCAGACACCACACTTCCTAGGTGGTAGCTTTAAATCGGCCGCGGCTCATTAGTACATGTCGGACCCGCGTGTCGCCACTGCCAGTGATCGCAGACCGAGCGCAACCACACAGCACGTCTCGAGAGACGTACTAGCACTCGCCCCAGTTGTACGGACGACTTGCTATTGACTACACTGACCAAGCCTTTCTCATTTGCAGAGAATATACACTCCTGGAAATGGAAAAAAGAACACATTGACACTGGTGTGTCAGACCCACCATACTTGCTCCGGACACTGCGAGAGGGCTGTACAAGCAATGATCACACGCACGGCACAGCGGACACACCAGGAACCGCGGTGTTGGCCGTCGAATGGCGCTAGCTGCGCAGCATTTGTGCACCGCCGCCGTCAGTGTCAGCCAGTTTGCCGTGGCATACGGAGCTCCATCGCAGTCTTTAACACTGGTAGCATGCCGCGACAGCGTGGACGTGAACCGTATGTGCAGTTGACGGACTTTGAGCGAGGGCGTATAGTGGGCATGCGGAGGGCCGGGTGGACGTACCGCCGAATTGCTCAACACGTGGGGCGTGAGGTCTCCACAGTACATCGATGTTGTCGCCAGTGGTCGGCGGGAGGTGCACGTGCCCGTCGACCTGGGACCAGACCGCAGCGACGCACGGATGCACGCCAAGACCGTACGATCCTACGCAGTGCCGTAGGGGACCGCACCGCCACTTCCCAGCAAATTAGGGACCCTGTTGCTCCCGGGGTATCGGCGAGGACCATTCGCAACCGTCTCCATGAAGCTGGGCTACGGTCCCGCACACCGTTAGGCCGTCTTCCGCTCACGCCCCAACATCGTGCAGCCCGCCTCCAGTGGTGTCGCGACAGGCGTGAATGGAGGGACGAATGGAGACGTGTCGTCTTCAGCGATGAGAGTCGCTTCTGCCTTGGTGCCAATGATGGTCGTATGCGTGTTTGGCGCCGTGCAGGTGAGCGCCACAATCAGGACTGCATACGACCGAGGCACACAGGGCCAACACTCGGCATCACGGTGTGGGGAGCGATCTCCTACACTGGCCGTACACCACTGGTGATCGTCGAGGGGACACTGAATAGTGCACGGTACATCCAAACCGTTATCGAACCCATCGTTCTACCATTCCTAGACCGGCAAGGGAACTTGCTGTTCCAACAGGACAATGCACGTCCGCATGTACCCCGTGCCACCCAACGTGCTCTAGAAGGTGTAAGTCAACTACCCTGGCCAGCAAGATCTCCGGATCTGTCCCCCATTGAGCATGTTTGGGACTGGATGAAGCGTCGTCTCACGCGGTCTGCACGTCCAGCACGAACGCTGGTCCAACTGAGGCGCCAGGTGGAAATGGCATGGCAAGCCGTTCCACAGGACTACATCCAGCATCTCTACGATCGTCTCCATGGGAGAATAGCAGCCTGCATTGCTGCGATTGGTGGATATACACTGTACTAGTGCCGACATTGTGCATGCTCTGTTGCCTGTGTCTATGTGCCTGTGGTTCTGTCAGTGTGATCATGTGATGTATCTGACCCCAGGAATGTGTCAATAAAGTTTCCCCTTCCTGGGACAATGAATTCACGGTGTTCTTATTTCAATTTCCAGGAGTGTAGTTAGAATAGCCTTCAGCTAAGTCAATGGCTACGACCAAGCAAGGCGCCATAGCAATTGATAGTTATCGTATGAAGCATGTCTCATCAAGAACGATGTATACAAATGATGGATTAAAGTTAAGTATTCCAGAAGCTACGTACTTTTCTTTATAGCATTCATTACGTATCCTGTTTCAGACCCCACGCCATCCTACGTGAGCTTATAGCGTGCATTTCGGTTACCCGTCACTGTGGACTGGCTGTCTTGTCAGTCCACAACACTTACTTTAATGTAAAATGCTGTTACTGAACGCAATCCAAGCGTACTTCTTACGCACATGTATTTAGCACCCTCCGCATCCCATATTTTCGTCGTCGATTGAGCCTGTACTTGTGAACAGTTGACCTTTCTCTGACATGCTGAATACTTAGGTTACCAAATATTTTATCCTTTGGACTCACGTTATAATTTTATATAGACAAGAGCCTTTACCAATGGGCGAATACATTTGTGCATTTATTCTGACATACGCTGAATTTATTCTGGCTGCTGTCCCTAAGCCATGGTATGTGATGTTTCTCGTTTTCACATCAATTATGTATTAGGCAGTAGCCGCTCAGCTTCAGCTAATGCAATTTACCACCCTGTGGTGCAACTATTGAGTACACTTACCTTTCAAATATTTCGCGATTATTGATATTTTGTTAGATACGTAAAAATAGTTTGTAACCGTTTGTATACGTTTATAGGACCGACTTATTCTGAAGAAGATTTTTTAGAAATATCGTAACCTGGACCAAGGGCGAAATAAACCTATGGTTTGAAACTCGATGGCTGATTTTTTTTCCCACCTCTTCTATTCTTAATGATGTACATCAGATTCTTGTTGTTACTGATGACATAAGATCATTCTCTGCCCAATACTTCACACGCTTTTGGTGCCTTCTTCACACCCTGCCCTCCCAAACTTTAATTGATTTACTTTTAAAACGCTACAGATGCGTAAAATTTCAATAATAATAATAATAAAATATTTAACTGTTCCAGTATAGGCACAATTTCACATCATACATTAATACTATGCTTTTTTGTTGTACGCTTAACATCAATTCCTCTTAGAATTCAGCATTCACGCCGCCTGTATGCGCATTAATAGGAAGCTCATAAAACGGCTTACACTCCACAGTATCATAAATTGCAAACATTCTTCATCACACACACACACACACACACACACACACACACACACACAAACCACCACCACCACCATTATGTCGTAGGGATGGTAGAAGATCGAAAAAGTAAATGTAATTGGCAGCAATAGATTTAGTCGTGCTCAGTGAAGTGAAAGACGAATAACGGAATATTTGAACAGGATGAGAGAGTTGTATCATGAAAGGTTAGGTATGAATAGGAAGATAGGGCAAACAGTGAGTTATTGTGAACAGTCCAGTGATTTGTCATCACAATCTCCAAACCGATGTCAACAATAATGCAGCATCACGTGTGGAAAGTTTAGTGACAGGACGAGTATATGACAGCAATGAACAGCTAACTTCGTATATAAAAAGCGATGAATATATAATAATCACGCGGTATTGGAATGCTGCAGTAAGGGAAAGTTTGAACACAGAGTAACGAAGCAATATGGGGTCGCTGGAATGAGAGAGGAGCAAGCGTGCTAGAATTCCGCGTTATATTTCCGCTAGTAACAAGAAATGCACTGCGCAGGAATAAAATCAGAAGCCTTTTCCACCTCGCCATCTCAAGGTGTGGATCACCCCGGTCGCACTGGCGTAGTTTGGCGTAGCAATCAGTCTCATTCCAGATTCTCCACCCACTGTAGATGATGTTTCTGGCTGTTTCAGCAAGAAATTTAGACTTTCGAATTCCCCTCCTGAATTTCTGGGACGGTGAGTGTTCAGTCTCTTTACTGTAGCGTGTGATTTGTACCCACCGTCCATAGTTATTTGTCGCATGTATTAGAATCTCTATCTTGTTGTTGTTCTCGTTAACATCTCCCTGTCGTACCATTCCATTGCAATCTCTCTCTCCCTATTGTGTTTATCCCTCATTCCATTGAAATCTCCGTCTTTCCCTGTTGTTTTTACCCTCCACAGCTCCCTGAAGTACCATACAATTCCAATCTGTCTTCCCCTGTTTATTATCCTTTACAGCTTTCTGTAGTACAGTGCAAGTTATTCGCTGATGTCTTCGCACAAGTCCTATCACCCTATTCCTTTTTCATGTCACTGTTTTACACATATTGCTGTTCTCAGCTATTCTGCAGAGAACTTACAGTTCCTCTCTTACGAATTCACCTAATTTTCAAAGTCCTTCTATAGCACCCCATTTTGAATGCAATCATTCTCACAATCCGTGATGCATTTTAATACAATACTGTGTTCCAAACATACATTCTCAGATATTTCTTCCCCAAATTAAGACTTATGTTCGGTACTAGAGGCCTTGTTTTTCGATGAATGCCCTATTTTCCTGTGCTACATTACTTTTTGTAACAACATTGCTTCGTCTCTTACGTCTGTTTGCTTCCAGTTAGTAGAAGGCCCTCAATTCGTCTACTTTGTGGCCCCTAATTTTAATGTTAAATTTGCCATCAATGTTATTTCTCCTACCGCCAATACTTCACTCTTCCCTTCGTTTATAAATCCTAATCCTGTGCGAATCGTAACAGCGGAAACCTTTCACTTAGTATTTTAATTCCATTCCTGGAACTTTCTTCTGTTCCACCATCGATCATTGATGTTCACTTTAAACAACTGGGAAGAACCACTGCATCCCTGTCTTGCGCTTTTTTAATCACAGTACTTCTTTCTTACGTTCTTATTTTTCCCTGTTGACTATCGTGCATACAATTTTGTATATTACCTGACTTTCCCTATATCTTATAATTAGGTTTTTTTGAGAATTTCGTATGTGTTTCACCATTTTACATTGTCAAAGGCTTTTTAAATGTAGACAGATAAAATGAAGGTTCCTTGCTTTTTAACTCTTGCCTCCATTATCAAATGCAATGTCGTATCTACCTCTCTGGGCGTTTTACCTTTATAAACCCAAACGCGTTATCCTCTACTAGACATTTAGCTTTCTTGTCCATTCTTCTGTATATTGTTGTCAGTAATTCCTATAAATGAGCTGTTTAGCTCATTGTGCCAAACATGTCGCACATAGTGGTCCTTGCTCGCTTCTGGAGCGTCTGGATGATATTTTTCTGAAAGTTATGTTTCCAATCCGTCTTCCATTTCTCCGTCCATCATGTCATCCAATAGTTTCTCCCTCTTATAGAGGTGTCCAATGTACTACTTCCATCCATCCTTTCTCTTCTCTGCGTGTACTAATGGAATTCCTTTCTAATTATTAATTTGTTGAAACCTTCACTTCTAATTTCACAAAAGGGTGTTTCGAGTTTGCTTTGTGCTGAAGCTGCCCTTTCTACTTATTTTTCGGTTTCATCTAATTTTTTCTTCATCAATTTTGCTTCATTTATCGTGACCTAGGGTTATACCACTGTTGTCTTATCTTTTCGTGAATATTGTTATATTTTCTTCTTTTGTCAATCAATTTCAGCGTACTTCACATTCGCCAGCATTTCTTCAGTTCCTTTCCTTGTACCTGCCATCTTCTGTGATTTCTGCTTTTAGAGATGTCCACCCTTGTTCGACTGAATTTCTAGTTTCGGTATTCGTTGTCGCATTATTTTAAGTTTCATTGAACTTCCGATTCGCGTTTTACTCCTCACTACCGCAGAGTCCCATTCATTTGCAAACTGAATCCTCTTGACGGTTTCGTTAAGCTTCAGTTCACTCATTATCACAATAAAAATGTCATCAGAGTTTACATCTCCCCCCACATATTCCTCGCAATTCAGTATCTGATTTCAGAATCTGTCTGGCCATGATGTAATCCAACAGGTATTCTCCTCCGTCTCCAGGCCTTTGCCAAGTATACCTCCAACTCTACGAACAGCCCAAAACACTGAGGCACTGAACAGCTCATATGGATGTCCCAGTGTAGAGAATGTAGACTTCCGGTACCTGCACCATCCTGAAAATCTGTTGGAATGGAGCAGTGGGGGGAGGGGGGGGTTCTCGCACGCCGACTGATGTGGCGAGAATGAGCTGCTAACTTTAATTAGTAGTTAGTAATTAGCATAGTAGGTTCCAGAAAATTCACTTCAGTGATGAGAAAAAAATGGTTCAAATGGCTCTGAGCACTATGGGACTTAAGTTCTAAGGTCATCAGTCCTCTAGTACTTAGAACTACTTAAACCTAACTAACCTAAGGACACCACACACATCCATGCCCGAGGCAGGATTCGAACCTGCGACTGCAGCGGCCGCGCGGTTCCAGACTGTAGCGCCTAGAACCGCTCGGCCACCCTTGCCGGCTCATTGATGAGAGTATGTGGTAAGATATCATCATTAAATTTCACTGATCATTACCATTCCTGTTACTGTCCAATATCATTATGACACACAAAAAGAAAATGGCGTAAGGCATCGTTGACCGGGAGGCCCCCTCCAGGGAATTTCGGACGCCAAGTGTAAGTCTTATTTCATTCGACGCCACATTGGGCGACTTGCACACCGGTGATGAGGATGAAATGATAACACAACAGCCACTCCACGGGCGGAGAAAATCTCCAACCTGGCCAAGAATCGAACCCGGGCCCACTTAAATGGGAGGTAAGCACAGTACCACCCAGCTAAGCAGGCAGGCTGACACACGGAAATCTCTGTATCTATGAATATAATATGAATGAGTCACAGACGTGGTAGTAGGACTGTGTAGGGGGGTATGAATTGTAATAACATAGGCTCAGTTGTGGGTCAAGTGGGTGGTAGACTTAGATTTATTGGTAGAATACTGGGGTAATGAAATCAGTCTACAAAGGAGATTTCTTGCAATCACTTGTGCAGCCCATCCTACAATATGGCTCAAGTATGCAGGACACATACTAATACGGCTAACGGGAGGTGTTGAATGTATACAGAGCACAGTAGCATGAAAGGTCACAGGTCTGTTTCATCTATGGGGAAGTGTGAAACTAAATTGGCGGACTCCTGAGGATAATTTGTGTCTATCCTGAGGAAGCCTACTTCCAGAGGTTACAGATCCGGCTTTAAACTATAATACTCAGAATATACTCCAGTCTCCTATGTACCACTGCAGTAGGGATCTTGAATAAAAGATTAATCACCACACACACACACGCACAGACACACACACACACACACACACACACACACACACACACACACACACACACACACACACACACACGCTTAAAAATGACTTCTCAAACTCCAAACGTAAACGAAATGGGAAAAACCATAAGTGGTACACTGGGATGTACCCTCTGCCACGCGCTCCACACTGATTTGCAAGGTATACATGTAGATGTAGCTGAAGCATACCAAAGCTTCTGATTCCACATGTTAGGGACTGATTCACTCACAGTTCTATGCTGTTTCAACTAGACTTTCACACAGGTCTGCTTTCTGTGGTCTACAATGAAATACCATCATAGTTAGCAGGCCCAGATCTAGGGGGAAAGGGTGGGCAAGCCAGAGAATCTGCCCCAGGCGGCAATTTCATAGGGCGCCAAATTCATAATTTTGAAGAAAAGAAAGCCTTGCTTCACAAACCACCTGGCAGCCAGCTCATGTCGGTCTATCGATTATTTGTATGATTTTAAAACATATCGCTGTTGGTTTTCGAACACATTCTAAGTTGATTTCTGAACGAATAATGATTTTTGAATGAAAACTGTCCCACATACAAAAGGGGACGGTGCTACACGAGATGAGCCGAATAAACCCGAACGGTTAAATGCCAGTCGCGGGTTATGTGGGTGACTGCCTTACGAATGATCAGCTTTGTTGTAATTACTTGCGAAATTCATAAATTCAGACTACCAGAGTGGAGATGAACGACTAATGGGAATTACAGGTGAGAAAGGTTACGTATTAATCCTCAGTGTTTCCAAGAAAATGAAATTTTGGAATAAAATTTTTACCAGGTCGCTACACTACTAAGGGCCGCTTGAACAGTCCTCGGTTAGCGTCCGCTTAAGTTCTGTTCTCGAAATAGCGCGGAAAACACGTTGTACGAACACGTAATAACACCTAACTGGAGAATAAACGTAGGATAACTGAACTGGTGATTCTAGCAGGATTGGTGAAGTTCACCGGAGAATACGTTTTGATGGTGGTAGCAATAGTTATCGAATTACTGACAAGATTGTTTGTGAGAACGAGAAAGGGGAAGAAATGGGGACATCACACACATTATATGGAAGAATATAACGATTCAAAATTAATGTAAAAATTCCGTATAACTAGTTTTCGATCTCATGCTTGAGAAACAGGAGCGTTTGGACGAAATGTGAAACTGTTTCCTAACTTAAAACTTTTTGCCTGTAGTACTCCTATTAGGCATTTAGTATTTTGGAACAATGTCTTGAAAGGAGGATATAAGACGAACATCAACAAAACCAAAACTATTGTAATGGAATATAGTTGAATCAAATCAGGTCATGTTGAGGAACTAGATTAGGAGATGACACTAAAAGTAGTAGATGAGTTTTGCTATTTGGGGAGCAAAATGATGGTCGAAGTACAGAGGATGTAAAATGTAGGCTGGCAATGGCAAGGAAAGCTTTTTTGAAAAAGAGAAATTTGTTAACATTGAGTATAGATTTAAGTGCCAGGAAGTGTTTTCTGAAAGTATTTGTATGGAGTGTAGCCATGATGGAAGTGAAACATGGACGATAAATAGTTTGGAAAGGAAGAGAATAGAAGCTTTCGAAATGCAGTGTTACAGAAAAGTGCTGAAGATTAGATGGGTAGATCACATAACTAATGAGGAAGTATTAAATAGAATTGGGAGAAGAGGAATTTGTGGCACAGCTCGACCAGAAGAAGGGATCTGTTAGAAGGACACCTTCTGAGGTATCAAGGAATCACCCATTTAGTATCGGAGGGCAGTGTGGAGGGTAAAAATGGTAGGAGACAGAGAGATGAATACACTAAGTAGATTTGGATGTGCGTGTGTGCGTTTGTTTGTTTTCGTGTGTGCGTTTGTCTGTTTTTGTGTGTGCGTTTGTTTGTTTTCGTGTGTGCGTTTGTTTGTTTTCGTGTGTGCGTTTGTTTGTTTTCGTGTGTGCGTTTCTTTGTTTTCGTGTGTGTGTGTGTCTGTTTGTTTGTGTGTGTTTGTTTTCGTGTGTGTGTGTGTGTGTGTTTGTTTGTTTGTTGGTGTTTTTCCTAATGTTTCGGCAAATTCATGTTTTGTGTGAAGGAGAAACTTTTTCTATGGCTATGGGGAGGCTATGTTACGAAATTTGGCAATAACTGGACTGAAATCTTTTGGCTCCTTCTAAGGAAAATGTTTAAATACATGGAGAGGTGATTTGTTTGGCGTGTTACCGACAATAGTTTTAGGAGGATTGCTGCACACACAGATAACTAGTATCTGTAGTATGAAGCATCTGTTTAAGTAGAGGTCAACGACTGGTTAGCAATAGCGCTTTAAGGTCGAATAAACTGACTTCCAGATAACAAGGAGAAGCACAGTTTCTTGAGAGACTGAATAAGGGAATTTTTAATGGAAAAGGGATGAAGACTTTGATCGTAGGATAGAACAGAATCTCTGTACCTTAATATAAACGGTGTTGGACACTCTTTTCTACTATCTAAGGTGATTATATCTGCATTCAGGGCTGTTCGAGTTTTTTGTGTGTGATGGGTTTCTTCATTAGGTGAGTGTGTTTTTGTAGTAAACTCTGGGAATATTTCTGTTTGTTGCAGACGCCTTCCCGGAAAGGAGTGTGGCAGGAGGCTGATCGAGGCATCTAAGGAGGGGGCGGTGGAGGAGCTGAGGGCGCTTCTGGCGGCAGGTGCGAATGTGGAGGCGAGGGACGAGGACATGTGGACTGCCCTGCACTGGGCGGCAGTGAGGGGACACGAGGATGTGGTGAGGTGTCTGGTGGAGGGTGGGGCGGACGTCGAAACCAGAGACAGCAGGGGGAACACACCCATGCACTGGGCTGCATACCGCGGCCACGCGGCTGTGGTGCGGCTACTGGCCGCCTCCTCTGGTGACCCCAACGCCATGGACGTTTACCGGCGGACGCCGTTGCACTATGCAGCGAGGCAGGGCCACGCAGAGGTGGCGGCTGTGTTGCTCGATGTGGGGGCCGACAGAGGGGCCTGGGATGATCACGGACACATACCTCTGGACCTAGCCATGCAGAACAGAGAGCAGCAGCTTGCAGATATGCTATCATGAAGCATGCAATCCAAAAAATTCTTTTGCTATAACATTTAAACACATCTCTACATTTATTTTGTATAATTTTTCAATAAAGATTGTAAAAAATTAATTCTCCAGTCACTCATTTACATCCACATCTAAGTAGTACATGAAAGTACTCTATTAGCACCGTGTGGGAACTGAGGTTCTGGAAAACGAATTGAAAATACAAGACACTACCTCTGTTCATAAGAAAAAAACTCAAATGCATTTCTAGGCTAAGCTTTGCAGACGTCAACAAGTACTGAAAAATAAATACTTCACTGCAAATGAAGATAACTACTGCATGGTATCTGGTAACTGAAAAGTACAGCCTGTTTCAAAAAGGGCTTTACAACTTTAAAAACTCATATAAATTTATTGAAAGAAGATGCAGAGCAGAGTTTAGTGTTACTTTGTAGGAGAACACATTAAGTTTTCTTAACCTTAAACTAACATCCCTTTGGAAGTCAATTTCTTCCCAAACTAGCTGTAGCATTGCAGGTGTAACTTGATCAGTGGCGGCCTAAATTTTTGCTCTAAGTCCAGGTAGAGAAGCCAGCACAGGTAGTACAAACACGATAACCTTCATGAATCCCCATAAAAATGTCGAGTGGTATGAGGTCTGGGGGATGTGGTGGGCCATGCATTTGGGGAATCGCGACCAATCCATTGACTTGGAAAGCGGTCACTGAGAAAATCCCGGACATCAGCCAGGTAGTGGGGTGTTGCACCATCTTGTAGGCTTACTAGGAGGATCTTTTGCGTACATGAAAGGGAAATAATGGTCGAGGAAATAACGCTCGCCGACTTCGATTATTCAAACCAAAACACACAGCTAGCACTCTCTGGTCCAACGAAGGCAGCCATCTTTAACGCAACTGCCTCTACTGCTCCGTACAGTGCGATTCGGCACTAGCGAGCTACGAGAGACAAAACTTGATGTATTTTCCTACCAATTGACACTACAATCACCTCTGTAGGTACTATGAATTAATATGAATTTTCAAAGTTGTAGAGACATTTCTGAAACAGCATGTATATCAGGCTGGCTTATATCCTGCTACAATATGTGATCAAAAGTATCCGGACACCTGGCTGAAAATGACTTACAAGTTCGTGGCGCCCTACATCGGTAATACTGGACTTCAGTATGGTGTTGTCCCACCTTTAGCCTTGACGACAGCTTCCATTCTCGCAGGCATACTTCAATCAGCTGCTGGAAGGTTTCTTGGGGAATCGCAGCCCATTCTTCGCGGAGTGCTGCACAGAGTAGAGGTATCGATGTCGGTCGGTGAGGCCTGGCATGAAGTCGACGTTCCAAAACATCCTGAAGGTGTTCTGTAGGATTCAGGTCAGGACTCTGTGCTGGCCAGACCATAGATTATGCCAGGCCGTGCATTATGAACGGGTGCTTGATCGTGTTGAAAGATGCGATCTCCATCCCCAAATTGATCTTCAACAGTGGGAAGCAAGAAAGTGCTTAAAACATCAATGGGTCTGTACTGTGAATAGTGCCACACAAAACAACAAGGGGTGCAAGTCCCCTCCATGAAAAATACCATCACATCATAACACCACCGACTCCGAATTTTACTGTTGGCACTACACACCCACACCCTGCCACCGGATCGCCACATTGTGTACCGGGATTCGTCACGCCACACAACGTTTTTACACTGTTCAGTCGTCCAGTTTTTACGCTCCTTACACCAAGTGAGGCGTCGTTTGGCATTTACCGGCGTGATGGGTGGTTTATGACCAACCGCTCGACCATAAAATCCAAGATTTCTCACCTCATGCCTAACTGTCATAGTACTTGCAGTGGATCCTGATGCTGTTTGTAATTCCTGTGTGATGGTCTGGGTAGATGTCTGCCTATTACACATTACGACCCTCCTCAACTGTCGGCGGTCCCTGTCAGTCAACAGACGAGGTCGACCTGTACACATTTGTGCTGTACATGTCCCTTCACGTTTCCACTTCACTATCACATAGGAAACAGTGGATCTAGAGATGTTCATGATTGTGGGAATGTCGCGTACAGACGTATGACACAATTGACACCCAGTCACCTGACGACGTTCGAAGACCGTGAGTTCCTCCCCCATTCTGCTCTCTTACGATTTCTAATGACTACTGAGGTCCCTGATATGGAGTACCTGGCAGTAGGTGGCAGCACAATGTACTTAATATGAAAAACATCTGTTTTTGGTGGTGTCCGGATACTTTTGATCATTTTGTGTACGTGAAACCACTGATAATCGCACCACACCCAGATTAATGAGGAATGATCTCTAGGGATAGAATTTTCCACACTGATTTCAGACTGCAATTACTTGTACATCCGCAGCAAACGTGGTGCAGTACTTCTTGTCTTTTATTATAATCTGACATTAGTAGTAATATTCACAATGCATTATGTGCTTATCATCTGGAATCGGGTTATCAGTTGACATTCCAATTGAGTGGTTCCCAGAGAGCTGTAATGCTGCTAATATGAAATGTGCTGGCAGGTAGCGTGTATCTTATCTCTGATACTGCAGGATGCGACAGCAAATTGTCACTTTACATTTCACCTTCTATTGATCTTCAGTGATTTCTCTCATCCTGGCCTCTTTTCAGCAGAGCACCTGCAGGGACTGCCACAGTAGCCACCATTCAGGAGCTCTGCTGGACAGCACCACAGCCAATAGTGCCCCCTGTGTCCCAGCCTGCACAATGCAGAAGTACAGCATGAGGAACTGTACAACTGATATTGGAATGCTGTGCGGTCGTGTAGGCAGTTAGGTTGGTTGGTTGATTTGAGGGAGGAGACCAAACAGCTTTGTCATCAGTCCCATCGGATTACGGAAGGATGGGGAAGGAAGTCAGCCATGCCCTTTCGAAGGAACCATCCTGGGATTTGCTTGAAACGATTTAGGCAAATCACGGAAAACCTAAATCAGGATGGCTGGACGCGGATTTGAACCATCGTCCTCCCAAATGTGAGTCCAATATGCTAACCATTGCGCCACCTCACTCGTTTAGGTCACAAAATGGAACATTTCACACGAGATATATATCATTTCCAATGCAAAATATGAGCAGAGAGACTACAATATAAATCTGTCCGAAATCCAGAAAATTTGACTGTAGAATTTACAGATCATTCTACATCCTTTCCTTTTTGGCGATGCCAAACATCCACCTCGATTACAGAAACACAGCTGAAACAATAGCCAGACACGGAAATAAATAATAAAATTGGGAATGAACGAAGGCACATGCAAAAAAGTTCTGCCCTTGTCGCATTGTCTTAATGAAGTTACAGCTGCCACAGTAATAATAACTGTAGATGTGCTTGAAGGAGAACATGTTGCCAACTTTGAACACCAGACAGCAATACAGATTTCACAATGTCACAAACAGAACTTGATAGGTACCAGACAGAATAGTACTAATAAGGTGGGAAGTCGTCAAACTACAGGTAATAAAATTACATTAACTTGAGCACATAAATCAAGTAAATAATGGCAATGAATAATGTATACCCTACAAGTGAAATACAGTAAAATATTTAATTCGTTTATCTTTTTATTGGTGGCAATTATACACTTTCGCATGTTTTAAAAGAAAGGTAGTATAAATCTTTTACAGCTATTCCATGTTAATACAACCACCAAAACAATAATTGTGCCGTTTCATACTTCAGTACCTCGATACAGCTGTACGACTAATGTCTGTCATTTAGTCATTTATCAGAGATACATTCAACCTGGAGTATATTTGATTTAAAAGTTACTTTAAACTTCTTTTGCCGCTTTTGCTCAGATGTTGTATGTGCAATTTACTTGAATTGCCAGTGCCATACACAACTCTTATTTTGGCATGCTTTGATTCACTCAATAAAAGTTCAGAAACCCATCCAAACAGTTCGCAGTACATCGATGCAATGCAATTGTTGCAAAATGTAATGCGCTGTACTGTATGTTAGTTTGTTGCCATGACAAACGTTAAATTAGTTACAGCTCGTCTTGTGTTAAAATATAAAGTGCTTCATATTTCCTCGGATGCAAAAGGGAACTCCTTTGTTCGATGTACAGTACGTTTATGTAAGCCATCCTCCTGGGTTTGGACCAACCTACGTCCAACACGCCTCATAACGTCTACCACCCCAGCTTGGTCCCTGACCCAATGATGTGCTTTCCTGTTCCCCCATTTAACGAGCACCGCAATACTGCGTTGATAAAAGTCAACCTCCTAGTTGCACTGTTCATATACCTTCTATTTTGGACAAGTCGGAAGTTTAGTTTTGTATGTCCCCTGACTTTACAGGTCAGCAACCCAAATCATTTTCAATCTCTTGTTTATTTTCTTTCGCCACTCATCATCTTCAGTTATTATAAATATAACTCAATCGTAGCTGGTTTTGAGCTTCGTCAATTCGTTGTTGTATGTTACTTTAGTCATGTTGTAACTGAATTTCGGGTATACTTTGGAACTTACTATCATACTCTTACCCCGATGATGCAAGTATTTTTCAACTATATGCCGGCAGCATAGTGTAGCCATCTGTTAGGGGCCTGCACGTGCTCAATATTTATTGATAATAGTAGTTTGTCAAACCTGCAATATACTGAAGTGACCTCACATCATCAATAATACTTAGAAAAATCCTCAGTTGACAACCTGTTTTTACAGGCTAAGATGTCAAATACGAGAAAGGAAGTGTGTGTGTTGCAGTTATACACTCCTGGAAATTGAAATAAGAACACCGTGAATTCATTGTCCCAGGAAGGGGAAACTTTATTGACACATTCCTGGGGTTAGATACATCACATGATCACACTGACAGAACCACAGGCACATAGACACAGGCAACAGAGCATGCACAATGTCGGCACTAGTACAGTGTATATCCACCTTTCGCAGCAATGCAGGCTGCTATTCTCCCATGGAGACGATCGTAGAGATGCTGGATGTAGTCCTGTGGAACGGCTTGCCATGCCATTTCCACCTGGCGCCTCAGTTGGACCAGCGTTCGTGCTGGACGTGCAGACTGCGTGAGACGACGCTTCATCCAGTCCCAAACATGCTCAATGGGGGACAGATCGGGAGATCTTGCTGGCCAGGGTAGTTGACTTACACCTTCTAGAGCACGTTGGGTGGCACGGGATACATGCGGACGTGCATTGTCCTGTTGGAACAGCAAGTTCCCTTGCCGGTCTAGGAATGGTAGAACGATGGGTTCGATGACGGTTTGGATGTACCGTGCACTATTCAGTGTCCCCTCGACGATCACCAGTGGTGTACGGCCAGTGTAGGAGATCGCTCCCCACACCATGATGCCGGGTGTTGGCCCTGTGTGCCTCGGTCGTATGCAGTCCTGATTGTGGCGCTCACCTGCACGACGCCAAACACGCATACGACCGTCATAGGCACCAAGGCAGAAGCGACTCTCATCGCTGAAGACGACACGTCTCCATTCGTCCCTCCATTCACGCCTGTCGCGACACCACTGGAGGCGGGCTGCACGATGTTGGGGCGTGAGCGGAAGACGGCCTAACGGTGTGCGGGACCGTAGCCCAGCTTCATGGAGACGGTTGCGAATGGTCCTCGCCGATACCCCAGGAGCAACAGTGTCCCTAATTTGCTGGGAAGTGGCGGTGCGGTCCCCTACGGCACTGCGTAGGATCCTACGGTCTTGGCGTGCATCCGTGCGTCGCTGCGGTCCGGTCCCAGGTCGACGGGCACGTGCACCTTCCGCCGACCTCTGGCGACAACATCGATGTACTGTGGAGACCTCACGTCCGACGTGTTGAGCGATTCGGCGGTACGTCCACCCGGCCTCCCGCATGCCCACTATACGCCCTCACTCAAAGTCCGTCAACTGCACATACGGTTCACGTCCACGCTGTCGCGGCATGCTACCAGTGTTAAAGACTGCGATGGAGCTCCGTATGCCACGGCAAACTGGCTGACACTGACGGCGGCGGTGCACAAATGCTGCGCAGCTAGCGCCATTCGACGGCCAACACCGCGGTTCCTGGTGTGTCCGCTGTGCCGTGCGTGTGATCATTGCTTGTACAGCCCTGTCGCAGTGTCCGGAGCAAGTATGGTGGGTCTGACACACCGGTGTCAATGTGTTCTTTTTTCCATTTCCAGGAGTGTATTAGCTACAGCTCGCAAGCAATGGATGACAGATTAAAAAGACGAAATGGGTGTAAGAATAGTTGAAAAAAGGACTGACTGGCCCCGTGTTAAGTTACAGATAATCAGAACCATGCACCCAGAAGTTTTTTCTCCGTTGAGTACTGCACCGTACCGACACAACAAGTTACTAATGTTGAGACGAGATAAACCAGAGAAGCAACATACGTTAACGAGAGAGTCAGTCTCAGATGACGAGAAATTACGAGTAACAAAGTGATTTCTGGCGACATGTAGGTTATTCGAATGCTCAGAGAGTAGTTCTGTAGTACCAGCAAAGATAATTACTAAAATTTTAGGGAAACTTGTGAAGCAATTATATCTGCCTAGCAAGTATACGTCAAGGCAACAGACATAAAACTTTTTTTTACGTTTATTAATAATTTGGTGAAACTGGTATTCTTTTCGCGGATGTCTTACGAGTCATTTCAGATATATGACGTATTTTTGTAACAGAAAGGGCTTTTTCGAACTGCTATGTAATTCATCAACCTGTACTATACTAAGGTAAGCAGTGACATAGAGAATCAATCATCCAGTGACCATCCTAAAGTGGTTTATACAGTGATTACAATCGCATCAGTCTATTAAAATTGTTCTATGTTAAAATATCACTACAAAAATTGAATTTTAGGTGTGGTATGAACAAAGGCGAATTGAAATCAAACAAAGAAAACTAATGCCAAGTGGTCAATACGTGAAGCTCTGTCAACATCTGAATAGAGAATGTTGTCAAACCGTCAATACTTAACCTTGAAGGAGATATCAAGGTGGTAAGGTAATGACTATGGTTCTCTCTTCTAATCATTAATTAATACACGACCAATGTACAGGTCGAAGACTAGGCAGGAACTGAGGTGCCAGAAGTATACAAAAGAAAGATTCTCTCGAAGACATAATACACGCTGACCGAAGTGGCCGTGCGGTTAAAGGCGCTGCAGTCTGGAACCGCAAGACTGCTACGGTCGCAGGTTCGAATCCTGCCTCGGGCATGGATGTTTGTGATGTCCTTAGGTTAGTTAGGTTTAACTAGTTCTAAGTTCTAGGGGACTGATGACCTCAGCAGTTGAGTCCCATAGTGCTCAGAGCCATTTGAACATAATACACAAATGATGTTCTGGCCTATCAATCCGTGGATTGAAGCCACATAGCTCCCTCCCCCCTGCAGTATGGAGTACGTACCAGGAGGTGAGGAGGGGGGGAGAGGTTGGCGAGATTTTAAGTGGGTTACAGTGAGTTCCTCTGCATCTAACGGCATGGGCTATGTGGGAGGAGAGCGTGGAGCAAATCCTGGAATGCTGATGCTGAAGCGACATCGGCAGTCGTAGTCGTCAGTCGGTGCAGGAGCACTGGTGTGGAAGGGTGTCGTCGGCAAGGAACCTAATGATTACCTTTCCACTTGGCCTAACGTAGGCACGTAGGTTGCCTCACGTACCACTTCGAGAGATTTTGAAACGCTTCGCTACACGTTGTGACACAGCACCTAACGAGTCACACAAATAGTCACACGCAAGCAGCACTAATGCGGTATCACCACTAGCGATGGCAGATAAACCACAAATGTCATTAGGATGAACGTGGGTAGAGAGCTTGTAAGTGGCGCCTGCTAATGGAGAGGTATGCTGAGCCGGTGGGGTGGGGAAAACGTAGCACGGTGAGGGCGGTGTGCTCTGCGGGTAGAGGGGTGAGTGTCAGACGGTGAGGTCTGAGTGGGTGTGGCAGGAACCTGCGGGCTGCAACGGTTTGAAGAGCGGCGCGGTATGCTGTTGCACGAAGATGGAACTGTTATATTAGAGCCCTGGGAGCTAGGGCCTCTGCTATGAGAGCCGGCAGGCGGAAAACCCCGGAATTAATGTGGGCTTGTTGACGGGGCCAGTGTAGGCGTGAGTTTACTCGAATCATGAGCAGAGGAAGAAGGCCGAGGGTGGCCAGAGAGCGTGGTCTCTTCAACGGTGGGTGAGTTAGGGGAAATCTCGATGTGAGCAGGTTTAAGCCTGTTGAGGGAGCCCTTAATTACGATGTCCATTGTGTTACTGGTTCGTTTGACAACTCTGTATGGGCCTGTGTAAGGGGGCTGTAACAGGGCATTTACAGTGTCGTCGCGAAGGAACATAAATTCGCAACTGTCGAGTGCCTTGGGAACATACACTCCTGGAAATGGAAAAAAGAACACATTGACACCGGTGTGTCAGACCCACCATACTTGCTCCGGACACTGCGACAGGGCTGTACAAGCAATGATCACACGCACGGCACAGCGGACACACCAGGAACCGCGGTGTTGGCCGTCGAATGGCGCTAGCTGCGCAGCATTTGTGCACCGCCGCCGTCAGTGTCAGCCAGTTTGCCGTGGCATACGGAGCTCCATCGCAGTCTTTAACACTGGTAGCATGCCGCGACATCGTGGACGTGAAGCGTATGTGCAGTTGACGGACTTTGAGCGAGGGCGTATAGTGGGCATGCGGGAGGCCGGGTGGACGTACCGCCGAATTGCTCAACACGTGGGGCGTGAGGTCTCCACAGTACATCGATGTTGTCGCCAGTGGTCGACGGAAGTTGCACGTGCCCGTCGACCTGGGACCGGACCGCAGCGACGCACGGATGCACGCCAAGACCGTAGGATCCTACGCAGTGCCGTAGGGGACCGCACCGCCACTTCCCAGCAAATTAGGGACACTGTTGCTCCTGGGGTATCGGCGAGGACCATTCGTAACCGTCTCCATGAAGCTGGGCTACGGTCCCGCACACCGTTAGGCCGTCTTCCGCTCACGCCCCAACATCGTGCAGCCCACCTCCAGTGGTGTCGCGACAGGCGTGAATGGAGGGACGAATGGAGACGTGTCGTCTTCAGCGATGAGAGTCGCTTCTGCCTTGGTGCCAATGATGGTCGTATGCGTGTTTGGTGCCGTGCAGGTGAGCGCCACAGTCAGGACTGCATACGACCGAGGCACACAGGGCCAACACCCGGCATCATGGTGTGGGGAGCGATCTCCTACACTGGCCGTACACCACTGGTGATCGTCGAGGGGACACTGAATAGTGCACGGTACATCCAAACCGTCATCGAACCCATCGTTCTACCATTCCTAGACCGGCAAGGGAACTTGCTGTTCCAACAGGACAATGCACGTCCGCATGTATCCCGTGCCACCCAACGTGCTCTAGAAGGTGTAAGTCAACTACCCTGGCCAGCAAGATCTCCGGATCTGTCCCCCATTGAGCATGTTTGGGACTGGATGAAGCGTCGTCTCACGCGGTCTGCACGTCCAGCACGAACGCTGGTCCAACTGAGGCGCCAGGTGGAAATGGCATGGCAAGCCGTTCCACAGGACTACATCCAGCATCTCTACGATCGTCTCCATGGGAGAATAGCAGCCTGCATTGCTGCGAAAGGTGGATATACACTGTACTAGTGCCGACATTGTGCATGCTCTGTTGCCTGTGTCTATGTGCCTGTGGTTCTGTCAGTGTGATCATGTGATGTATCTGACCCCAGGAATGTGTCAATAAAGTTTCCCCTTCCTGGGACAATGAATTCACGGTGTTCTTATTTCAATTTCCAGGAGTGTATGTGTGGGGCAGAGTGTGGCTGAAAGGGGGCAATGGTTGAAGGTTCTTACAGTGTAACCTCACCTGTTCTACCAAGGACGGCAGTTTGGACGGTTTGGCGACTGGAGTAGGAGCAACAAGTTCGCCTGGCAGTGTAAGGGACTGGCCGTAGTCGAACTCGGCCACTGAGCCTTTAAGGTCTTCCTCGAAAGTGGCAGGGCTTCTGTCCAAAGGAGGTCATGGCAACGTAGGGCCATCTTAAGCGTCCTATGCCAACGTTCCACGAGGCCGTTGCTTTGGGGGGTGGTATGCTGTTGAATGAATTTTCTTGAAGCCGCACAGCCTACATAGTTCAGAAAACAAGGCAGACTCAAATTGAAAGCCTTGGTCGGTCGTCAAGTAAACAGGGCAGCCAAAGCGTGAAATCCAAGTGTCTATAAAGGATTGTGCCACTGATTTTGATGTAATATTTGGCAGTGGAGCTGCTTCCATCCAACGAGAGGTTTTGTCTATAATAGATAGCACGTATCTGTAACCCTCAGAGGGGGTGAGGGGGCCCACCAAGTCGATGTGAATGTGCTGGAAGTGACTGGGAGGACCGGTGAAGCTGCCTAGTGGGGTCGATGTGAGATGCAAAACTTTATTTTGTTGGGACAGAATGCAGGCACGGGCCCAGGCTTGGCAGTCGCGACTCATGTCGCGACAGACGAAGTGCTCTGAAATAAGTCTGGTAGAGGCTCTCACGCCTGGCCGAGCTAGGTTGTGTAATTTGCCGAACACTTGTCTCTGTAGAGGTTTTGGTATGAAGGGACACAGTTGATTCGTCACATCAAACCTCGCATATGACACCGTGAAAGGTGGATCGCACAGGTTTGAGTGACGAGCTATGATCGGAAATAAGGTCCATAGTGTCCGTGTCGGCAGGCTGCAGCTGAAGCAAGTTAGAGAGGCCTGTCAGAGTTGTGAGAGCGCCGACACGAGACAAAAAATCTGCGACCACATTATCTGCACCCTTGATGTATCGTATGTCAGAGGTAAATTGCAATATAAGGTCGAAATGACGGAAGTGTCTAGGTGGAGGGTCAGTGGGGGGGTTCTTTAGAGCAGCAACCAAAGGTTTATGGGAGGTTAAAATGTAGAAGTCCCTACCCTCAGCCTCGGCGCGAAAGTATTTCACAGCCTAGCAAACTGCCAAGAGCTCCCTCTCAAAGGCTGAGTACTTTTTTGGGCGCCGTTGAGCTGCTTAGAAAAGAACTGCAAAGGAGAGGTAGTATCTCCGATGGTTTGGCTGAGGACAGCACCTATTGTGGTATCACTGGCAACCGTGGTAATAAAAAAACGTAGCGTCCGCATGTGGGTGGCCAATAGTCGCTGTGTTTGCTAGTAGGTGCTTCAGTTTGTCAAAAGCTTGTTCCATGGCAGGGGTCCAGGGGACCGGGCGAATACCGGTCGTATTTTTGCCAGCAAGGGCGTCTTTGCGGGGAGCCTGAACCTCGGCTGCGACAGGCAAGTGCTTCCTCTAATAGTTAACTGTTCCGATGAACCTGCGCAGCTCCTTAAACGAGTGAGGGCGTGGCAAATCCAAAACAGGTTTGATTTTATCCTCGGGAGGAGTGAGGTCCTTAGCTGACACGATGTAGCCTAAGAATCTTACTGAAGTCTGGTGCAACTGGAGCTTCTTATTATTCAGTTCAACACCAGCAGCGGTAAGAGTGTCTTTAACAACCTGCAAATGTTCCTTCTTTTTTTGCAAAATAGGACTGAAAATAAGAATGTCGTCCAAGTAAACGAAACAAAAATCCAGATGAAACAATACCTTGTTTATGAATCTCTGCCAAGTTTGTGCAGCGTTGCAGAGGCCAAAGGGCATCAACCGGTACTGGAAAAGGCCGAAAGGTGTTGTAACAGCTGTCTTTCCAATATCCTCTGGTGCCATCGGAATTTGATGATAGGCCCCCCTACAGTCCACTACCGAGAAATATTTGGCGCCTGCAAGAGCATGGGTAAAATCCACGACGATAGGAACCGGGTACTTGTCTATGATAGTACGAGAGTTCAACTTAGTATAGTCGCCAACCATAGGCCAGGTGCCGCCGCTTTTTGTGACGAAGTGGATTGGCGAGGCCCAGCATCCTGCAGATGGCTAGATGACGCCGGCTGTTAAGAGATCGTCTGTTTGCTCGCGAGCCACTTTCATGAGTTCTGGCTTGAGATAGCGTGGTCAGCAAGAGATACGCGGTCCGTCTTGCAAGCGAAGTTTGTGGGCGGTGCCGTCTGAAACCACGGAAACGCGCGACGCGGTACACGAGGCGACTGTCTGTGGTATAATAGTGTGCGCGGCGGCCGCTAGGGTGGGTTGTGGCGCGGACGGGGAAAGTTTGCATATGTGCCAACTGTTGGGTGGTTGGGAGTGACAAACAAGTGAGCTACGCGAAACAAGGTTGGCACACTGTTTAGTAGTAACCAAAGGCGCCGCTGTCGAGCTTGGTGGCGGTGGCGGGCGCGAATGAACAGCTGATGGCAGTAAATCAAAAACATTAACCTGTGCCTAGAAAGTTAGCTGCCCAAGCGAGGAGGGGGATGAATGTGCGCTCGAATTAACACAGTTAGACCTGGCGGGAGTGCGGACACTGTACAGTTTATGTGGCACTCGGTCACAAATGTACTCGGGCGCGAGAACACTGTAGTGGCACCGACTAACCTCGTGTGCTGCTGAGGCGTCGTCTGCTGCGAGCTGTTGCCGTGCCGAAGATAACTCGTTACTTAAGTCGTCGAGGCGACGGCGTAGCTCAAGTTGTTCCAAGCGCAGGCGTGTAGACTCGACACGCTCCCTGAGCCAGTGATTGTTCCATGACAAGAGCTCGGAGGAGGGGTTATTACACTTATTAACCAGGTGGACCTGTTTAGCAGTACTATTGACACTCGACGAAGCACATGGGATGTGTTCCTACGTAGGTTGGTAGACCACTGTATTCTTGACGAGGCCAGGCCACAGTTTGTGGTGTCATAGAAAGTCGATGCCCAAAGTGGGATCGTCGATGTCAGATACCAGGGAGGACCACTTCAGGTTGCACTCAGGCGAGAGGGACACTGCATATGAAGCAGGACCTAAGCATGACAAACTAGATGAGTTTACAGCACGTAGGACAGCTATTTTAGGTAGCAAGCCGAGATGGAAGTAGGGAAACATCTGCGTCCATGTCGATGAGAAAGTTTGTGCCAGAGTTCAAGTCGCGGACGTGGACTCGTCCATTCGAAGTATTAGTGTTGGACACAGAATGGAGCGTGGGACGGCGCCTGTTGTTTACGTCGCAGGAGGTGGCGCCGCTGCCTACCTGTGGTTAAAGTTTGGGTAGGAGCACGGCGGTTTACAATTGCGTGCTTGTTCCCCGAATTTTGCATAGAAGAAACAGATTTATGGGCGGACGTCTGCTCCTGCAAGTGGTCAGACGGCGGCGGCGGCCCAGAATCTTCTGCGGAGTCAGATGTGCTGCTGTTGTGCGGACGTGAAGGTGCCGGTAGTGCAGCGAGCTTGACAGACTTAGGTTTAGTGGGGCGTCCACGTTGGGGCCCTGGTTATGGTTGGAAAATGGCGTAGCTGCCGGTCTGCTGGGCACGGCGTTCACGTAGTAGGGCGAAGTAAGCTCGGTCGGCGGCGCGCAAGCGTTCGCTATTTGGTCTATCTTCGTAGGTGGAGATGGCCGTTTGGACAGACAGAGGCAGCTTTTCGACCAAATCTCGGTGAGCCTGGCGTCTGGCATGTCGTACTCACCGACGAGAAGTCGAAGGCATCGCCAGAGCTGGGACGGAGATCTGTCACTGAGGCGTCGAACGTTTTCTCTTCTTGTCTTGGAGACACGTTCCAGTATTGCTTCTTTAGCCATAGCGTACTTCTGGTTTGGAGGAGGTGACTTAACCAAGTCACAAATTAAGTCGACACGGCCGTGGAGGTGGTTCATGAGGCATGTGAAAGGGGCGTTGTCATCAAGTGCACAGACACTGAAAGTTTGCTCGGCGAGGTTGAACCAGAATTCCGGGTGGGCAGGTTGGAATGCCCGACGTTTTGCTAGATTCGACGAACTGGCGGTCGACGAATGTGGGCAGCCGCTCGCGAACGCAGGAGTAGGCAAGTCAAAGTTAACTCTGCATCGAGAGGGCGGTCTAGAGGAAGCAGACGTGCCGGCTGTGTTCATAGTAGCTGGAGGGGAAGCGAAATCCGTTTGCAGGAAGCCCGGCGTGGAGTGAAGCGGGACCGGTTGTTGCGGCGGAAGGTCACACTGGTTACGGCGGTTGCTCGACAGGTTACTATGCAATTGGTCCTCCACATCTGCATCGAAATTTTCCATCACAGAGTCACTGATGAGCTTGGTGGAACCTGACACACTCAAATTACTGCACTGATGAACACTCGGAGTAACAGGATGGCGAATGTCATTCAAGTAGTGTGCAACTGGTGCGGAGTGATACTCACGTGGAGCTTGCACATTCAAAAAGGCGTCCTGTTGTGGCACATTATGAAAACTATGCTCCCCACTACTTACCGTACTTGTATTAAAGTTCGGTATCAGTGTGTAGTGGTTTCTTGTACTGCTGTGCGTCGAAAACTGAAGCACTTCGGGGCTAACAAAGCCGGAGTCGGAGACCGCTGGACCTGACGAGGTCCCTGGGTTCTCGAGGCTATAGGACTCCGGAAATTCACGTCGGGCACCGACTACAGCTGGCGTGCTTGAATTTAGTTGCTGTTGCTGGTGAAAACCGGGCGGCGGTGGCGTGTTGTAGAAGGCCATTGTGTAGTGGACGAAGATCCATGCGGAACGCGGAAGCCGGCGAGGTACTCACTTTGTACTCGTATCGACGGATTATTCGAACTTCGGGGTCACGACTGAAGGAGATATCAAGGTGGTAAGGTAATGACCACGGTTCGGTTCTCTCTTCTAATCATCAATACTTTTATTGCACAACACATGTACAGGCCGAAGGCTAGGCCGGCATTATACAAAACAAAGATCAACTTGAAGACATAATACACATATGATGTTCTGGGCTATCGATCCGTGGATCGACGCCACACCTTAATCTATCTTCTAAGATAAGTCATAGGACGAGTACTGCCTCACCTGTGTTCCTACATTTCTCCAGAATCACCTTCTCCGAGGTTGGCTTCTACCAGTTTTTCAATTCTTCTGTAAAAAATTTATGTTAGTATTTTGCAACCATGACGTATTTAACCCCACCTTTACACCACCAAAATGCTGTACTTCATTGTCCACAGGAGTGTCATCTGTATTGATGTTGTCATTTTGACCTTCAGTCAAAAGACTGGTTTGATACAGCACTCCAAGCTAGCCTGTGTAAGCCTCTTTGTGTTCGAAGAGCTGATACTGCAACCTACATCCTTTGGAGTCTACTTACTGTTTTCATCTCTTGGTCTTCCTTTAGAAAATTTTTAACCCCGACACTTCCCTCCATTAGCAATTTGACAGTCCCTGGATGTCCCATAATATGTCCCATCAATAGATACTTTTATTCAAGTTGTGCCACAAATTTTGCTTTTGACACAAGTCAGTTCAGCACCTCCCCAGTTCTATTCAATACCTCCTCATTCGTTACATGATCTACTCAACTAATGCTCAGTATTCTTCTGTAGCATCACATTTCTAAAGCTTCTATTCTCTTCTGGTCTGAAATATTTATCGTTTGCATTTCTCTGCAGACAAACAAACCCAAAAAAGACTTCCTAACTTTTAAAAGATATGAAGTTAGCAAATCTCTCTTTTTCAAAAACGCTGTGCTACTGCCCTCTTCATTTTATATCTGCTGTACTTTGGCCTTCGTCACTTATTTTACAGCCCAAACAAAAAGACTCATTCACCACTTTCAGCGTCTCATTTCCTAATTTAATTCCACAGCATTACCTGATTTTATATGACAGCATTCCTTCTTCCATTTTTGTTGACATTCGTCTTGTAACATCATTATCCATTCAGTTCAACTACTCTTGCAAGTCCTTTGCCATCTCTGACAGGATCACAGTGTCACAGCCAAACCTTGTTCCATAGACAGGTAGTAGGGAGCAATACACTGGGTGATTAATGTGCAGAATCACTTGTTAACATTTATTACACTAATGGCCATTAAAATTGCTACACCAAGAAGAAATGCAGATGATAAACGGGTATTCATTGGACAAATACATTATACTAGAACAGACACGTGATTACATTTTCACGCAATTTGGGTGCATAGATCCTGAGAAATCACTACCCACAACAACCACCTCTGGCCGTAATAACGGCCTTGATACACCTGGGCATTCAGTCAAACAGAGCTCGGATGGTGTGTACAGGTACAACTGCCCATGCAGCTTCAAGACGATACCACGGTTCACCAAGAGTAGTGACTGCCGTATTGTGACAAGCCAGTTGCTTGGCCGCCATTGACCAGACGTTTTCAATTTGTGAGAGATCTGGAGAATGTGCTGGCCATGGCAGCAGTCGAACATTTTCTGCATCCAGAAAGGCCCGTACAGGACCTGCAACATGCGGTCGTGCATTATCGTGCTGAAATATAGGGTTTCGCAGGGATCGAATGAAGGGTGGAGCCACAGATAGTAACACATCTGAAGTATAACGTCCACTGTTCAAAGTGTCGTCAATGCAAACAAGAGGTGACCGAGACATGTAACCAATGGCACCCCATATCATCACACCAGCTGATACGCCAGTATGGCGATGACGAATACATGCTTCCAATGTGCGTTCAACGCGATGTCGCCAAACATGGATGCGACCATCGTAATTCTGTAAACAGAACCTGAATTCATCCAAAAAATGACGTTTTGCCATTCGTGTGACCAGGTTCGCCGTTGGGGACACCATCTCAGGCGCTCCTGTCTGTGATGCAGCGTCAAGGGTAACCGCAGCCACGGTCTCCGAGCTGATAACCCATGCTGCTGCAAACGTCTTCGAACTGTTCCTGCAGATGGTTGTTGTCTTGCAAACGTCCCCATCTGTTGACTCTGGGATCTGCACTATCCGTTACAGCCATGCAGATAAGATGCCTGTCATCTCAACTGCTAGTGATACGAGGCCGTTGGGAACCCACCGATTACATATTCTGCTAACAGTCATTGGATCTCGGCCAGCGCAAGCTGCAATGTCGCGATACGATAAACCGCAATCGCAATAGGCTACAATCCGACCTTTATCAAAGTCGGAAACGTGATATTACGCATTTCTCCTCCTTACACGAGGTATCACAACAACGTTTCACCAGGCAACGCCGGTCAACTGCTGTTTGTGTATGAGAAATCGGTTGGAAACTTCCCTCATGTCAGCACATTGTAGGTGTCGCCACTGGCGCCAACGTCGTGTGAATGCTCTGAAAAGCTTATCACTTGCATATCACAGCATCTTCTTCCTGTCGGTTAAATGTCGCGTCTGCAGCACGTCATCTTCGTGGTGTAGCAATTTTAATGGCCGGTAGTGTACCTAATATTACGAATACTAAGACCCAAAATAGACATACACAGTCTGGCTCAACAGCTTCCATTAATGCAGTTAGCAGCTGCCTTCAGCGTTTGACAACAAATGCTCATCCACAGCTTACAGGCTGTCAGTTAAGGCTGACACTTCTTCAGCACCTGAAGAGCACTGAGTACAGCCAACTGCAGATTGTGGTTCACGTCGGTACCGATGGTGTGTGTCGCATTGGATCGGAAGAGATTGTCTCTGGTTTCGAACGGCTAACAGAAGTGATAAAGGCTGCCAGTCTTGCTTGTGAGGTGAAAGTAGAGTTCACTATTTGCAGCATAGTCGACAGGATCGATTGCGGATATTTGGTACAGAGCCGAGTGGAGGGTCTGAACCAGAGGCCGAGACGGTTCTGCGACTGTGTTGGCTGCAGATTCCTCGACTTGCGCCATAGGGTGGTTGAGTTTTGGGTTCTCCATCTACTCCGCTAGCCTCCAAGCGGTGTGTGGCGGAGGGCACAATTCGAGCCAAAATCAATTCCCCCCCTGCCACTGTTCCACTCGCGGATCGCGCGAGTGCAAACGAATGTCTGAACGGCTCAGTACGAGCTCTTATTTCTATTATCTTTGAATGGCGAACATTGCGCGATTTGAAGGTTGGTGGTAACAATATATGCTCTAAATCCTCAGTGAAGATGGGATTACGGAATTTAGTGAGCAGCCCTTTCTGTTTAGCGCGTCGTCTATCTCCAAGTGTGTCCCACTTCAAACTTTCTATGAGATTTGTAACGCTCTCGCGATGGCTAAATGTACCAGTCACGAATCTTGCCGCTCTTCTTTGGACCTTCTCAATCTCTTAAATCAGACCCAACTGGTAAGGGTCCCATGGCCATGCAGACGAACAATACTCCAAGACTGGACGAACTAACGTATTGTAAGGTATTTCCTTTGTTGAAGGACTGCATCGCTTCAGGATTCTACCAATGAACCGCAATCTAGAGTTCGCCTTACCCATTAATTGTGTAATCTGATTATTCCATTTATTTGAGATCATAGTCACACCCAGATACTTGTCGGACATTACCGCTTCCAAAGACAGGGCATTTATTTTGTACTCGTACATTAATGGGAATTTTCGCCTTGTTATGCGCAGTAGTTACACTTGCTGCCGGCCGTGGTGGCCGAGCAGTTCTAGGCGCTACAGTCTGTAGCCGCGCGACCGCTACGGTCGCAGGTTCGAATCCTGCCTCGGGCGTGGATGTGTGTGATGTCTTTAGGTTAGTTAGGTTTAAGTAGTTCTAAGTTCTAGGGGACTGATGAGCTCAGAAGTTAAGTCCCATAGTGCTCAGAGACATTTTGAACCATTTTTGTTACACTTACTAATATTGAGAGATAACTGCCAGTCATTAACACCACGCATTTATTTTCTGCAAATCCTTATTGATTTGTTCACAACTTTTGTGTGATACTACTTTCCTGTAGACTACAGCATCATTGGCAAACAGTCTCAGGCCGCTGTCAATACCATAAACCAGATCGTTTATGTAAATCGTAAAAAGCAGAGGACCTATTACGCTGCCCTAGGGCACACCTGAAGTTCCGCTTGTTTCTGTTGAAGTCACCCCGTTCAGGACGACATACTGCTCCCTGTCTGTTAGAAAACTTTGTATCCAACCGCATATGTCATCGGATAGACCGTAAGCGCGCACTTTTTGTAACAAGCGACAGTGCAGAAGTGAGTCGAATGCCCTTCGAAAGTCGAGAAGTATGGCATGAACCTGGGAGCTGGTATCTGGAGCCTGTTGTATGTCATGCACAAAGAGGGCCAGCTGTGTCTCGCATGACCGCTATTTTCTAAAACCGTGCTGGTTTCTGCAGGTGAGCTTCTCAGAGTCTAGAAAGGTCATGATGTCTGAACACAAAATACGTCCCATCATTCTACAGCAAATCGACGACAGTGAAATTGGCCAGTAATTATGTGCATCCGATTTTCTACCCTTTTTATGGATCGCCATGACCTGGGACTTCTTCCAGTCCCGTGGGACTTTCCGCTGTTCCAATGATCTCTGATAGATGACGGATAAGAATGGTGCTATATTTCTAGCATAGTCAACATAAAATCTTACGGGGATACCGACTGGGCCAGATGCCTTCCTGGCGTCTAAGGATCTTAGCCGTTTCACAATCCCAGACACACTAAACACTGTCAAGCATCCTTGCATTTGTTCGATAGTTGAAAGGGAATTCTGTGGCAATCCTCTATCGTAAACGAGTTTTTGAAAGCTGGGTTTAGAATTTCGGGCTTCTGTTTATCATAACCAGTTACATTACCCTTACTGTCAGCAAGAGAAGGTATTGAATTGAATTGAAGGTTCCGCTGCTTAGGTCAGGAGTCCACTATATGCAGGAGGTGGCTACACGGGTAGGTGTCTGGCGTGGACTACGCGTTTATTTTTAGGTTAGAGAGTGTCGGGAAAGCACAAAAAGGGCTTCAGTCACAAAGGCTGCAGGCCGAACACAGTAAGAATGTAGACATACAGGAACCATTGGTATCACAGTTGTAAATTGTCGTAGCTGTGTTGGGAAAGTACCAGAGCTCCAAGCGCTAGTAGAAAGGACTGATGCTCAAATCGTTACAGGCACTGAAAGCTGGCTGAAGCCGAATGGAAGTTCAACCGAAATTTTTGCAGTGAACCTTAATAATAATAACAATAATAATAATAATAATAATAATAATAGCTTTATTCAACATCGAATGATACACTGCACATGCACAAAGAAACAGTAATGATTAAAGTTATTTGTACAATACACAAGACACATTCTTCTGAATACATCATTAATTTACAACAAAATTACAATAAGATGTTTACTGATTTCCATTCACATAATTTCACAAAGCATTTATTGTTCTTCATAAAAGTATGGTACTTTTCTAATGTATAGAAAGGGTGTTTTACAAAAAATTTCTTAAGCTGATGTTTCAGTTTAATTGTAGGAAAAGCCATGACTGCACTAGGCAGTGCATTAGCTAATTTTATACCTGTGTACTGAGGCCCCTTTTCGTAAAGTGCTGTTCTGTGGCTGCCAATGTAAAATCTTTCTTTATTGCTAGTATTGTGCTGGTGGAAATCTGAATACGTGTTTGGGTGCAGTCTTTTCACAAGCAATATGGCTTTCAGAATCTATGTGTTTATAACAGTTAACACCTCTGTTTTTGGAAACAAGTTGCGACAAGATTCCCTATATTTTGCTCCACAGATTATTCTCACACCCCTTTTTTGAAGAATGAGTAGCTTTGTTTGTTCTCCCCCCCCCCCCCCCCAAATTTCAATATCGTAGTTCAAGTGAGAGGAGAAAAGAGCATGGTATGCAGTCTTTAGGACTACGGTGTCTCTACAGAACTTGCTAATAGTACCGATTGCAAATATATTCTTTGACAACTTAGTTGCTAGTGAGTCAATATGTGTGTCCCATTTCAGGTTGCTTTGGATTGTTATGCCAAGGAATTTTACACTAGACTCTTTACCAATTCGTTGCCCATGTATAATTTAATGTCATTATTCAAACTACTTTTGTTAAACTCCATCAAACATGTTTTACTGGTGCTTACATTTAAGTGGCTTTCATTAAAAAATTGAGCATTTCCTTCTGTCACATTATTGCACTCGACCTCTAGTTCATTACATGATTCCTTTTTACATACAATGGACGTGTCATCAGCATATAGATCAATTTTGGAATTCATAGTACAGTATTTAATATCATTTACATAGATCAAGAACAGAAGGGGGCCCAACACCAAGCCCTGGGGCATGCCATATTTTATGTAAGTGATCTCTGATTTGTAGACACGAGTTTCCGTTTTAAGTAGAACAAACTGTTTTCTATTGCTCATATAAAACTTTATTAGGTTATAAGCAGCGCCTCTAATGCCCATGTTCCATAGCTTGTCCAATAGGATGTCAACGTTTGCACAATCAAAGGCTTTTTCCAGGTCTGGGTATACACCTGCCACATGTTCCTTGCTTTCGATACCCCCTAACACCTCTTCAATTAGTTGAGCAGCTGCAGTGCTAGTTGATTTACCTGTTAGGAATTCATTTGGTTCCTAAACAGTTGGCAGTGGAGTTTTAGTAGTTTATTTTGTCACGAAATTGGAGTAGTTAGTTCCTGAGTGTTCGTATGGACAGAGATCATTCTTGGCAACCGGAATAAAATAATAATTCAGTCCTTTTACCGACCTCCTAATTCAGATGATACAGTTGCTGAAAGGTTCAAAGAAAACTTGTGTTTGATTTCAAACACTTGCCCGACTCGTACAATTATAGTTGGTGGTGACTTTCACCCTCGATATGTTGGCGAAAATACAAGTTTAATTCCGGAGGTACGCATAAAACATCATCAGAAATTGTGCTAAACGCATTCTATGAAAACTATTTCAAGCTGTTAGTTCATGGGTCCACGTGAGTAGTAAACTGTTGTGAAGACACAGTGGACCTCTTAACAACAAATAATCCTGAGCTACTAATGAGCTTAAAATCGGATACAGGGATTAGTGAACACAGGGTTGTAGTAGCAAGATTGAATATTGTAATACCCAAATCGTTCAAAAATAAACGAAAAATATACCTATTCCTGACAGACACTCTCCACTCCTTCCAAACTAATAATGTATGTGTAGACCAGATGTGGCCTGAATTCGAAGAAGTAGTATCGGTAGCAGTTGAGAGCTTTATACCAAATAAATTAGCAAATGACGGAGCTTATCCTCCTTGGTACACAGAACGGGTCAGAAAATTGTTCCAAAAACAACGAAAAAAACATGCCAAAAATAAACGGACGCAAAATCTCCAAGATTGGCGATCTTTTACAGAAGTTAGAAATTTAGCGCGGACTTCAATGCTAGATGGTTATTGTAGTTTCCAGAACGAAGCTTTGTCTCGACACCTGGCAGAAAATCCAAAGAGATTCTGGTCGTATGTGAAGAATACTAGCGGCAAGACACAATCAATGCCTTCTCTGCGCGATAACAATGGAAATACTATCGAGGACAGTGCTGCTAAAGCAGAGTTACTAAACACAGCCTTCCGAAATTCCTTCACCAAAGAAGACGAAGTAATATTTCAGAATTCGAACCAAGAACAGCTGCCAACCTGAGTAACGCAGAAGTAGACATCCTCAGTGGAGTGAAGCAACTTAAAACACTTAATAAAAGCAAGTCTTCCAGTCCAGACTTTATACCAGTTAGGTTCCTTTCAGAGCCGGCCGCGGTGGTGTTTTAGGCACTTCAGTCCGGAACCGCCCGACTGCTACGGTCGCAGGTTCGAATCCTGCCTCGGGCATTGATGTGTGTGATGTCCTTAGGTTAGTTAGGATTAAGTAGTTCTAAGTTACAGGGGACCGATGGACTCAGACGTTAAGTCCCATAGTGCTCAGAGCCATTTGTTCCTTTCAGAGTGTGCTGATACAATAGCTCCATATTTGACAATCATTTACTTCCGTTCGCTCGACGAAAGATCGGTACCCAAAGACTGGATAGTTGCACAAGTCACACCAATATTCAAGAAAGGTAACTACAGTAATCCACTAAATTACAGACGCATATCATGAACGTCGATATGCAGCAGGATTTGGAACATATAGGCCTATACCTGAAATGTCAATTAGAACATGCCTAACAAGGGAACCTCCCCATCGCACCCCCCTCAGATTTAGTTATAAGTTGGCACAGTGGATAGGCCTTGAAAAACGGAACACAGATCAATCGAGGAAACAGGAAGAAGTTGTGTGAAACTATGAAAAAAATAAGCAAAATATACAAACTGAGTAGTCCATGCGCAAGATAAGCAACATCAAGGACAGAGTTGATTTAGGAGCGCCGTGGTCCCGTGGTTAGCCTGAGCGGCTGTGGAACGAAAGGCCCTTGGTTCAAGTCGTCCCTCGAGTGAAGAGTTTAATTTTTTATTTTCAGATAATTATCATCTGTCCGTCCGTTATGTTTTCATCACTTTTTTGGGAGTGATTATCACATCCACAAGAAAATCTAAATCGGGGAAGGTAGAAGAATCTTTTTACCCATTCGCCAAATGTACAAGTTAGGTGGGTCAACAACATATTCCTGTCATGTGACGCACATGCCGTCACCAGTGTCGTATAGATTATATCAGACGTGTTTTCCTGTGGTGGAATCGGTTGACCTATGACCTTGCGATCAAATGTTTTCAGTTCCCATTGGAGAGGCACGTCCTTTCGTCTACTAATCGCACGATTTTGCGGTGCGGTCGCAAAACACAGACACTAAACTTATTACAGTGAATAGAGACGTCAATGAACGAACGTACAGATCATAACTTTGCGAAGATAAAAGAAGTAAACTTTTCACTCGAGGGAGACTTGAATCAAGGACCTCTCGCTCCGCAGCCCCTCACGCTAACTACGGGACCACAGCGCTCCTTAGCTCACAGTGACCCAGATGTTGCTTACCTTGCGCATGGACTACTCAGTTTGTATATTTTGCTTATTTTTTTCATAGTTTCACACAACTTCTTCCTGTTTCTTCGATTGATCTGTGTTCCGTTTTTCAAGGCCTATCCACTATGCCAACTTATAACTAAATCTGAGGGGGGTGCGATGGGGAGGTTCCCTTGTAAGTAACGTACAATGACGAACTCAACGAAGCTCATAAGAAGCTACGAATGAGTTTTTTTATTTATTTATAACATCTGAGGATGATGAGTGGCGAAAGAAAATACACAAGAGACTGAAAATGATTTGAGGCTGCTGTTCTGTAAAGTCGAGAGGGCTTCCAAAACTGAGCTTCCGACCTGTCCGAAACAGAAGGTTTATGAACAATGAATGTAGGAGGTTGACTTTTAGTAACGGGATACGGCGGTGTTCGCTAAAAGGGGAACAGGACAACACACCATTGGGTCAGGGACCAGGCTGGGGTGGTCGACGTAGGTTGGTCCGAAGTCAGGAGGATGGATTACATAAATGTACCGCACATGTAACGAGGAAGTTCGTTGCTGCATCTGAGGAAATATGAAGCACTTTATACACAGGGTGGTCCACTGATAGTGACTGGGCCAAATATCTCACGAAATAAGCATCAAACGAAAAAGCTACAAAGAACGAAACTCGTGTAGCTTGAGGGGGGAAACCAGATGGCGCTATGGTTGCCCCGCTAGATGGCGCTGCCATAGTTCAAACGGATATCAACTGCGTTTTTTTTTAATAGGAAATCCCATTTTTTATTACATATTCGTGTAGTACGTAAATCAATATGAATGTTTTTGTTGGACCACTTTTTCCACTTTGTGATAGATGGCGTTATAATAGTCATAAGTACGGGGTATCACGTAACATTCCGCCAGTGCAGACGGTATTTGCTTCATGATACATTAACCTTGTTAAAATGGACCATTTACCAATTGCGGAAAAGGTCAATATCGTGTTGATGTATGGCTATTGTGATCAAAATGCCCAATGGCTGTGTGCTATGTATGCTGCTCGTTATCCAGGACGACATCATCCAAGTGTCCGGACCGTTCGCCGGATAGTTACGTTATTTAAGGAAACAGGAAGTTTCACCACGACCTGGAACCAATGATGATGCCCAAGTAGGTGTTTTAGCTGCTGTCGCGGCTAATCTGCACATCAGTAGCAGACAAATTGCGCGAGAGACGGGAATCTCAAAAACGTCGGTGTTGAGAATGCTACATCGACATCGATTGCACCCGTACCATATTTCTATGCACCAGGAATTGCATGGCGACGACTTTGAACGTCGTGTACAGTTTCGACACTGGGCACAAGAGAAATTACGGGACGATGACAGATTTTTTGCACACGTTCTATTTAACGACAAAGCGTCATTCACCAACAGCAGTAACGTAAACCGGCATCATATGCACTACTGGGCAACAGAAAATCCACGATGGCTGCAACAAGTGGAATATCAGCGACCTTGGCGGGTTAATGTATGGTGCGGCATTGTGGGAGGAAGGATAATTGGCCCCCATTTTATCGATGGCAATCTAAATGGTGCCATGTATACACATTTTCTACGTAATGTTCTATCGATGTTACTACAAGATGTTTCACTGCATGACAGAATGGCGATGTATTTCCGACATGATGGATGTCCGGCACATAGCTCGCGTGCGGTTGAAGCGGCATTGAATAGCATATTTGGTGACGGGTGGATTGGTCGTCGAAGCACCATACCGTGGCCCGCACGTTCACCGGATCTGACGTGCCCGGATTTCTTTCTGTGGAGAAAGTTGATGGATATTTGCTATCGTGATCCACTGACAACGCCTGACAACATGCGTCTGCGCATTGTCAATGCATGTGCGAACATTACAGAGGGCGAGGTACTCGCTGTTGAGAGGAATGTCGTTACACGTATTGCCAAATGCCTTGAGGTTGATGGACATCATTTTGAGCATTTATTGCATTAATGTGGTATTTACAGGTAATTACGCTGTAACAGCATGCGTTCTCAGAAATGATAAGTTCACAAAGGTACAGATATCACATTGGAACAACCGAAATAAAATCTGTTATACATATGCTCCTAGAGGAAAAAGACGGAATAATTTATATCTTTTCCTCGAGTTATTGAAGAAATACTTCTGTATATATAAATGGAAACAGTGATTACAGAATACATCGATGACCCTGCTCGTTGGTATGAGCTCATACTCGATGACAATATAGAAATAATTGTACGACGTTTATCAACGAGCAAATAATAAAGGTGACATATAAGCATTACTAAGGATAATTTTATAGGCGTGACCCACAAAATTTCAAATTTGCGACTGCCAAAAAGTCGTTGTAGAAAAAGCGACCGCAAAACGTGAGTGCCAAAAAGTCGCCAGAATTTTGCGAAGAAGTAGCCAGTGACCGCCAAAAAGTGTCCGCTATCTTTTGGCCGGAAATATGCGTGTTTGTTCCACATCACCGACCTTTCTTAAAGTCGCCGAAATTTCGCAAAAGTGCTCACAGAGAAGCGGTCGGATTGTTTTGCTCAAAAGATGCGGGTTCAGGAAGCACCACTTTTGCCGTAAAGTCGCTAAGATTTCGCAAAAAAGTTACCGTAAAAAAGTGTCCGCCATCTTTTGGACGAAAAGATGAAGGTTGAAAGAGGCGACCACTTTTGCGCAAAATGTTTTAAAATTTAATGTGGAACATTTTTCACTTGGATTTCACTTATTTTGTCCCATTCAGTCAGTTTTTCAAGTGAAAAAGATGAGGGATTTTTTTTACTTGGGAAGTGTCCTATACCGACGCCTGCACTACTACTTTTGGTACTAATAAACGAAGTCTTTTTTTTTTTTTTCACCACCAATCGAATGCTCCAGTGGCCGACACTGTGGCACAGTTAGATAAATCGTAATAAAACTATTTTTCCCTAACCATATGCGGCGAAATTCAGATACAAACAACGTTCGCCATTCTCTCATGCACTCCGTCTAACAAAAGTTCGCGGAAACACTCTAACGCGATCTTTGTTCGACGAAAACACAGGCGTCTAAAGCTAGCGAAATGAGGGATGCTCAACTACCGGACCTACCGATAGATGGCTCTAGCGCGTGCCGGAAAGAGATTATATCATTGAGTGTCCGCCATATCTGAATTTGGCAAAATACGAAGTGTCAAAACACGGGTGAAAATGTTTTTCGTTCTGCGTCCTCATAAGTATTTTATATGGGATGTTCTAGATACCTACACATCAACATAATGAAGTGTTTCTAATCTAGCGAGAAAAAACAGTGACAGTTCTGCTATGAATTTCCTAAATTCGAGTGTGTTTTGAAAGTTTGACAAGCTGACCTATAAATTGTTTACTATTTTATGAGTGCTTTACTTATTTGCCCGTTTTAAAACACTATTTAAGATTCAATGGAGGTCAACAAATTACCTTACTTGCCGAAGCTTTTAAGTACTGGCATAATTCGGAAAATCAAGTGTGGACAACAGTGAAGACGTCTCTTGAAAAAAAGTTGACATCGTTTGTTTTGGGGTATCTTTACTGACAACAGAAATTACAACTAAACTATTAAAGTATTACTTGCGTATTAACGGAAAAAATCGTTATTTTTTTCTTTATCTGAAGTGATGCATTACCGATCTGCATATATGCTGACACTGTAATTGCAACATGCACTTACGAATTTGGCTCTCTCTTTGATCAGTAATTTAAACGCCATGATTTACTTAACGCCTGTACATGACACGGTGTATTTAAACTGAGTGATATGGTAGAAGCACCAGTTTTTAACAGTGCTTCAGTCTTTGATACGAGACAAGAAATACATTTAAATGAGACAAACACAAAGCCCGACGTTAAGGCTCCTCTTAAATGCATGACTTCTATCATTTGGCAGTTAAGTCTAGTAATAATATTATATTGGACTGATCCATGATGATGTAGGAAGTGAAGGAACTTGTTGAAAATAACCTCGAACACAGCTGTTAATTTTAAGGTTGGGGTGTCTTAAAATTGTAATTTTCCAGTCTGACACCCAAACAATTTTAAAATTGAATTCAAAACATGTCAGTGAGCAAAATTAATTACACTTTGAAGAAACAGCCATAGAATTCTATTTCTGTGAATCTTGGTTCCAGTCTTTGACATGGTGTCAATCACTGGAATGACTGGTTGTCATGATATGGCCCAAGCAAAAAACAAACCTGAAAGTGAAAGCTGCAGAAGCTGGCCAGACAGGCACCCCAATGGTTGCTACAATCTGTGTGAGACAAGGGTGACATTATATTGCAAATTTAGTGTAAAAAGTTCCATATTGTCTGAATTTGCCCTATACTGACAGGACAATCTAGTCCAGTCGATTTTCTTATCTGCAAAAGTACACTAGCCAATACCAGTGGCACAAAGGTAGTGCCACATTGCAAACTATCTGGTAACAACAGAAGTATTGGTGGACAATGTACAGTAAATAATATGTAATAACCTGAGAAATTCAAAATTGGTTTGAAGAAATAGGACAGTATTTGGAAAGAGAGTAACATTTTGAAAATAACAAATGACGCAAGTAGAGTTTTCAGTTATGAAAGCTCGCTTAATTTTTTTTCCCCCTCTCTCTTTTCGATTGTCAAGGAAAAAATGTGATAACATAAAAGTGCAAGAAAGTTCTGTACAATGTTGGAAATGATGAAAAAGAAAATCTCACTATGCTTCCTCCTCCATGTGAAGAGTATTCCTGTAATAATAGCTAATAGCATACCAAGAACATGAGGGTGTCACAGTGGAGATTTGTTTTCTGGTACAGACATCTGATACAACTATTCCACAACAAAACGTACTTTCAGTAGGTGTGGTACCAGTGCTCTCCCATAGGATAACAGAATATTATGTCCTCCAGGAATCACATTGGGTACACCACATACAGCATAAACTGTACAGCAACTACAATGCTTTGTGAGCAAGTAATAACAGTCAGTATCTTTAATTTTAAAATAACTCTTGACTCCCGTAATTATATGCTTATACGTGTGCTTGTACTGCAGGTTATTGGTAAAGCAAATACTAATTGAATAGGTCTTCACACTTTTAATACTTAGCAGAAATTCTGAAAAAAGTAAATTGTTTTATTACTGTATCACCTCTATGGCGAATTAAGAGGTACTGACTGGTTTCTTTGAACATTTAATAGAAGCCTTCTTTTTTACCTGCTATTGATAAAGAGCCATTCCAAGTTCTGTACAGAACAATCTCTCGCATTTTTCATGAGGTTTGGTATTCTGTACACTAATATTTATTCTTCTAAATGGTAAATAATGCATTCAGACAGTGCTGGTATTAAAGGTAATTTATGAAATAAATTATGTTTAAACCGGGAAATTAAAGGTTCCACATGGCACATGAAAAGTACCTTGCTACACACATGTATGTACAGATTCCAAAATGTCTGTGAATTTGAGTTACAAACTTTTTTAAATAGAAATATGAAGATCACAATACTTTGGGTCTGCAATAACTCAAACGTAAAATACTTTAGTTCCCTATGGCAAACTTTGTTCTTTACGTGGCTCGTGCAACTGCTTTCACTCTTAATGGAAAACTAAATGGTTTATGTTAAAGTTAACTAGCAAAAAGTGTAACCATTGTTACATAATTTCTGTGAAGTAAGATTCCTTAATGTTATTTCCTTCCTTTGTCATCATAACTCGATAATTTCCATTCCGTATGCGACATATGAACTAACAAAATGAAATGCTTTTATTACTATGACCAAACAAAATCTTTTTAACATGTAGTACACAGTTCAAGTCAGCAAAAAGTGTAACCGTATAATTAAGGTAAATGTTGTTGAAAATTAGGCATGTATCACTGTATTCTGTACTTTGTAGTGCTAGAAAGATAATTCTATATGATTATTTGCATTCTCTCCCCCCCCCCCCCCCCCACCCTCAACACAGGAAAATATAATAGAAAGAAATCCTAGCAAAATAAAGACAAAATTCAGAAAATTAGGTTTTGCCTGACTCAGGTCCCCTTATTCTAGAATGGTTATAAAGTAATAAGAATGCTTATGATCAACTGGAACATTGTGTTCATTATAGGAAGTATTAAAACAAGAATTAAGAGAGTAACAATTTTATTGCTCTTATGTTGCAGAGTATCCACAAACATTACTGTTTGAAACATAGGGCCACTGCATACTTCATTAGATCACACCCATCCTGTGATTAAACTGTTTTCTTAAAGTGAAAAATTCAAGTTAACATAGTTATTGAGTGAAATATTTTCTCACACTGAAAGCCATCTGTCAAATAAGTCTCGGAACATTTTTTTCCATTAATTTCACAAAAATCACCCTTTTTTAATGCAAGTGCATATTTTGTAACACCAAACATCTTAAAATAAGCTTATATAATAAACAGTTATAATTTTGTTACAATATCTACACAGGATGTGATTCATCTTTTGAAGTTCATCATTACACAACAACAAATCTATGGACAAAATAGTTTTAAAAAATCTGTCAAAATGTCACACCCATCTGCATGGAATGTCCCATTACATAATTTTTCCAATTTGAGCACTATACATCATTAAACAGTATGAGTTTATTTAACTTCTGCCTTATACTTGATTTGTTGTTTAAAATTTTCTCAGCAGGCTTTTTTTCCACATGTTTTTAAGTGTATGCAGGAGTATAGGGATGCAACCTTACAAACAAGTTGAGTCTGATGTAAGTCCTCAATCCTAGTTTCATAATGGTAATCATGACCAAGAGCAAGAAATGGGTAATCTACAAATTTATTTTTAACACAATGCAAAATCTTGGCCTGTATATATTTCTGTCACATATCCCCAGCAATCACAAACATCTGAAACAGTTTCTGAGTATTCTACAACAGAGTACACGCAGTCACTTGTTTTAACCAGTTTTCCCCGGTTAACAAAATTTACAAATGCATTTTTATTGGCCATATTGGGAAAAGCATAGAGAGAATCACATTCTAATGCAGATTTAACTACTGGTGGCTTCAGTATGTGAAGACAGTCTTTGCATGTGATCCGCCTTGAAAGGCGCAATGACACACACCCTGCAATATAATAGAGTATGTTTTACTTGTGGAATGAGAACTTAATCTTATCATCAAGAAGTACACACCACTCCTTTACTTCATTTTCAGCAGCATTTTCATCACTTTCTACTACATGCTTTCTTGTATGAAAATCATAAACAGGTGGCAAACAACACACATTAGAATTTGAGCAATTCCCATTCATTGCAGTGACACTGTTACCCAAGAGCAACTTTCTCATGGCACATTTGAACTCGTATGCATTTGGATCGTTGTTCCAACCACATCTGGACCGAATGGAGGGGAAAAAAAAGCTCTATGTGGTCTTGTGACAGTTTATATGTTAGCAAATACTTCAAAGGAGATTCAACATGAAGCATACTTGTCAGAGCTATGTGCCTTACTGATTGCATATTGAAAATTATCCCTAACGCAAAAGTATTTCTTGCATGGAGCAGCAATGGAACACCAATGATTTTTAAGCTTTTGATATAATTTTCAGTGTCTGAAAATACCAACGTGTTGACTGGGTGTTGTGTGATGTCCTTAGGTTAGTTAGGTTTAAGTAGTTCTAAGTTCTAGGGGACTGATGATTATATATGTTAAGTCCCATAGTGCTCATACACATTTCAACCATTTTTTTTTCTTTTTTTTTTTTTAAATACCAAGCCAATAAGATTTGTTGTCAAGTCTCAGGGGGCTCTTATACCTAATGGATTTCTGGAGTTCAGAATATCAAAAATCCTATCAATATTGTACAAAAATTCTACTGTTGCTTCACTTCCTTTAATACTTGGATCACCAACCCTCCTCAAAACTCTATACTATCTGCCACACTAGAACTGTGGAGCGAATAAAACATTCATTTTTCTATTTACATAACTTATATGTTGTCCTGATAGTTTGTTGGCAAATGTCATACCTTCTTCTTGTTGTACCTTGTTCAATTGCTCAATGAAATGCCATCTAATAATGCCAGTTGGAGACTCAATAGCAGATACTTCTGCTAGAGCATTTCTGGCAAACTTAATCATATAACATGTCCAAGATACAATAAACATTGTAGCTCTTAAAATAAAATAAAAAAAAATGGTTCAAATGGCTCTGAGCACTATAGGACTCAACTGCTGAGGTCATTAGTCCCCTAGAACTTAGAACTAGTTAAACCTAACTAACCTAAGGACATCACAAACATCCATGCCCGAGGCAGGATTCGAACCTGCGACCGTAGCAGTCTTGCGGTTCCAGACTGCAGCGCCTTTAACCGCACGGCCACTTCGGCCGGCTCTTAAAATCACCCTTGGAAAAATTAGAGTACAGCCAAGTGTACGTAAAGTGCTTATATTTACCTTGCAGCCATCACATGTAACACATCAAACCCTAATGCCAGAACTTGCAGCCTCTCTAAAGCGGATTTTATCAGTGTGGCCTGATTATTTGCCTGTACACCATTGATAAAGAAATATGCAACTGGGCATATAAATTTTCCTTCAATAGAGACAAGCATGAAAACCAGAGCCTCGGATGCCTCTATTACTTCTTTTGACTGATGCACTTCCCCACCAAACTCTAAAAAACCTGTGTATTGCTTAGTTCCTTGGTCCCAAACTACTTGTTTCCTAAGTGCCACACTGTCTACAATTAGACATGAATTGCTGAACTGGTCCCTTACAATTGGGTTCGAATCAGCGTACTTAAAAACATCTTTTAAGAAGCCAGATTCACAGTCGACACTTGCCACCCATTTGGAAATCAATGATTTATGGGTCAGAGGCATTAATTTTTGCAGGTATTCATATGCTGCTGGTGAATAAAAGTACACAGTAATCGCAAACATTTTCACATTTGTTGTGTATCTATTACCCTTTGACGAGAGAGAGTAGTCCACTAAATTGCACACTAAATCCACTTGTGTTCCTTTCTGACGATTGAGGAAGTTATGTAACTTCATAGGAAGATGCCCCTTCTCCTTCAATGAACTTATGATGTCATCCATGGAAAACACTTTCTTCTCTCTTCTTCGAAGTTTTTCATGGACACACTTCACATTTCAGTTAACGTTTTAATGAGTGCACAATGTCTGAGAAAAAATTGCAAGTTTCCGCCGCCTTGTCTTCCATTTCTACTTTCGACTGTATACCACAATAAATTACTTGAGAACCAACTGCACTCTGAAATAAAGAAATAATTTCGTTATATATGCTTGAAATAACTCAAGGCTTGATGAAAAAATATTACAAGAAAACTTTGGGGTTGTGAAAACATCCTTGTACTAACGCTTTCGACACAATTCGCAGCTTCTGCATTGAATAAATGCGACATGCTTTCCACGGAAGAATTCTCGTTGACAACATTCTCCACGCAATCAGTAGCTTCTGCAGAGGGCAAATCAAGCACGGATTCCAGGACAGAACGCTAAAAACAAAAATATGGAACTGTATTACAACATTGCTTAGACCTATGCAGCCCATTTGTGTCCGTACGAATTAAATTCACAAAAGTCAAAACCACACACATAGCAAGGGAATTAATTAGCTACCTCAAATGGAGAAGCATCGTTGTCACTCAAAATCCTAACATGTCGTCGTGGCTGTTTATTTAGTGGCATCAAATGTGTCGGAAAGTCAAAAACTGATTGCACTGCTTCGGTTCTGAGACGTTTCTTCCACGTTCCAGGGCTCACTACGTAATCATCTTGTCGTAAAAGGTTTCCGCAAAGAAAACTGCAAGATGTAGGTTTAAAATCTTTCCGCTTCACGGAAGTAATCCACTTCTTTAGCAGCTCTGGGTGCTTTAGAGGAAACCTGTTCAAAAACACCGAATTAGCAAACGCACTAAGTCTGTATTGTTGTCGTATTGTATTCAAGATTCAAGATTCTTTATTAGCCATTGATCATGCAAGATGAAATAGGCTTCGTCAGTACATAAAATAATATTAATATTCCAGACACTATATATAAGGCACAGATATAATTAGCATATGAGTAACTTACAAATAACATAAACCTTAAGCAGGTGACTATAATGCTTAATACATATTCTTGTTTCAGATACATACAAAGGTACCAAAAATGAGTTACATTGTAGTAGCAAACACAGTAATAACGTAACACATCATAACACTGGCAAATAAAGTAGTTACCTAACACAGTTGAAATACAAAGGTATTAGATATGAAATATTTTGTAACAGTATATATAGTAGTTAATTAAGTTAATTATGCAATTACAGGTTTATCTCTGTGCTACTCAGATCATAATATTCTTGCATAGAATAAAATGGATTGTCAGATAACCAATTGTACAAATTTTGTTTAAGAATTTTTGTGGGCATGTCCCGAGCAGATTGCGGTAGTTTGTTGAATATTTTTAAGGTATTCACTTTGTATCGGTAGTTCTATTACCTGTGAAATGGTAAGTCACTTTCCTTACTCCATCGCTTCGTACAATTGAAAGCGGAACAAGAAATCACCATTTCGATAATCCTTAATTCCTTATACACCATACAGACCGAGAGAAACTTCTTGGCAAATTCAAATATGGCGGGCAATACAGACGATAGTAAGCAGCTGATAGAGCCATCTATCGGTAGGTCCGGTAGTTGAGCATCCCTCATTTCGCTAGCTTTAGACGCCTGTGACGAAAACGGCAGTTAGCTCTATACACCGTCAAATTTTTGGTTAACGTGGTACAGTTTCACAAATTGTTTTTTCGTAACGGGTTCTTAAAAGTTAACACACTACACACAATCAATGTGGCTGAAAATGCTATGTGACTGGATTACAGGTAGTCACGAACTGCAGACGGCGACAGGAGACAGGGATAAAATGATCGCCATGTTATCTCCCATAGCGTTTCGAGCTGACATCTGTTGGCGACGTCGAGCAACAGTGCAGGACGTAACGGCTGTGTACTGGATCTCGCAATAAGCTGTTCAGCAGGCAAATGCTGAAAATAAGAACGATGTCCTTACCGATATCAATTACTTGTTTCCAGTTGCTTCAGAAAATTTGAATAAATGTCCATATCTATGGCCATCTTGTAAGGAATGTACTTCACACCCAGCAACATTCTTGCTAATGTGTTTATTATATATGGTAAATTGAATGCTTGTAGCGACGGCGAGATGAAATCCAAATTGTTAATTTTTGTAAGGTTCGGTCTATGTTAAACCGAACCTATTGATGCAATGCAACGAGCTCGTCCGAAGCACTAGTTAGAAGCGCGCCATATTTTCTCGGGTACAGTGAGGAATTTCCTTATTTTACAGGTCAGCAGCCCCAAATCATTTTAAATCCCTTGTTTATTTTCTTTTGCTACTCATCATCTTCAGTTATTATAAATAACGCACATTCGTAGCAGGCGAGATGAAATCCAAATTGGTAATTTTTGTAAGGTTCGGTCTATGTTAAACCGAACCTATTGATGCAATGCAACGAGCTCGTCCGAAGCTCTAGTTAGAAGTGCGCCATATTTTCTCGGGTACAGTGAGGAATTTCCTTATTTTACAGGTCAGCAGCCCCAAATCATTTTAAATCCCTTGTTTATTTTCTTTTGCTACTCATCATCTTCAGTTATTATAAATAACGCACATTCGTAGCAAGTTATTAACTTCATCAATTCGCTGTTGTACGTTACTTTAGTCATGTTCTAACTGAATTTCGGGTATACTTTGGAACCTACTATCGTACACTCATAGTGTACTCTAGTTTTTTAAAACTAGACGCCGACAGCATAGTGTAGACAACTGTTAGGGGCCTCCGCGTGCTCAATATTTATTGATAATAATATTTTGTCAGACCTGCAATATACTGAAGTGACCTCACATAATCAATAATACCGACAAAAACCCTCAGTTGACAGCCCAGTTCTACAAGCTAAGATGTCGAACATGGGGAAAGGAAGAGTGTGTGTTGCAGTTATATTACCTACAGCTTGCAAGCAATGGATGACAGATTAAAAAGACGAAATGGGTGTGGGAATGGTTGAAAAAAGGACCGACTGTCCCCGTGTTAACTTGCAGATAATCAGAACCATGGACCCAGAAGTTTTGTCTCTGGTGAGTCCTGCACCATACAGATACAACAAGTTACTAATGTTGAGGCGAGATAAATCAGAGAAGCAACATACGTTAACGAGAGAGTCAGTCTCAGTTGACGAGAAATTACGAGTAATAAAGTGATTTCTGGCGACATGTAGGTCATTCGAATGCTCAGAGAGTAGTTCTGTAGTACCAGCAAACATAATTACTAAAATTTTAGGGAAACTTGTGAAGCAATTATATCTGGCTAGCAAGGATACATCCAGGCAACAGACATAAAACTTTTTTTTACGTTTATTAATAATTTGGCGAAACTGATATTCTTTTCGCGGATTTCTTACGAGTCATTTCAGATATATGACGTATTTTTGTAAGAGAAAGGGCTTTTTCGAACTGCTATGTAATTCATCAACCGATACTGTATTAAGGTAAGCATTGACATAGAGAATCAATCAACTGTTGACCATCCTAAAGTGATATATACAGTGATTACAATCGCATCGGTCTATTAAAAATGTGCTATGTCAATAGATCACTTCAAAAATTGAATGTTATGTGTGATACAAAAAAGGCGAATTATAAGCAAACAAAGAACACTAATGCCAAGTGGCCAATACGTGAAGCTCTGTCAACATCTGAATAGATAATATTGTCAAACCATCAATACTTAACCTCACACGTTCGGTATTTATTAACAATACTGAGAATATTTTAAAGGCCATTAATACAGCTCACCACTGTACGGACTTTCAGACGGTCAGTATATTGACGGTTTGACAGTATTACTGCACCTGTGAGGACCCCTTAAATTTATGTCAGGTATTTCTTCGTTTCACTCAATGAAATTCGCTGCACCAATGAGTACTTTACATTTTTTTTCTTTTATTGTATTTCAATTCCCCATCGGGGCGGGCTGACAGCAGCAGTACTTTACTTTTTTTTTTTTTTTCTTTATTGTTATTTGAACACCCCATACAAGGTCGGCTGGCGGCGGAAAAGTTGAGTCCGCTCTTCAGCCATAAGCATGACAATAAAAAGAATGAGAGACATATAAGGAACAGAGTGGCGGTTAAAAAAACAGTTGATACAATAAGTAAAAAACATGAAGCCGTTCACACTCGATGAAACAAACAAGAAAACTGTCGGCACTGTGCACAAACACTGACGAGTTAGACGACACATGTGAACGAAGGAGCGTGGGCGGCGAAAAACACAAATGCACAAACACGACGGCACAGACACTAAACTGAGGGCGATGATCTCCGGCGCGCGTATGTTCACTTTGCATGTGGGAGTCCGGGGACCTGCCAAGGGAGGAGGAGGAGGAGGAGGAGGAGGAGGAGGAGGAGGAGGGGGAGTGGGAGAGCGAGAGGGGAGAGCAGAGACGCCACGGGCAGGGGAGAGAGGGAGGAGAGAGGAAGGGGGAGGGGAAGTCCGGGGGAAGAGGGGTGGAGGGAGGGGACAGGTGAAAGGAGAGAGAAGGGAAGGGAAGAGAAGGGAGGGAGGGTGCCTAAGGGAAAGGACACCGGAAATGGGGGGGCAGGGTCAAAGGTGATAAGAGGGGTAGATGGAGGGGACGAGGACATCATCAGGGAGGGGGAGCTGGCGGAAGCCACCTTGGGACAGGGTAAGGAGGGTGGAGAGATGGAGACCGGGCGGGACGTGGGAATACAGGCGCGGCAGCGGACGGGGATGGGAGAGGATTGGGGAGACGAGCAGGTGAGGAGGATCGAGTTTACGGGAGGTGTACAGGATCCGTATCCTTTCAAGGAAAAGGAGGAGGTGGGGGAAGGGGATGAGATCATACAGGATCCGCGTGGGGGAGGGGAGACGGACGCGATAGGCGAGGCGGAGAGCATGGCGTTCAAGGATTTGGAGGGATTTATAAAAGGTAGGGGGGGCGGAGATCCAGGCTGGATGGGCATAACAAAGGATGGGGCGGATGAGGGATTTATAGGTGTGGAGGATTGTGTAAGGGTCCAGACCCCAGCAGTACTTTACATCATAAAGTGCTAGATAAATTACTGTTTTCGGATCAACTGGTTCGGGGTGAGTTATCTCCCGCTAAAGTATTGTTACGCTGATAAAGCGAAGGAAAAGAAAAGAAATCTTCTTTTACTTAATGGCGTCAGTCTGGTCGTCCCATTCATCTGTGGCGTGTCAGGCGCGCAGACAACAGAGGCAGGAATTCTACACCCGGCTGGCTCCACGTAGAGTCGAGCAGCGTCGCGAGAGAGCAGCAGCTGGTGGTGGTTGCGAGCCGCCGCGGCCGAGTAGTACGGACTGCCATCGACAGAGGGCAGGCAGGAACTGCAGAGTGGACTCATTGCGTTGTCACACGAGTTTCTCCTCACTTGCCCCTCCGAAAGTCGTGTGAAGTTAGCAGTGGCGTAGCGTGGTTGAAAATGTTGGGGAGACTCTGCAGTGATTATAGGGAGACAAAATGGTGCAATAAACAATAATTTAAACAAATGAAACAAAATGCATCAAATAAAACAATAACAAATACTACTACTGCCACTACCACCGCCACTAATAATAATAATAGTAATAATAACTTGTTCAAGAAATGATGACAAATTTGTAGAGCTTCAGCAGCAAGAGAAGAAGCACTTATATTTTCTTGTACACAAGTGCAATGCACCTGTCTTTTCTTTCCACGAATGAGTCTATAACTCGGTCTACAAAGATCTGCTCACTGGATAGCTCTCCAAATAGTGTCTTTTCTATTGCTAACGTGCTCAAACACGACAGCCGGATGTTGGACAGTGAATTCCTTAAATAATTCTTCACTCGTTTAAGAGTACTCATGATTCGTTCACTGCTTGCTGTAGTTGCAGGTAGGGTCAAAACCAAACGCAGATACTTCGTTGTTACTTCATAAACGGAGTCTAAATCATTGTTGACAATGTACTTTAAGAGGATTCTTGGAGATAGTGTATTTTCTCATCAGCGTGTATGTTCCACAGTTCATTTTCAAGTTGTTCTTGTTTGAAAAAAGGGTACTGTTCTAATAATTGAAGCAGTTTCAACTTTTGGAATTCTTTTTGATAGTTCGGGAAACACTTTTCGTTCAAAAGTTAGTGTCCTGAGAGATGTCTTTTGACTGTCACAGAATGATAAGTTGCCATTCAAACACAAGCTGCATTTAATGCATTCATCAACGATTGTTTCTGTTCTTAATTGTCGTAAGTTTCTCAAAACAATTCTTATTTCATCTTGGCAAGCAGTTATACTGACAGATTTTGACCGAAGAACGTTAAAGAGATGATCAACATAACCAAGCACCCTCGGTAGAAGCAAAGCAAGTAGGCAAACGTAGGATCATCCATCCGTTGTTTCATTCCCACAGCACAGCTCAAAGATTCAGGGTCCCACAGAGAGTCTGTATCATAAAATATACAATTAAAAACACTTTATAGCCCTGAAAAATGACTAGATGTAGTTGAAACTGCCCTGGAACGAAAGTTCCAGCGAGTGTTGCTCGTATGTGGCAGTTTAAATACTTTCTCAGTTAGCAATACAGTTCGTTTTGATGATCTGCTGAAAACCGAATGGAATGCAGTAAGATCACTTACAAAGATACGTACTTTTCGTATGATTTCGGAGGAATGTAACAGTACCAAATTCAGTTGGTGTGCGTAACGATGAACAAAGAGCGCATAGGGACAGAACTGCTTCACCAATTGTTGTAGTCTTCTTTCTCTGCCCGCCATTACTGAAGCGCCATCATATGTTTCACTAACCACTTTTCCTTCCACATTCCATTCTTTCAGCACTGCATGAATAATGTTTGACAAACCTTCAGCAGTTTTATCTCCAGAAACATCGTAAAATCCAACGAATCTTTCCTCAATTTTGTCTGCAATACAGTACCTGAATATTATACTCACTTGACTGTTGCATGACACGTCTAATGTTTCATCAGCCTAAATCGAAATGAAATTGCAGTTCTATATTTCAGATTTTATTTTCTCATTAACTGTCAGAGTTATCATTTCCATTACATCATTCTGTATATCTGGAGAAGTTCCTTTAAAGGTTGAAGACGATGATAGATGGTCTCGGATTACCTGCTCTCCTTGAGCTAGTAAATCCAACAATTTCAGATAGTTACAGTTGTTGATGGAGGATTCGTCTTCTCGATGGCCGCGAAACGCTAGTTCTTGTTTACAAAGAAATACAATTGCCTGACTAAGACGAGCCAATACTCTCCTACTGGGTGCAACTTGTTTGTTGAATTTTATTGCTGTCAGACGAGCAGCTTCAGAAAGGGCGTGCTCAATTCTACTTTTGTCCAATAACTGAAATGATTCTTTGTTCTGCAGGTGACGTTTTGATATCTGATGCTTTTGTGCTTTCCTGTAAAATTTCTTTATTGTAAAAATGCTCTGATTGCATCATTCATTTTCACCACCAAACAGAAGAAATGTATAACAATATAATATGTTATTAACTGCATTCGCAGTCAGCCAAGCATACTTTTCGTACCAGGCTGTCTGAAAAGTGCGTTTTTGTTTGGCTTCACTTAAAAATACAGGAGGCCATTTGTTCTTCAATTCGCACTTTTTTTAGTGCATTAATGTAGAAAAAGGCGTTTTTAATAAAAGTTCTATAAGGTGTTCAGTTGCTGGCTCACTCATGTTGGCGACACAACGCAAATATGCACTACAATCACTCAAGAATGCCTATGAACACAAACCGTGCGACTGTTCACTTCCGTGTTAAAAGCCAGCATACAAGCGGCAGATACCTGCTAGCAAGTAGACTTGGCCACTGTTTCTATGTTTCGATACAGTGTATCGATACGTGGAACTGTTTCACTGTTTCGAAACTGCTATGTTTCACTGTTTTGAAACAGTGGTGTTTCATTCCGCACTGTGTCGGATAACGGGACCAGATTCGATCTCGAGCCAGACACAGAAACTGTATCGTTGTTTCAAAATAACGCTGTTTCAGTCAATTTGTGCTTGGACGAACTAACTGTATCGAAACAGTGATGCTTCATTTCACTTTGTCTCGGACGAGATTCGGGCACGGCACAGATACGGAAATACGTTTAACATACTACTTCATCAAACTCTTTCAAGAGTGTCGAAATCTTTTTGACACGCAACAGCATGATGCTTAACATTTCCGAAAATAAAGTTTCGTTTCTAATTCACTGCTCTATTCCGAAATGGCGTAATATATGCTTTATAAACACTTACAAACAATAAAATAAAGCACACTGTTCGCATTCAAAGTAATAAAAGTGTGAAAAACATTCAGTTAAATTACACATGTCCTACAAAATATGCTTCTCTGTTCATGTACAGTAACCACATTAAAAAAACTCACGTAAACCTACAACATTTTGAATTAGAAAAGGCGTAGAGTGGCAGTTTTTAGACATATACGTAAATTGGATGTACTTTCAAGCAATGTGATTGACGGATCATTGATGATGTAATGGTGAACGGCAAGGGCTGGGAAGCATGGTGGATTTATAGTAATGATTTGAAACACCTTCAGGGACAAAAATTTTTTTCTCTTATATTTCGTTATTTTTTCGAATTATGTGGCTTTATTCATGAGTCTATAGTCAATGTGCCTATTCTCCAAATGTGTGCATGAATATTAGCAGGCCGGGTATATATTATCCATACTAACGAAATTTGGGAATCCCAGTAGCGTATCCGTTGTTTCTGCAGTTTGCTCCCGCCTCCAGTACTATTACAAAACACAAACTGTTTCACTGTTTCGAAAGAGCGTTTCCAAACATTACATTGTATTGTTTCATTTGTTTCGAAACAGTTATGTGTTTCAGTTTGCCCATCTCTACTAGCAAGTGCGGCGCACCGGCCTACGTGGAAGGGGAAGGGGGGAGGGGAGGGGGAGCCGAGAATGACACTAAAGCCCGGTCCACACGCAACGATCTGTCTGCGCAGACATCGGCGCAGATGTCTGTACATGCAAATCGGTGTAGAAAAGAACTATCAGTGGCTAGCGACTACGCTCCCCGTAAACGTCAAAAATTTAATTCAGTTATTTTGAAATATAGAAATAGAGGAAGTTCTGTTGTGGTCCGTGTTGGCAACTTGTGTTGCAAAAAACATTCAGACCAACCGCAGGAAACAGAGAAAGCGGTCAAAATGGTGTAGATAGTGGCTGCTAAAGCGAAAGCAGTTTTCTCACGTAAATTACTGCGAGAGTTGCAGGGCGAACCTGTTTTGTTTTACATTACCTCGTGTTCCATTTTCTCGCACATTGACACTCCAATTTCATCTTTAATTGTGCTCCTGCTCGGTCTTGGTGTTTCTTGATCCCTAAGAAAGCCAATCAGATCAAAATACCATAACGTTGGCTGGTATACTTGATCTACTCCTATACCAGATCTTCTAGATTTCTGAACTTTGGATAACTCTTTTCGGTAAACAGTTCGCTGACAGACTTAATTTACTTGACTTGCCTTCATGAACTCATCCTTCAGGACAGCGTAAATAGCTTCACATGTGTTGGGTATTATTTCACTAAACGCTTGTTTCGATATTGCAGTTGAAAATTCCAAATCCTTGTAGCTCCTTCCTGTTGCTAGGAATCTTAATGTTTATGCCAGCTGTTCAAGAGGAGAAATTGCCCTTCTCAGACAAGTATTTTTTCTCATAATATGAGGGGTTTCAAGCTTTAAGAGATAATTATAAGTTTCGACATCCATCCGCAAATAATTTCGCCAGTTCGCAACGAATTTATATTTTTTATTACTGTTTCTCTGTTTGCCGAGGCGTCAACTGCTCGCAATTTTTCAATCAGAGCATTGTATGCTGCTGTCTTTTTGTCTCGGTCACTATATTCTTTACTTTTAATCTTTCACAAACATGGGTGGTTTCTACATATTCCAATGAATTCACTTACAAACTCTCGAGAACACTGACGAGTATCAGCCATTTTAATGCCCTGTGCGCACAAATACAAACACTAGACTGAGCCAACTGCTGTTTCGCGCCAGATTTGCGGCGATCTCCTGTCCACACGCTCCAACTTGTCTGCTCAGATGTGGTTTTGAACCCACAGATTTGAGAGGTTTCGCTCAAACCTCCAACTCCAACTTCCAGGTTTGCACACACCCCAGGTTGGTGCAAATCTTCTGTCCACACGCAACGATCTGTCTGCGCAGATGTGATGTGCGCAGACATTTGCGCAGACAGATCGTTGCAGGGACTGAGAGCATTCGAGTGGAGATGGGCAAACTGAAACACGTAATTGTTTCGAAACAAATGAAACACTACAATGTAATGTTCCGATACGTTGTTTCGAAACAGTGAAACAGTTTGTGTTTTGTATTCTAATAAACCTACACATTTTATCATCTTTTTTTTTTTTTTTTTTTCTCCTCCCCCTTCATTCCCCATCGGGGCGGGCTGGCAGCAGCATAGGCGCTGCTCTTCGGCCAAAAGACATAGAACAAAACAATAGAAGACATTTAAAAACAGCAAAGGAGAGAATAAGGTGAACATAGATATAAAAAAAGGGGAACATCATGGAAGGCAATAGACAAAAAACGGGGTGACTGTAAAATGGAGATAAAAAACTGTTTAAAAGTAGCACACACAAAAAGCCACACACTGCGACGGTTAAAAGAACACAAGGCACAGTATGACTGGAGCATAAAGGTAGCGACGGATGGCATAGCACATAACGGAACACTGACGGCAAACCTCAAGGCAGTACACAATTAAAATCACACCTCTTGACACACAGGAGAAACAGCACTAAACAACACTGATGTGGCACACTGATGAAGAGCAATACAGAGGATCTGCCAGGCGCTAGGAGATGAGGGAGACCTGAAGAAGGGAGGGAGGGGAAGAGATGGGGGAGGTGAGCGGGGGGTGCGCAGAAGAGGGCCAGGTAGGGAGGGATGTGGGAAGGAGAGAGGCAAGTATGGGGTGCAGGGTCTCAGGGGAGGGGGGGACGGAGGAAAATCCGCTCTGGGAGAAGGAGGAAAGAGGAAAAGGGGGCCCTGGGGAGGGGGGGGGGAACAAGGCCAGGTTATAGTTGGAAGGAAGGGTAGATGTCACGGCGAAGTTCGTCATCCGGGAGGGGGAGGCGTTGGAAATTGCCCTGATGAAGGAGATGGTGTGGAGGTGGAGAGAGGGAGGGATACAGTGATAGAAGTGCGGCAACGTGCGGGGGGTGGAGAGGAAGGAGGAAACCAGAGGGTGGGGGGGATCAAGCCTGCGAACAATGTAAAGGATGCGGAGATGTTGGAGGAACAGGAGGAGGTGGGGGAAGGGGATCAGTTCATACAGGAACTGTGTGGGGAAGGAAGGAGGATACGGAAGGCAAGGCAGAGCGCATGGCGTTCAAGGATTTGGAGGGCCTTGTAAAAGCCGTTGGGGGCGGAGATCCAGGCAGCGCTGGCATAACAGAGGATAGAACAGATGAGGGATTTGTAGGTGTGGAGAATGGTAGAAGGATGCAATCCCCATGTCCGGCCAGACAGGAGTTTCAGAAGGCGGAGGCGGGAATGGGCTTTCTGCTGGATAGTCAGGAGATGAGGGGTCCAGGTGAGGTGTCGGTCAAGGGTGAGGCCAAGGTATTTCAGGGTGGGGTTTATCATCTTGAATGTCTACTGTATAAGTATGTCCATATAAACACAAATGAGGTGCGAGAGCGCTAATCATGCCGCAGAAAGTATGAAACTATCACTTAGGCGTCTTGGCAGTTTCGTATTTCCTGCAACAAATGCGCTGCTTTCGTGTCGCGTGACTTTCATACTGTTCAAATTGGCTGAGGACAGCCATAGCTGAAGACACAAGAACCACCACGAACGGAACTGGAGGTGGGAGCCAACTGCAGAAACACACATTCCATTAGTATGGGTAATATACCCATCCTGCTAATTTCCATCTACACAAAGGGAATCATTGTGGATAATAGGCACAGTGACTATAGACTCACAAATAACGCCAAATAATTCGAATAAATAACAAAATATAACAGAAATTTTTTTGTCTTTCAAGGTGTTTCGAACCGTTACTGTAAATTCACCATGCTTCCCAGCCCTTCCCGTACACCATTACACTATCAGTGATTTGTCAAACAGATTGCTTGCAATTATACCTACATCAAATTTATGTATATGTCTAATAAGTGTCACTCTACGCCTTTTTTATTCAAAATGTTGTAGGCTTACTTGCGTTTCTTAATATGATTACTGTACATGAACAGAGAAGCGTATGTTATAAAAAAAGTGTAATGTAACTGAATGATTTTCACATATTTATTATTTTGAATGTGAATAGTATGCGTTGTTTTATTGTTTGGTTAGTGTTTATAAAGCAGATGTTACGCCATTTCGAAACAGGACAGTCAGCTAGAAACGAAGCTTTATTTTCGGATATCTTAAGCTTCATGCTATTGCCTGTCAAAAAGATTTCGACACTCTTGAAAGTGTTTCATGAAGTGTTATGTTGTTGTTTCAGTACCTTTGCCGAGCCCGAATCTCGTCCGACACAGAGTGGAATGAAACATCACTGTTTCGATACAATCAGTCAGTTCCAGGCACAGGTGGACTGAAACAGCCTTATTTTGAAACAACGATACAGTTTCTGTGTCTGGCTCCAGATCGAATCCGGTCCGAGACAGGGGCAGAATGAAACACCACTGTTTCGAAACAGTGAACCACAACCATTCCGAAACACTGAAACAGTTCCACGTATGGATACACTGTATCGAAACATAGAAACAGTGGCCAAGTCTACATTCGAGTCTCAAGCAGGCAGATACACCAATACTCAGGGTGCGGCGGCGCGGGCTACAAAACCTGTCTTCGCACATTTAGTGCTCTTAGTAGAAAGTTGTTTATATTTTTGTTATGAATTACTCTTGCATCTTTTTTAAGCACTAAGTCTCAAAGTCTCCCCTCACGCTACGCCACTGCATCTAACATACCTTTAACTGGCTCTGTGATTCAGTCAAAAGCAAATGATATTGCTAAAGATATGGGCCTCGAAGACTTCAGTTGTTTAGCTGGTTGGTTGTATCGGTTCCAAAAGAGACATTCAATTTCATCTGTACAAATTTGTGGTGAAGCAAATAAAGTTGATGAAGAAAGTGCAAACTGCTGGTTGCATGAATTCAACTGATTGAGGGAAAAGTATGCCTCGTGTGATGTGTTTAACATGGATGAAACTGGATTTTTCTACAATCTTTTTCCAAATTACACCCTGGGGATAAAATGTGATAAGTGTGACAGTGGAGCACGAAGCAAACAACGTGTGACTGTGGTACTTTGCTGTAATGCTGACGGCAGTGAGAAGTTTCGTCCTTCGGTTATCAGTAAATCCGAGAAACCACGTTGTTTTAAAAAACATAAATATGGACACTTTACCTTGCATATACTGTCACCACAAGAAAGCTTGGATCGATGGCACATCATTTCGCAAGTGGCTTCTTCGTTTCAACAGTCGAATGGTTGCTCAAAATAGACATGTTCTTCGTACATTGGACAGAGGTACTGCCCATAACGTTCATGACCTGAACCTATCCAACATAAAGGTTCAGTTTTTTTCCACCCAAGCCACAAGCCGCCTTCAGCCTTTGGACCAAGGCATAATCTCTCTCATAAAGAGAGCTTATCGCAAGCGACTTGCAAGAGCTGCAATTTGTGCTGCTGAAAACAATAGTGCAACCCCAAATTGGAATCTGCTTGACGCAATAAAAGCCATCGCAGCAGCCTGGAACTCGGTATCGCCACATCATACAGGGAAGTGCTTTAACAGAGCTTGAAGATAACAGCAACACGGAAGATGTCCACGAGTTAGAAGATGCCACTTCACTGATGAATGGACAGTTCTGCAGGACGTTGCGAACCCTGTGATCAGTTTCGAAGAATTAATTAGTGTAGGCGATGATGTTGCCGTATGTGCTTCTGTGGAATCGGATGTGCCAAAAGCTGTGAACGAGGTGCAAGAAGGGCCATCAGAAGAAAGTGAAGAGGAAGAGAATACAGATACCATTCCACCTACCCGTCTGGAGATGTTTACAGCCTTGGACTGTTTAGAACGGTTCGCTCGAACATACGACGTCACTTCTGGGTTTACGGACGCTATTGTTACAATTGGTTGTGAAATTACAAAATATTATCGTTCCATGAACGTCAGCGAACCATGACGGAATTTTTTCCAAGAAAGTAATGTACATAATTTGTGAGTACTTGTATCTTTACAATCACTTTATAGTGTCATAAGTCTACAATAAAATGATTCATAGAGTAGTGTATTACACATTAGTATACTGTTGTACACGTATACTTAATAAAATCTGTGTTTTTCACTTAACACGATTTTTTTTTAACACGAACTCCTGATTTTTCGGTCCCCTTGATCCCTTCTTCTAGCCAAGATGGGCCACAAACTTCTCTTCTCCCCAATCCTATTCAATACCTCCTCATTAATTACGTGATCTACCCACCTAATCTTCAACATTCTTCTGTAGCACCACATTTCGAAAGCTTTATTCTCTTCTTGTCCAAACTATTTATTGTCCATGTTTCACTTCCATACATGGCTACACTCCATACAAATACTTTCGGAACGACTTCCTGACACTTAAATCTATACTCGATGTTAACAAATTTCTCTTCTTCAGAAACGCTTTCCTTGCCATTGCCAGTCTACATTTTATTTCCTCTCTACTTCGACCATGATCACTTATTTTGCTCACCAAATAGCAAAACTCTTTTACTACTTTAAGTGTCTCATTTCATAATCTAATTCCCTCAGCATCACCCGACTTAATTCGACTACATTCCATTATCCTTGTTTTACTTTTGTTGATGTTCATCTTATATCCTCCTTTCAAGACACTGTCCATTCCATTCAACTGCTCTTCCAAGTCCTTTGCTGTCTCTTACAGAATTACAATGTCATCGGCGAACATCAAAGTTTTTATTTCTTCTCTCTGGATTTTAATACCTACTCCAAATTTTTCTTTCGTATCCTCTACTGCTTGCTCAATATACAGATTGAATAACATCGGGGAGAGGCTACAACCCTGTCTCACTCCCTTCCCAACCACTGCTTCCTTTTCATGCCCCTCGACTCTTATAACTGCCATCTGGTTTCTGTACAAACTGTAAATAGCCTTTCGCTCCCTGTATTTTACCCCTGCCACCTTTAGAATTTGAAAGAGAGTATTCCAGTCAACATTGTCAAAAGCGTTCTCTAAGTCAACAAATGCTGGAAACGTAGGTTTGCCTTTCCTTAACCTTCCTTCTAAGATAAGTCATAGGAACAGTATTGTCTCACGTGTTCCAACATATCTATGGAATCCAAACAGATCTTCCCCGAGGTCGGCTTCTACCAGTTTTTCCATTCGTCTGTAAGGAATTCGCGTTAGTATTTTGCAGCTGTGACTTATTAAACTGATAGTTCGGTAATTTTCACATCTGTCAACACCTGCTTTCTTTGGGATTGGAATTATTATATTCCTCTTAAAGTCTGAGGGTATTTCACCTGTCTTGTACATCTTGCTCACCAGATGGTAGAGTTTTGTCAGGACTGGCTCTCTCAAGGCCGTAAGTAGTTCTAATGGAATGTTGTCTACTCCCGAGGCCTGGTTTCAACTCAGGTCTTTCAGGGCTCTGTCAAACTCTTCACGCAGTATCGTATCTCCCATTTCATCTTCATCTACATCCTCTTCCATTTCCATAATATTATCCTCAAGTACATCGCCCTTGTATAGACCCTCTATCTACTCCTTCCACCTTTCTGCTTTCCCCTCTTTGCTTAGAACTGGATTTCCATCTGAGCTCTTGATATTCATGCACGTGTCTCTCTTTTCTCCAAAGGTCTCTTTAATTTTCCTGTAGGCAGTATCTATCTTACCCCTAGTGAGATAAGCCTCTACATCCTTACATTTGTCTTCTAGCCATGCCTGCTTAGCCATTTTGCACTTCCTGTCGATCTCATTTTTGAGACGTTTGTTTCCTTTTTGCCTGCTTCATTTACTGCATTTTTATATTTTCTCCTTTCATCAATTAAATTCAATATTTCTTCTGTTACCCAAGGATTTCTATTAGCCCTCGTCTTTTTACCTACTTGATCCTCTGCTGCCTTCACTACTTCATCCCTCAGAGCTGCCCATTCATCTTCTACTGTATTTCTTTCCCCCATTCCTGTCAATTGTTCCCTTATGCTGTCCCTGAAACTCTGTACAACCTCTGGTTTAGTCAGTTTATCCAGGTCCCATCTCCTTAAATTCCCACCTTTTTGCAATTTCTTCACTTTTAATCTACAGTTCATAACCAATAGATTGTGGTCAGAGTCCACGTCTGCCTCTGGAAATGTCTTACAATTTAAAATCTGGTTCCTAAATCTCTGTCTTACCATTATATAATCTATCTGATACCTTTTAGGATCTCCAGGATTCTTCCATGTATACAACCTTCTTTTATGATTCTTGAACCAAGTGTTAGCTATGATTAATTTATGCTCTGTGCAAAATTCTACCAGACGGCTTCCTCTTTCATTTCTTAGCCCCAATCTGTATTCACCTACTATGTTTCCTTCTCTCCCTTTTCCTACTGTCAAATTCCAGACACCTATGACTATTAAATTTTCGTCTTCCTTCACTACCTGAATAATTTCTTTTATCTCATCATACATTTCATCAATTTCTTCGTCATCTGCAGAGCTAGTTGGCATATAAACTTGTACTTCTGTAGTAGGCGTGGGCTTCGTGTCTACTTGGCCACAATAATGTATTCACTATGCTGTTTGTAGTAGCTTACTCGCACTCCTGTTTTTTTTATTCATTATTAAACCTACTCCTGCATTACCCCTATTTGATTTTGTATTTACAACCCTGTATTCACCTGACCAGAAGTCTTGTTCCTCCTGCCACCGAACTTCACTAATTCCCACTATATCTAACTTTAACTATCCATTTCCCTTTTTAAATTTTCTAACCTACCTGCCCGATTAAGGGATCTGACATTCCATGCTCCGATCCGTAGAATGCCAGTTTTCTTTTTCCTGATAACGACGTCCTCTTGAGTAGTTCCCACCCGGAGATCCGAATGGGGGTCTATTTTACCTCCGGAATATTTGACCCATGAGGACGCCATCGTCATTTAACCATACAGTAAAGCTGCATGCCCTCGGGAAAAATTACGGCTGTAGTTTCCCCTTGCTTTCAGCCGTTCGCAGTACCACAACAGCAAGGCTGTTTTGGTTAGTGTTACAAGGCCAGATCAGTCAATCATCCAGACTGTTGCCCCTGCAACTACTGAAAAGGCTGCTGCCCCTCTTCAGGAGATATGCAGCCTTTATTTATTTAATTACTTTTACAAATAATATTATCGAAGAATAGTGTGTGTGTGTGTGTGTGTGTGTGTGTGTGTGTGTGTGTGTGTGTGTGTGTGTGTGTGTACGCACATGCCTCTCTGCTGAATTCTTTCTTCACAATGAAGTAATATGCTAAAAGGCATTAGTAATTAAACATCTTAAATTGAATGAACTTAGAGATGTTTAAATCTCCAAACTCTGCTAATATTTTATTGCTCAATATTTTTAATTTCCAGTTACAGCTTTTTTGTGCACACCCAGTCAATATGTAAACGAGATTTTGTTTATTCATTTCCTCCATTTATAACTGTTAGTAGGATTCTGCACTGTCTGCAGATATGAATGTGGTATTTAGTCACTACCAACTTACAGAGAACAAGGTAATAATTTCAGCAAAATTATTACTCACACTTTTGATACCTTCTCACCTACATCTGAACTCAGAGGTGACACAAGCATCAAATGTCTCAGTTCTGTCCGATTTGCATTGACTAATCTCGCCTGCTGTGTTCACTTGTAGATGTCCGTATTCCACTCAATTCTGTCCTATTGCATACTGTAGATAAGATCCCCCCCCCCCCCCCCCATGAACCACGGTCCTTGTCGTTGATGGGGAGGCTTGTGTGTCTCACCAATACAGATGGCCGTACTGTAGGTGGAACCACAATGGAGGTGTATGTGTTGAGATGCCAGACAAACATGTGGTTCCTGAAGAGAGGCAGCAGCCTTTTCAGTAGTTGCACGGGCAAAAATCTGGATGATTGACTGAGCTGGCCTTGTAACACTAACCAAAATGGCCGTGCTGTGCAGGTACTGCGAACAGCTGAGAGCAAGGGAAACCTACGGCCAGAATTTTTCCTGAGGGCATGCAGCTTTACTGTATGATTAAATGATGATGGCGTCCTCTTGGGTCAAATATTCCGGAGGTAAAATAGTCCCCCATTCGGATCTCCGGGCGGGAACTACTCAGGAGGATGTCGTTATCAGGAGAAAGAAAACTGGCGTACTACGGATCGGAGCGTGGAATGTCAGATCCCTTAATCGGGCAGGTAGGTTAGAAAATTTAAAAAGGGAAATGGATAGGATAAAGTTAGATATAGTAGGAATTAGTGAAGTACGGTGGCAGGAGGGACAAGACTTTTGGTCAGGTGAATACAGGGTTATAAATACAAAATCAAATAGGGGTAATGCAGGAGTAAGTTTAATAATGAATAAAAAAATAGGAGTGCGGGTAAGCTACTACAAACAGCATAGTGAATGCATTATTGTGGACAAGATAGACACGAAGCTGACACCTACTACAGTAGTACAAGTTTATATGCCAACTAGTTCTGCAGATGATGAAGAAATTGATGAAATGTGTGATGAGATAAAAGAAATTATACAGGTAGTGAAGGGTGATAAAAATTTAATAGTCATGGGTGACTGGAATTTGAGTGTAGCAAAAGGGAGAGAAGGAAACATAGTAGGTGAATATGGATTGGGGGTTGGAAATGAAAGGAAGCCGCCTGGTAGAATTTTGCACAGAGTATAACTTAATCATAGCTAACACTTGGTTCAAGAATCATAAAGGAAGGTTGTATACATGGAAGATCCTGGAGATACTAGAAGGTATCAGATAGACTATATAATGGTAAGAGAGAGATTTAGGAAACAGGTTTTAACTTGTAAGACATTTCCAGGGGCAGATGTGGACTCTGACCACAATCTATTGGTTATGAACTGTAGATTAAAACTGAAGAAACTGGAAAAAGGCGTCAATTTAATGAGATGTGACCTGGATAAACTGACTAAACCAGAGTTTCAGGGAGAGCATAAGGGAACAATTGACAGGAATGGGGGAGAGAAATACAGTAGAAGAAGAATGGGTAGTTTTGAGGGATGGAATAGTGAAGTCAGCAGAGGATCAAGTAGGTAAAAAATTGAGGGCTAGTAGAAATCCTTGGGTAAAGAAGAAATATTGAATTTAATTGATGAAAGGAGAAAATAAAAAAATGCATTAAATGAAGCAGGCAAAAAGGAATACAAATGCCTCAAAAATGAGATCAACAGGAAGTGCAAAATGGCTAAGTAGTGATGGCTAGAGGACAAATGTAAGGATGTAGAGGCTTCTCTCACTAGGGGTAAGATAGATACTGCCTACAGGAAAATTAAAGAGACCTTGTATGAATATCAAGAGCTCAGATGGAAACCCAGTTCTAAGCAAAGTAGGGAAGCAGAAAGGTGGAAGGAGTATATAGAGGGTCTATACAGGGGTGATGTACTTGAGGACAATATTAGGGAAATGGAAGAGGATGTAGATGAAGATGAAATGGGAGATACGATACTGCGTGAAGAGTTTGACAGAGCCCTGAAAGACCTGAGTCGAAACAAGGCCCCGGGAGTAGACAACATTCCATTAGAACTACTGACAGCCTTGGGAGAGCCAGTCATGACAAAACTCTACCATCTGGTGAGCAAGATGTATGAGACAGGTGAAATACCCTCAGACTTCAAGAAGAAAATAATAATTCCAATCCCAAAGAAAGCAGGTGTTGACAGATGTGAAAATTACCGAACTATCAGTTTAATAAGTCACAGCTGCAAAATACTAACGCGAATACTTTACAGAAGAATGGAAAAACTAGTAGTTAAGCTGGCCTCAGAATATCGGATTGTATTCTGTAAAAATGTTGGAACACGTGAGGCAATACTGACTCTACGACTCATCTTAGTAGCTAGATTAAGGAAGGGCAAACCTACGTTTCTAGCATTTGTAGACTTAGAGAAAGCTTTTGACAATGTTGACTGGAATACTCTCTTTCAAATTACGAAGGTGGCATGGGTAAAATACAGGGAGCGAAAGGCTATTTACAATTTGTACAGAAACCAGATGGCAGTTATAAGAGTTGAGGGACATGAAAAGGAGGCAGTGGTTGGGAAGGGAGTAAGACAGGGTTGTAGCCTCTCCCCGATGTTATTCAATCTGTATATTGAGCAAGCAGAAAAAGGAGACAAAAGAAAAATTCGGAGTAGGTATTAAAATCCACGGAGAAGAAATACAAACTTTGAGGTTCACCAATAACAGTATAATTCTGTCAGAAACAGCAAAGGACTTAGAAGAACAGTTGAATGGAATGGACAGTGTCTTGAAAGGAGGATATAAGATGAACATCAACAAAAGCAAAACGAGGATAATGGAATGTAGTCGAATTAAGTCAGGTGATGCTGAGGGAAGTAGATTAGGAATTAAGACACTTAAAGTAATAAAGGAGTTTTGTTATTCGGGGACAAAAAAACTGATGATGGTCGAAGTAGAGAGGATATAAAATATAGACTGGCAATGGCAAAGAAAGCATTTCTGAAGAAGAGAAATTTGTTAACATCAAATGCACAAACAGTGCCCGAACTCTTACGGGAATTGGCAACGCGCTGCAAGTAATGAATATAATGGGCGGGGGCACTACGAATGTAGTGCGGGACAATACGTTGAGAATGTGGGTTTCGTGGGAGGCGTGCCAGAGATAAATCCCTGCAGTCGCACTATCCTCTGTGTCCTCGGTGGCTCAGATGGATAGAGCGTCTGCCATGTAAGCAGGAGATCCTGGGTTCGAGTCCTGGTCGGGGCACACAGTTTCATCTGTGCCAGTTGACATATGTCAATGCCTGTAAGCAGCTGAGGGTGTTCATTTCATTGTAATAAAATAGTAGCATTTAGGTTTTGAAACCACATATCGCACTGAGTGCATTTGCCACTGTATTTAGGTTCTGCATCAAGTGCCTCCTCATTATAAACTTCAGTAAATTTTGTAGATGTTGGTTCTGTAAAACTTTGTGCAACTTCTTCCACTTTTCTTTCTACATACTGTTGTATTCTTGTGCTTCTTATCTTACCTGGCCATTTAAAAGGGGACCTATTAGAGACTAAATAAGATATGCTAACATTCAACACATCAACTACTTCACACTCAGGAATATAAACATCTGCATTGTCTTCCTCAGATCACATTCCAGGGATGATGATTATTCAGGTAGCCTACAACAAGAAGTTCAGTGAAATTTCTTGTTGTAGTGAGTATAACCATTCCTGCACAACGGATGTGATGGTAACACAGTTAGTTCAGGACCGAGGTATTTCTGCAACACCTCTGACAGATTTCCAACAATTGGGAAGCGTTTTCACTCTCAAACACCATCTTCTTGTCTTTCTTCATCTTCCGCACACATCATTCTTTCATTCCTGTATTTCCTCACTGACATCGTATCTGACAAAAAGTTCAAACAAAAAAACAAAACTCTGTGCAGAACAATTCATGTGTAAGTTCTCATTCATTTGTTATAAATGGAAGAAAGATGGAAACAGTGTTGTCAATATGCATGTTCTACATTAGAAATTCAGTGATGTGAAATATGCAGAATGTTGAAAAATTTCTGACACTTTACACAGAAAAAATATTGCCCACTTTGATTGCAGTAACTACTAAGACATTAAGCAAAGAATATGTTGCACAGTTTTTATTAGTTTAAAATGAAAATATTTTATTTATTAACACAGGTGATACAGAGGTCTGACGTACATTTTTTCCACAGAAATTCACGATTGAGATATTGTGGCTTGTATAATTTGACATGAAATTGCCCTGCCTGACATTCTCTTACATACCTTAAATAAAAGTGACACGCACGAAATCTTTAGTGATACTTATTCTGTGGAATAACTGTTAACTTTCTGTCCACAGAAATGGAATCGCCAACACTTGCCTGCAAGCCGCCGTACGACGTACTGTTTTGCGTCTTTGCCTATCTGCCCATCCCTGAGTTGGTCCGATGTGCTACTGTGTGCAAGCAGTGGTACAAAATTGTGACAGGATTCACCCACCTGTGGAAAGGGAAAAGGTATGTCAGCAATAGAAGTCCGAGAGAATCTGCCGAGACGTGCGCCGTATTGTCCATCGTACCGCTGTTGCAGGAAATCGAAATCAAGGTGGCCAAAATGTTTGAGGTGAAAATTTACTACCCGCAGTTGTTTCTGTCAGTGACCAACATGTCTGACATACGAGCTGTGCAGGACTGTCAGAGACTAGGGTCCATGCACGTGACAACTGATATCAGCATTGCAGATATTGTATTCTCTTCTCGTTCGCCTATCTGTTTTACAGCGCTCCGGACGCTGAAGATCGTCAGAGGGAACCCGACACTGACACTCTTCAAGCCGGGCACTAGGGCAGAATGTGCCATCATCTCTGCCCTGGAGCTGTGCCCGTTTCTCACAGAGCTGAGCCTCGACGTAGAGTCCCTGTCGGCGAACTACTTGGACTCTCTGGAAGGGCTCGGCCGGCTGGAGGTTCTGAGAATCCACTGCCGCAGTCTGAACGACCTGACATTCCTACGGCACTGCTCGGATAAACTGGAGGAACTGGAACTGGAAAGTTGCGACGACTTGCCTTCGGCTGCGTACGCGGAGCTCCGCCACCTAGGGAAACTGCAGATGTTGCGGCTGTGCGACTGCCGTGTGGGGGGAGCGGATATGGAGGTGGCCGCGGCAGGTCTGAGGTCTCTCGAGAAGCTGCAGTTGGACCGTTGCGGAATGCTCTCGGACCTGTCCTTCTTGCGGTTCTGCAGCCAGCTGCGGGAGCTCCGCGTCGAGGCCGAGGACGTGGTGCTGACTGGTCTGAAGCACCTGCCCACCGGACTCCGCTCGCTCTGCCTCGTCAACAACGCTCTGACCGGTGACGAACTCTCTGAGGTGCTCCCGTTCCTGCGGCTGCTCGAGGAACTGAACCTCTGCAACACGGAGCTGGTCCAACTGGGCTTCCTCCGCTACTGTCGCAGACTGCGCCGCCTCTGCCTCAAGAACTCTACCTGGCCCGACACGTCGGAACTGTCGAGCCCGTGCAATCTGACGCGGCTCGAGACGTTGGTCCGAGAAGGTGCGGGGACGATGTGGACGTACTCTCCGGAACGGTGTCGTCACTGCCGCGACTGGACACTCTGTCGCTGGCCTACGTACAGGACGCCGCCGGGAGGTCCCTCAGCCAGTGGTCGCAACGTCGCGCTTTGTTGCTTTTCTGAGTTTACGGGTTGGAGGTGGATGCCCATCGGGAACTTGAACACCTGAATAATTTGACCCTTTCTCCTTGTATGTCTCCACTTAGTGTGCAACTTTACCAGTGAAGTCATCCAATTGAGTCTGCCCCAAGTAAAAATCTATTGCTCGGATTGCTTTGTATAAACTTCTGTTACACGAGCTTTTCTAAGCAGAGGTGTCAACACCTGTATAGATTGATGTATATTTATTTGCCACGTATGTTCATTTGCTCAATAAATGTTTCCCTGTGTAGTAGTGTGTGTGTGTGTGCACCTTTTTCTATCTTACTGGCGGATTAAAACTGTGTGCCATGTCAGGATACAAACTCGAACCTCACTTTTTGTGAGTTCTCCAGTCACGTTCCACAATATCCCACACAACTTCACTTCTGCCACTACCACTTCTCCTACCATCCAAAGTTAAAAAGGACTTCCCTGCATACTTTACTGGCCTAGCACACCTAAGAAAAAAGATGTCGAGGGAAACCGTTTACAAAAAGAACCTCTGAGCTGCTGAGTGAACACTTAACTCTGGAAACTACACCTTGGCTTTGGCTAATCTGTTTCTCAAAAGTCTCACTTCTTCTAGTAGTTGCTAGTCCTGTGAGGTATGCAGAAGAATATCTGTGATATTTGGATGGTAGTACAAGAGGAGAAAGAGTCGTGACTACAAAACTGAATAAGTAAGAGTATTGCTCGTGATGGCAAGGTTTCTGCCTCAAGTTTCAGTACAGCATACAGTTTTAATCTGCCAAGAATGTTTTCTGCAAGTGATATTTGAACGATTTCTCATTGAATATATGACCCTCCCCTAATTTAACATCTCATTTATAGGTGCAGAAAGAGAGAGAGAGAGAGAGTGTGTGCGTGTGTGTGTGTGTGTGTGTGTGTGTGTGTGTGTGTGTGTGTGTGTCATAACATATCACTTTACACTGTAGAGATCTGTTACACTTAATAGTTCCCCATTGAGATGGATGATGCTATGGGAGTCGCAGCTCCTTCGGTATTCTGTTCCAAACGTATAATTAAAATTCATAACACCTTACGTTGCAGTGAACTAGTCTCTACATTTTAAAAGATCTTCAACCCATCCTAGGTTTGTTTCAAACTGTTAAGTGTACATGGTCTTAAATTAGTCCGTGGATTTAACGTTCAATCCAGTCAGAAGAATTCTGTTTTCACACTAATCTTCTTCATACCATCTTGTTCTCTTCTAAATTTATTAACAGGAATATGTGCAAAACACACACACACACACACACACACACACACACACACACACACACGTACGTTTGTCTGTACCATAAAGTACATTCCGTGTTCGACTAATTACTGCTAATCGTTGTTACTCATGAAACAGGTAAGTCATTCTTCAGCATAGAAAATTAATCCACATTGGTTTTTGGAGCCAGTAGGCCAGAGGAATTGCAGAGAGACTAATTACATCAAAATAAAGACCTTCCCATAAGAACATTTACAAACCAAACCATGTAGTTCAGCACTCGTATAAAAATGTTCGAAACTGCGATTACTAACAATTAATTTAGCTTGTGAAAACCTGCTAAGCCTGGATACATGCATTTTATCATCCAGAAGCTTATCTATAAATATGTGTCCTTCTTCTAGATTTTATAGCATCTGACAAGTACTATTGGTTGTGCTAAAGTTGTAAGCAAGCAAGTTTTACGTACATGGCTCTACTTACATAATCGTAAATTGTTTTGGTGCGGAGTTGAAGATCAAGAGGGACTTGTAATTCTTTGTTGCTCCTTACTCGATACTTGTGTTCTCTATGTCTTATGTAGACAACAAAACTCAGGTGCACTCTCCGTTTTTCATTCATTTCGCCAAATATGTAACTTGAAGGAGCTGCACTATCCAAATAAATTCTTCCGCATTACTATCTCAGTGTGAGTCTTCAAATAATGGAATCCTACCATTGTAAAACAGTTGAACACACTAAATCATGCAGAAAAATACTAACACCACAATTCTAAATTGTTACAGCGGTATTGTTCCTCTATCTCGTTTTACTTCTTTTACGGTATAGGTCCTACCTCGATGGCATGTTGTAGTGGTCTTCAGTCCTGAGACTGGTTGGATGCAGCTCTCCATGCTACTCTATCCTGTGCTAGCTTCTTCATTTCCAAGTAACTACTGCACCCTACATCCCTCTGAATCTGCTTCGTGTATTCATCTCTTGGTCTCCCTCTACAATTTTTACCCTCCATGTTGCCCTCCAATACTAAATTGGTGATCCCTTGATGCCTCGGAACATATCCTACCAACTGATCCCTTCTTCTAGACACGTTGTGCCACAAATTCCTCTTCTCCACAATTCTATTCAGTACCTCCTCATTACTTACTTGATCTACCCATGTAATGTTCAGCATTCTTCTGTAGTACTACATTTCAAAAGCTTCTATTCTCTTTTTGTCTAAACGACTTATTGTCCCTGTTTCACATTGATACATGGCTGCACTCCATACAAATGCTTTTAGAAAAGACTTCCTGACATTTAGATCTGTACTCGATGTTAACAAATTTCTCTTCTTCAGAAACGCTTTCCTTGCCACTGCCAGTCTACATTTTATATCCTCCCTACTTCCACCATCATGTTATTTGGCTCCCCAAATAGCAAAACTCCTCTACTACTTTAAATGTCTCATTCCCTAATCTAATTCCCTCAGAATCGCCTGATTTAATTAGATTACATTCAATTATCCTCGTTTTGCTTTTGTTGATGTTAATCTTATAGCCTCCTTTCAAGACACTGTCCGTTCAGTTCAACTGCTCTTCCAGGTCCTTTGTAGTCTCTGACAGTATTAGTGTCATCAGTTTTTAATTTTTCTCCATGGATTTTAATTCCTACTCCAAATTTTTTCTTTTGTTTCCTTCACTTCTTGCCCAATGTATATATTGAGTCCACCTAACTGAATCGTATTGTGGGGCATTAATTGTGAAGCAGCGTTCTACCCTTCAACCACTTTTCTATCCTCAAGGTAGTGTACTCCCTTTTGTAGCTAGAACTTATGTTAGGACAGCCTATCTTACCTGACGGCTGTGGCTCACATGCTGTCATCTTCCCCAAGTTCATGTTATTAAAGATTTACAAATTATCCTCGACCTGTGCTAAACTGCAGCTGAATAGGTATTGTTTAATATGCTATTTATTATTCTATTTTATAACAAATTTTTATTGTATAGGTCTTTTACTTCCATATCACCTGTTTTTACTGGTGAATGCAGTTAAGTGTTTACAGTATATTGAAATGATCATCAACATTCCCCAGTTTTCTACATTCCTTCCCTTTCCTTGGTGAAGTTGCAGCAGGTGATGCTGTTATATTTCAGAGATCAGTATGGGTAGCTATCTCTGAATAGATATCTGATGTCCATCTATACATACAGTCACTAAAATTTACTGACAAAGTGATAGCAAGACACAAGATTCTCACTGCTTGGTAGAAGCAACTGCACCCTTGTGCTATATAGTTATTTATTTTTAATTATAGTCTAAGGTAGTTAAAGAAACTAAAATTCAATGATACAGGTCTTCCTAGACATTTAGTCTTAATGTACGTATGTCTTATCAATTCTGCATTGTACAAACCTTTTTTTGTGGACTGTTCAGGGACTCACACGAAGGAGAACTTAGTTTCTTTTTATATCTTTATGCAAAGATCAGAATAATGATCTTGCTTCGGCTTTTGATATTTCACTACTGCGGTGTGAACACTGTACTGATAGTGTGCCAACACAATGCCCTTGTCATATGTGCACTCTCTTCCATTCCACTGTGCTTTGATCACTTCATAAAAACTAAATGCTAGCTTAGGAATCAAGGAACAGCTAGTTAGATAACAGAATGAAGTGTGGTGTTAAAAACTGTAGATGGAGACAAATGCTAGACTGAAGTAAGCATGTTAGAGCGGATGCAGGCTGCAGTAGTTATGTAGAAATGAAGGGGCTTGCACAGGATGGACTAGCATGGTGAGCTGTATAAAGCCAGTTTTCTGTCTGATGATGAAGACACCTGGATACTATTAAATGATGAACTTAAGAATACCCTTCTTTATTTTTCTTCAAATTTATCTTTTGAATACCTTCTATGTGGCTGTCACATACTAACCAGACATAGCTATTTGATTATGGGTGTGTGGACGCCTGCGGCATTTGCCTCATATCAACATCTTTGTAAGTGATATATAATGATTACTTCACCATTTACTAGTTATGCAGAAATAAGTCAATGATTTCTTTAGAAATTCTGAATCTCATTTGAGGTTACAGACAGATCTGTGGCATAGTCCAAGGTCTAGGGTTAGGTTGGAAAGTGGACTGGTTGTCAGTTGGTGAAACTTTATATATAAAAAATCACATTAGTGTTGTTCTGTGGTGTCGCTGCCAGACACCACACTTGCTAGGTGGTAGCCTTTAAATCGGCCGCGGTCCGTTAGTATACGTCGGACCCGCGTGTCGCCACTATCAGTGATTGCAGACCGAGCACCGCCACACGGCAGGTCTAGTCTAGAGAGACTCCCTAGCACTCGTCCCAGTTGTACAGCCGACTTTGCTAGCGATGGTTCACTGTCTACATACGCTCTCATTCGCAGAGACGAAAGTTTAGCATAGCCTTCAGATACGTCATTTCCTACGACCTAGCAAGGCACCATATTCAGTTACTACAAGGGCTATCCACAAAGTACATTGCGTTTTGGAATTAAAAATAAATAAAGTATTGGAAAATTTTTTATTATATACAGATGAAAGCCCCACTTAAAAACTACTTTTCTACATAGTTGCCATTTAAATTAAGGCACTTATCGTAGCGATAGACGAGCTTGGAAATTCCTTCGTCGTAAAATTCGGCTGCCTGCGCCTTCAACCACGTGGTTACCTCTTCTTGAAGCTGTGCGTTGTCATCAAAACACTGCATAGCCAACCACTTCTTCATTGCTGAGAATAAGTGGAAGTCGCTCGGTGCCAGGTTGGGACTGTACAGCGGATGAGGAAACAACTCCCACTTAAAAGATTCGAGAACTTAACAAGTGGCATTTGCTGTGTGGGCCCGGGCGTTGTCGTGAATCGGCAAGATCTTTGAGCCCAACTTTCCCCTGCGCTTGTTTTGTATTGCTCTTCTGAGGTTGTGCAGAATTTGGCAATACCTTTGAGAGTTTATTGTAGTGCCTCTTCTCAGGAAATCCACAAAAATCACACCGTTTCTGTCCCAAAAGAAGAGGTAACCACGTGGTTGAAGGCGCAGGCGGCCGAATTTTACGACAAAGGAATTTCCAAGTTCGTCCATCGCTACGATAAGTGCCTTAATTTAAACGGCAACTATGTAGAAAAGTAGTTTTTAAGTGTGGCTTTCATCTGTATATAATAAAAAAAAATTCCAATACTTTATTTATTTTTAATTCCAAAACGTAATGTACTTTGCGGATAGCCCTCGTATAAGTACTATCTTCAAGAATGTATTCTGAACAGATAACATTGTGACTCATGTACCGTCCAGAGCGACGTTCATCATTAATGGATTAAAGTTAAGTATCAAACTAATTACGTCCGCTTTCTGAATTCTCATTCCTTGTCATGATCCAGACTTCACGTCAGTATAGTTCTTCCCTCCTCATGCTAAGCTGCTTGAGCTAAAACGCATGCATTTCAGTCTCCACTTGCAACACGGTGTTGGCTCTTCTGCTAACACCAAATGTTCCCCCCTCCCTATGCCTTTTGTAAGAGTAACAAGCAGAGCAATAGTCCAAAATACGAAATGCTATTATTTCATTCATTCATTCATTCACTCACTCACTCACATCTTATGTTTCAAAAATTCTATGGCAGAGCTTACAGCAGCCACTGTGGCTAACAACTTGTGACTTGCACTAATTGACTCAGACTGATAGTTATGAGGATTACCTCAAGATGTGTGTTAGTCCCCCCTCCCCCTATAAACCCCACATCTTGGTTTGAGGTGTCAAGGGATTTACTAGGATTGTTGTAGGAAATTCAACAATACAATTTTTAACTTTTTTATCATATGTTATGGGAACAGATTTTTCTAAGTGAAAATAACAATTGCAGTAAATTTTATCAAGTTATAAGGACAAGGGCCCACAGGAAGTTACACCACATATCATGCAAACAGATATTTTATTTTCTATGAAAATACACATGACAGTCAACAATGTTGTATTTGCAAGATCTCTGTTGGTGCTCATCGCTCTTGTCATTGCCATTCGGTGGCCCAGTGCCTTCATCAGTGACAGAAGGAAGAAGATTCTGGAAGTAGTGGTGATGAACAGGTAGAAACAAGGGCAAAAGTTCACCCACATTCCTTTTTTTTTCTTCTTTTGATTATAGCCTGTGGTCCTGTGTACAGCTTTTATTGAAGTATAACAATGAAATTGTTCAATTTTGAACAGAGTAACTGAGTGACCTATTTTAGACTTCAGCTTGAAGTAAAATTCCACATGCAGTCAAAGAGGTTCCTCGGAGACAAGTGTGAATGGATTACGCTTTTGATACTGAATCCACCACATCTTTGGCCACCGCACTAGTTAATGTTCAGTGTCAGTCTTCCTTTTGGTGACCAAATTCAAGTTTTCCACAGACAAGGAAGTCTTTATCATTACATTATCTTGAGATTTTTCCCACCTCGACTTGGCAACAATAATGTATCAGTCAATGGGACAAAACGCTGTAATTTTGTATTGAAGCAAAATCACCTCGAGAGGGGTGATAGGAATGACCATTTGTGATGAACTTTTTGGTCTAAGATTTTGATGTTATTTTTCTCACGTAAAAACTGTCAATGTCCTCTCTGTTTTCCAATTCCTGTTCTGCCCGACAAGTATAACTGTAAACGAGAACTCACTTTATGGGCAGTGCTCTTGTATTGACGTGTTTGGCTGAATGGGTGCCAGTATCTGGGGAGCTTCAAGATTGTCACTTTATCACAGCAGTACCTGAATACTAATTTCAGGTAGGAGGAATACCAACAAGGTAGGAAAATTAAGACACACGTAAGCTTTCGACCACAGCCTGTGTTGGAAAAAGAGAAGCATTAACCATTCATTCACACGAGGGAGCACACCTCACGCACATGTGACTGCCATCTCCGGCAGCTCAGGAATGGAATTATCACATGGTACGGTTGCAGCCATCTCGAGGAGGGTGGGGAAGGGTAAGGGATAGCAGTGTACGGGTGAGGAATGCCGTTGGGCAGTGTGTGTAGGTACTATAGTGCTAGCAGGTGCAGCATCAGGAGTTTGTAGGGCAGGGAGTTAGAGAAGAAAGGAGACGAGCAGGGGAGATGGGCACATGTGTGGGCAGAGGGTGGCAAAAACAACTTAGGAGATGGGAATGGGGAGGAGGTGATAAGGACTGAGGGAGTAGAAACTTTTGGGTGAATGGTGTGGGGACAGAATGTTACTGCAGCTTGAGGCTGGGATAATTACGTGAGTGGAGAATGTGTTGTAAGCATAATGCCCATCTGCACAGTTCAGAAAATCTGATTGTGGAGACGAGGGTACAGGCAACACCAACTCAAAGGAAGGCCTCGGCGCTTGTTTGTGACGTCACGTCAGCTAGGCCAGGTCTGTTGCAGGCATACTCATAATGGTGGTGTCTCCCTCTCTGACACAGGAAAATGTGAAACTATTGGCGGTAGTTGACCAACACACATTGTTCTGAGAGATTTCTGCAATCAATTAATTGTGCAATTCATTACACTTCTTAACAAATAGTGTACTCCTGAACTTAAATTTCCACCTGTTTTAAGGATTGACATAAAAAAACAACTTCACAGTCCAGCAGCAACAGAATTCGTGCTTCTTTACCTTATTTGTAAATCCGAGGAAGTTACGTTTGTACTGAGTTGCTTTTACAAGAAACTGTGAACATATTGGTGCTCTTCTTTAGGTATCTTGGTTAACTATGGGGTGAGGAGCACTGAATGTTAATGAAATATCTTGCGATTGTACATGTTGGGGGAGGGGGTGGGGGACTGAAGAAGAGGCAAAGAGAGATACTTGCTTGATCAAATAAATTTTTTTTATCTTATAAAGTTTCTCCTTTCAGTTGCAATAGGGGAATATTTATCTTTTCTAATGTGCATGTTTAAAAAAGTTTACGCTCAGCAGTATTTTCGATGTATGAAGCTATTTTGTTTCCTGTTTAGAATTCCTTTCATTGAAAACGACTGTAATCTAATGACTGGCAACAGTTGGACATTTACACATGTAAATTAGTTCACATTTCCAGTGACAATGTCAAACAAAAATGAATAAATAGAAGAAACAAGTTAATTGTAAGGGGGTTGGGGTAAGTTTCGGTAACAAAATGGATCAAGTAAATATAGTTACTTGAATGTAAAATTTCTGAAGCTTGCAATGGGGCAAAGCATCTTCTCATATTGATCTACGTTTGTTTCAACGGGATTCAGTAATACAGAACTATGATCTTCATTTGTAGCTTTACGATAGTAAGAAAATCTTTCATCTAAATAAAACTGTAGAATCCAAAACAAAACCAAACATTTTGTCTAAAAATAAGAGATTTATAGAGACAAGCACGCCCAGGCGTTTCTGCCTGCAACAGACCTGGCGTTCGCTGTGCCTAGAGACGTCATTAACAAGCGCCGAGGCCGTCCTTTGAGTTGGTGTTGGTACAGGTGGCTCGGGTAGTGAAGAAGCCATTGAAATCTGGCATGTAATGTTTAGGGGCATGTTGTGCCACACAGTGGTCTACTTGGCTCTCAGCCACAGTTTGTTGGTGGCTGTTAATCGTGGTGGACAGCAGGTTGGTTGAACCCTGTGGCAAGGGGTTGGGATTGGAGGGTTGTAGGGATGGACTGGGTAAGGACTGGAATAGGGAGGGTGGATTGGGCACGTCTTGCTCCTGGACCTTCCACAGGGTACAGGGTTGTCCCTTAACTGCAACAACTTTTGAATTTTATTTGTTCCTGTAGGATTACATGGTGCACAGTGCACGTACATGTAATAAAGAAAATTTCAAAAAATGCAAAAACCTTCACTATCACATACTTCCTTACTATACTAACTATACTTGCCCCACCCAAGGTTAACTACCTTCGAAAGTTGACCATCGAAAGGTCATTTAGGAAAAAATTTCCACTGTCCTATCCAAGAAGGCTACATCGGATTCGGTGGGTAGCCACCTAGAAGGCATCAATGAGTCGGAGCATTGTCAATCGCCCAATCTTATGCCAGCTCCTAAGTACAGGATCAAACAAGATCAGATCAACAACATTGCAACTCATAATATTAATTCTCTACTTAAAGCAGGAAAACTAAGGAATTTGACAGATGAATTAGATAAACAGAAAATTTTAGTAGCGGGGCTCCAGGAAATGGGAAATACTGCAGAAGAACCATTCGAATCACAAGGCTACAGAATTTACAATGGGAAACCTGGAATAAGGGTTATGAAAGAATGTTCCCAATTTGGAACTGGGTTTATAGTAAATGTGAAAATAATAGATTCAATTATTGATTTTCAAACCACCTCACCTAGAATTGCAACTTTGAGTTTAAAAGTATCCAACCAAATTTATACCATCATTAATGCCCATGCCTCTACTAATGAAAAGAATTTTCTAACAAAGTCTAGGAAAGAAGTGGAATAGTTTTGGGATCTCGTTGACCGAACAATAAACCACGTAAATATTAACAATGTCAAGATCCTGTTAGGGGACTTAAGCGCCCAACTTGGAAGAGAAAAGAAATACCAGGATATCATTGGAAAATGGGCTCTACATAAACAAACAAATAAGAATGGTCAAAGACTTGTTGAACTCTGTAGGGAACACAAACTGATCTCAAAGTCCACATACTTCAAAAGAAGGCCAAACAAACTTAAAACTTGGAAACATCCTGATTTGAGAAAAGGAGAATGGCAACTGGATCATGTATTTATGGACAAAATCTTCTACAGAGAAATCTACAATGTTAAAGTATTAAGAAGGGTAGATGCAGGTCCAGATCATTAAATTGTCAAAATCAAAATTAAGTTCACACCACTAAAAAAGAAACCAAAATGCAATAAATGAAAGAGGAACTTCAATCCCCACCAATAATTAGAAATGATAAATATAGAGAAGATACACAAAATATAAAACTGACAGATAATTTAGAAGAACTGGTTCAGACACTCACGCAACAAGCAGAAAATTTAGCCCCATTGAACCCACATAAAGACGTCTCTGCTGGAGCTCAGAATGTGACAAAATTCGTGAAGAAAGACATCATGCATGGATAAAATTTCAAACACACAAAACAGAAGAAAATGCAACCAAGCTCAAAAATATCAGGAAAAAGTTCACACAGATTATCAGGCAAACCAAGAGTCAATCACAGAAAGATCTAATCGACTCCATAGAAGAAAATTACCATAAAAGCAATTCCGGAGACTTTTACAAAATTTTTGGAAGACAATTACAAAAATTTGCCCCTCCCACGTTAATGCTGTAAAGGGAAGATGGAAAAATGGCACATAATGACAAGGAAAATGCTAAAATCATGGCAAAAGCATTTAGTAAACTTTTGAATTGTGAAGAACCCAAGGAACTTTTAGTAATTAATACATGCACACCCATCAAGACTCCATCTGATCTCATAAACCCTCCAACAATCCAAGAGGTGGAAACAGCACTTGGAGGGATGAAAAATTATAAGGCATGTGGAGAACACCAAGTTTTTGCAGAAATGTGGCAGTGATATAGTTCGAACATCCTTACACATAGCCCTAACAAAAATCTGGATAACAGGAAAGTTTCCCAAACATTGGACCACAGCCATAATCCATCCACTCCACAAAAAAGGAGATAAAAGCAACCCAGATAATTACAGAGGTATCTCTCTCTTAGACTGCACATACAAGATTTTCTCCAGAATCCTACACATGAGGATCAAAGAGCAACTAGAGGAAGAATTAGGTGAATACCAAGGAGGCTTCAGACCTTGGAGAAGCTGTGCAGAACAGATCATCACTTTAAAATTAGCCATAGCATATTACAAGAAATGAAATAAACCTCTTGTAAAAACCTTTGTGGACTTTAAAAACGCATATGACTGTATCCATAGACCTTCAGTGTTAAAAATTTTAAGAAATTTTGGGCTCCATACAAAATTAACCAAATTGATGGACTCACCTTAACCAACACTGTATCGAAACTCAAGTTCAGGGGGGAACTCTCTGAGCCGTTCATCATAAAAACAGGTTTAAGACAAGGAGATTGCTTGGCACCCCTGCTGTTGAACTGTGCTTCAGAATACATCATGAGGGAAAAGTACAAGATTAACCTAAAAAACATCCCTATTGGAAGACCCAAAGACAAAATGAGTTTAAATTTTCTAGGATTGGCTGATGACTTTGCTCTCTTGTCCAACAGTATTCAGGAAACCAAACAAGTTATCTCACTGCAGGAAATAGCACAGAAATTTAGTCTTGGAATATCCTTTGAAGAAGCAGTCTTCTACATCTACATCTACATCCATACTCCACAAGCCACCTGACGGTGTGTGGCGGAGGGTACCTCGAGTACATCTATCGGTTCTCCCTTCTATTCCAGTCTCGTATTGTTCGTGGAAAGAAGGATTGTCGGTATGCTTCTGTGTGGGCTCTAATCTCTCTGATTTTATCCTCACGGTCTCTTTGCCAGATATACGTAGGAGGGAGCAATATACTGCTTGACTCCTCGGTAAAGGTATGTTCTCGAAACTTCAACAAAAGCCCGTACCGAGCTACTGAGCGTCTCTCCTGCAGAGTCTTCCACTGGAGTTTATCTATCATCTCCGCAATGCTTTCGCGATTACTAAATGATCCTGTAACGAAGCGCGCTGCTCTCCATTGGATCTTCTCTATCTCTTCTATCAACCCTATCTTGTACAGATCCCACACTGCTGAGCAGTATTCGAGCAGTGGGCGAACAAGCGTACTGTCACCCACTTCCTTTGTTTTTGGATTGCATTTCCTTAGGATTCTTCCAATGAATCTCAGTCTGGCATCTGCTTTACCAACCATCAACTTTATACGATCATTCCATTTTAAATCACTCCTAATGCATACTCCCAGATAATTTATGGAATTAACTGCTTCCAGTTGCTGACCTGCTATATTGTAGCTAAATGATAAGGGATCTTTCTTTCTATGTATTCGCAGCACATTACACTTGTCTACATTGAGATTCAATTGCCATTCCCTGCACCATGCGTCAATTCCCTGCAGATCCTCCTGCATATCAGTACAATTTTCCACTGTTACAACCTCTTGATATACCACAGCATCATCCGCAAAAAGCCTCAGTGAACTTCCTATGTCATCCACAATGTCATTTATATATATTGCGAATAGCAACAGTCCTATGACACTCCCCTGCGGCACACCTGAAATCATGTTAACTGACCCACCACTCATAAACAAAATTGTCATAGGAACCCAAGAAATCAAAATTGTAGATAAATTTAAATATCTGGGAGAAATCATAACATATAACCTCAATGAAAAGCTGACATGGCATAACAGAATAAACGAATTGACTAGAGCACAGTATACCACCAAGAACACCTACAGCAAAAAGAGCCTGTCAATAGCAACAAAATTAAAACACTACAAGTCAATCAACCAGAAATAACATACACAAGTGAAACCTTCTTCAAAACAACTAACACTGCGCAAATAGACAAAATACTCAAAAGAGAGAGAAGAATCATCAGGACGTGCATCAACAAATCGTACCAGAAAGATGGACTCTGGAGAGTAGCTACAAATGAAACAGACTACAAGGAAATAGAACCGGTAATGAGTGCAATCAGGAAGAAACACACTTTGTTTTTGACATCTAATCAGAACACCAGAGAACAGGATTATCAGGAGAAAAACACAAAAATTGTGGAACAGTAAGTACAGCATTAAGTGGATTACAGAAATCAAAGAAAATATGGTTGAGTTACGGATTACTTTGAAAGACCTAAGAAACAAAACTGACAAAACCAGGAAACTTACAAACAAACCAGACTGCAAATGAGAATCAACAAACAGACAATGGGAAGGGTGATTTCCGATGAAGAAAGAAGGATAAGATCCGAGAGAATGAAGAAGTACTGGGCTGACAGAAAACTGGAAGTTTCTTTGTATAAAGTTGGCTAGAGTGGTCCAATGAAGGCCATAAAATGCAAATAAATCAAATAAATACTAACATCACTGATTATAATTAACAATATTAACAAATTAAATGTGGGCAGTTCTCATCAACACTGTAAAGTTCCTTTTCACCAGATAGTCTTTTAGGTTCTTCAAAAACTTAGTGTCATGTACGTTGTCATGCAGTGTTTTAGGCAGACTTCTTAGTAATTTGGTACCTCAGTACTGGGGTCCTTTTTCAAGCATTGTCAGTCAGTGGGGTATGCTTTGTATGTCATTCTTCCTCTGGGAAATTGTAGGTGGGTACACTAGCATTTGTAGTCCACACTGCACCGTCTTTTGTGACACACAGTTTTATGTATGTAAAATGAGGAATAAGTTAAGATGCCTAGTCTTTTGAAGCAGTTTCTGCATGTTTCAGAAGTCTTTCTTCTTAATATGATTCTGCCTGCCTGCCTTTTTTAAAATTTGAACAGCCTTTTTATTTCTTGAATGTTTGACCTACCCCACACTTTCACTCCATACTGCAGGTATGGTTTGAAGAGTCCGTGGAATTCTGTGCACAGAAGCTGTTTGTCTGTAGCTGCCTCATTATAAATGTGACAGAGCTGAGTTTTTGACAGGCAGTGTTAATATGTTGTTTCCATTTCAGATTGTTATCCACTGTAATACCTAAGAATCTAGTGGATTCTACTTCTTCTAGTCTCATTTCATCCACCTCTAGATCCATGTGCTCAGTCTTATCTTTCTTTGTGAACACTGCATACATTTTTTTTTTTTTTTTAATGCTCAGTAGTCTCAAATGCACTTCCTGTCAATCTCAGGAAGTGCAAAACTGCTAAGCAGGGATGGCTAGAGGACAAATGTAAGGATGTAGAGGCTTCTCTCACTAGGGGTAAGATAGATACTGCCTACAGGAAAATTAAAGAAACCTTTGGAGAAAAGAGAACCACTTGTAAGAATATCAAGAGCTCAGATGGAAACCCATTTCGAAGCAAACAAGGAAAGCAGAAAGGTGGAAGGAGTATACAGAGGATCTATACAAGGGCGATGTACTTCAGGACGATATTATGGAAATGGAAGAGGATGTAGATGAAGATGAAATGGGAGATACAATACTGCGTGAAGAGTTTGACAGAGCACTGAAAGACCTGATTTGAAACAAGGCCCCCCGAGTAGACAACATTCCATTAGAACTACTGATAGTCTTTGGAGAGCCAGCCCTGACAAAACTCTACCATCTGGTGAGCAAGATGTATGAGACAGGTGAAATACCCTCAGACTTCAAGAAGAATATAATAATTCCAATCCCAAAGAAATCAGGTGTTGCCAGATGTGAAAATTATCAAACTATAAGTTTAATAAGACACAGCTGCATAATACTAATGCGAATTCTTTACAGACTAATGGAAAAACTGGTAGAAGTCGACCTCGGGGAAGATCAGTTTGGATTCCGTAGAAATGTTGGAAAATGTGAGGCAATACTGTCCTTACGACTTATCTTAGAAGAAAGATTAAGGAAAGGCAAACCTACGTTTCTAGCAGTTGTAGACTTAGAGAAAGCTTTTGACAATGTTGAGTGGAATACTCTCTTTCAAATTCTGAAGGTGGCAGGGGTAAAATACAGGGAGCGAAAGGCTATTTACAATTTGTACAGAGACCAGATGGCAGTTATAAGAGTCGAGGGGCATGAAAGGGAAGCAGTGGTTGGGGAGTGAGTGAGACAGGGTTGTAGCCTCTCCCCGAAGTTATTCAATCTGTATATTGAGCAAGCAGTAAAGGAAACAAAAGAAAAATTCAGAGTAGGAATTAAAATCCAAGGAGAAGAAATAAACTTTGAGGTTCGCCGGGACTTGGAAGAGCAGTTGAACGGAATGGACAGTGTCTTGAAAGGAGGGTATAAGATGAACATCAACAAAAGCAAAATGAGGATAATGGAATGTAGTCGAATTAAGTCGGGTGATGCTGAGGGAATTAGATTAGGAAATGAGACACTTAAAGTAGTAAAGGAGTTTTTCCATTTGGGGAGCAAAATTACTGATGATGGTTGAAGTAGAGAGGATATAAAATGTAGACTGGCAATGGCAAGGAAAGCGTTTCTGAAGAAGAGAAATTTGTTAACATCGAGTATTGATTTAAGTGTCAGTAAGTCGTTTCGAAAGTATTTGTGTGGAGTGTAGCCATGTATGGAAGTGAAATGTGGATGATAAATAGTTTGGACAGCAAGAGAATAGAAGCTTTCAAAATGTGGTGCTGCAGAAGAATGCTGAAGATTAGATGGGTAGATCACACAACTAATGAGGATGTATTGAATAGAATTGGGGAGAAGACGAGTTTGTGGTGCAACTTGACAAGAAGAAGGGACCGGTTGGTAGGACATGTTCTGAGGCATCAAGGGATCACAAAGTTAGCATTGGAGGGCTGCGTGGAGGGTAAAAATCGTAGAGGGAGACCAAGAGATGAATACACTAAGCAGATTCAGAAGGTAGTAGGTTGCAGTAGGTACTGGGAGGTGAAGAAGCTTGCACAGGATAGATTAGCATGGAGAGCTGCATCAAACCAGTCTCAGGACTGAAGACCACAGCAACAACAACAGTCTCAAATGATTTGGAGAGGTGCAGAAACACTGCAGATACAACTTGTTGTTCATCTAAGGACTGTATAAAGCATTCTGTCAGACTGAACCGTGCTGTGATGGTATGGGAATGTTGTATTTGGCCAGATAATCAACTAGTCTATTATGCATAAGCATTTGCAGGATTTTTGAGAAATCTGATATCAGTGAAACCGGCCTGTAAGTGTTGGTGTCATCCTTATCCTCTTTCTTGTACACTGGTACACCCTGCTTGTCTTCAGTTTTTCTGGAAAAATTCCATCTCTGAGATAGCTGTTTGCTATGTCCAGCAATGGTGAGATTATTTGCTCACTTCCTTGCTTTATTACATGAATTGATATTTTGTCATCACCATCGGATTTCTTGGACTGCAGTTTTTGTATAGCTTTCCTCATTTCATCTTCTGTGACTGGTTTCAAGAACATGGTTCTGTTGATTTTTGTGATAACTTAGTAACTTTCTTTTGTGGAATATTTCTTTCCAATTTTAGATTCTCTACCACCTGTATATAGTTATCATTGAGTATGTTAGCTATGTTCAGCAACAAGTGTCTGTGCGGGATCCCAGTGGAATCATACAAAGATGGTCAGTGAGTGACAAATATATTTCCAAAATAAATTATGCCATCAAAGAACAGTGTGATCGTCTTGGTGCTATTTTCATAGACCCAAACAAATTTCTGAGTGAAAACTGCCTTGGAAAGAAGGGCATGCATTTAAACAGAGTACAGTCTGTAAAACTAAGCAGTCTAACATCTGTAACCACTGTGTTGTTTATTTTCATTGACCTGATATCTGTTTCTTTGTTTGATCCGGCATTTTCCTGTCTTTCACCAGTAACTGTATTCCAAGCTGCCTTTGTCTTGTTTCTTGAGTTCGTTATGGTAGCATTAATTGCTCTTGATTTTGCCTCTCATATTAATTTTCTATACTTCTTTTGAAGCATTTTATAATTTTCAGCTTTACCCCTCCATCTCAGCCCCTGCAGCTTCCTTCACAGTTCTATTACTTCACTGGTAATCCCCTTTGTCTGATCCTGCATCTTTTCTTGTCTATTTACTTTGGGGAATGCTACAATAAAATGGTGTTTAATTGTTGTAATAAATGAATCAAATTTTTCATTTACAGTCCACGCCTGTAGGGCTTCATTCCAGGTTTCCCTGCTTATTATTGTTCTAAAGATGTTAATCTTTTGTTCACTGATGTTCCTGATTTCTTTGGTTGTTTGTTTTTGTTCAGATATTATGCCCTTACTTCTGCAGAGGCAGATCAGCTGTCCATGATGATCAGATATTTCTGTCTGGACTACATGTGACTCATAGTTAGACCTACTAATATTGGTAACTATGCTGTCAATAACTGTCTGACTTTGAGAAGTCATTCTTGTTGGTGCAGGTATTGTTGCCTCGATATTTGATTGTATTAAAAATTGTTCAAAATTTTTTCTCGGTTTTGATTCTTTGCCCATGTCAATATTGAAGTCTCCACATATAAAAATGTTTTTATTCATATTCATCTTCAGTCAGTTGGTCATTTTTTTCCAGAAAGATGCTAATCTTGCCACTTTGTGATCTGTACACACAAAACAATCTAGTCACTGGTCACTACACCAGTAATTTAAAAGTCTTTTTCTCTAGTTTGCAGTCTTTAAGGGCTTTCCTATTTCAACATATATGGAAACTCCACCACCTTTATGTTTAGATCTACAGAAGTAACTGAATAAGATATAGTCCTTTATTGTCAATTAGTTATTTGTGTTTCAGGAACACCATGTTCGGTGATAAATAGTATGTCTGGTTGTATTTCATTTCTGCTACTAGTTTCTTGTAAATAATGTATTGAACATTCTGATGTAGTACTTTTATATAAATTTTCTTTTGTTGACTTACATGTTGTCAGCTGCATTCTGAGAGCATATTGTGTAGTCCCTCCTTTTTTGTGTGGTGCTTATATTTTGCTTTTTCAACTGCAGCAATTGATTTTTCACCCCTCTCAGGACATATTAGTTTCCCTTTCTTCTGATTATTTTGCAGACATCTGTAAGCATTCTGCTTAGTTTTACAGACTGTACTCTGTTTAAATGCATGCCCTTCTTTCCAAGGCAGTTTTCACTCAGAAATTTGTTTGGGTCTATGAAAATAGCACCAAGACGATCACACTGTTCTTTGATGGCATAATTTATTTTGGAAATATATTTGTCACTCACTGAGCATCTTTGTATGATTCCACTGGAATCCCGCACAGACACTTGTTGCTGAACAAATTGTATTTCTTGATTTGTTAATAGTTTCTTCATCACTGATGCTCCTTAATGAATTCATTCCACAGCGTATAAAGACACCACTGTAATTAGTCTCGGTTCCAAAATCTGGTTTTGTGTTTGTGTGCTTTGAAGCTTTGAATTTACCATGTTTTTAAAATATTTGCTGAGTTGTTGTGTTGTAATTTCCAGTCTGATGTCAATTTTGCAGTTGGGGACAGCAATATTTTTCAGCACCGAGTCACTAATTATTAGAAATTGTCCCTTTGCATGGCAATGGTGTTCTCTTTGTTTTTATTGTATGTCACCATCTTCCATTTATATTTATTTGCAGATTTTCAGCTTGCCGAGTTTATCGGGCATCAGAAATTCTGGATGTGTTATTTCTAGTGTTCGTAGGCGCAATTGTATTTTTGCCATCTTCCTTTCCCATTTGTTGTATTTCACACACTCAAAACAGTATAAGGCCTAATGGTGTAGCTCCCAACTACAGCACTTCTGCTGTCTGCAGATAGATGTCTCTGTTTACAGCAGAAACTTTTGCTGCGACAGTGCAGTTGTTGTGTGAGTTATGAATTGCACCTTTTGCTCCATTAACAGAATGTCACTTGCTGAACAGGGTCTCTACCCTAACTAAAGGAGAAAGGAAATGGATTTATATCTCATGGGTTGTAGGGGGGGGGGGGCGGTTCATACTAGCAGGAGGTAAGCTAAAAGGGCAGCTCAAGAAGTTTAAATTTGAAGGTGTTGCTGTGATGCAGTGTGACACCAGGGTGAGTATAAAAGCACAGACCTGTAGGAATGATATAAGTGCGAATTTTGTGTCTTTCTGACACTTGTACGGAAATGTGATTTTTTATGTTTTGGTCATCAGTTTTCTGACTGGTTTGATGGGGCCCACCACAAATTCCTCTCCTATGCTAACCTCTTCATCTCAGAGAAGCACCTGCAACCTAGGTCCTCGATTATTTGCTGGGTGTATTCCAATCTCTGTCATCCTCTACAGTTTTTGCCCTTTGCAGCTCCCTCTAGTACCATGGAAGTCATTCTAGCATGTCTTAACAGGTGTCCTATCATTCTGTCCCTTCTCCTTATCAGTGTTTTCCACATATTCCTTTCCTCTCCGATTCTGTGCAGAACCTCCTCATTCCTTACCTTATCAGTCCACCTAATTTTCAACATTCGTCTATAGCATCACATCTCAAATGCTTCGATTCTCTTCTGTTCCGGTTTTCCCACAGTCCATGTTTCACTACCATACAGTGCTGTACTCCAGACGTACATCCTCAGAAATTTCTTCCTCAAATTAAGGCCGGTATTTGATATTAGTAGACTTCTCTTGGCCAGAAATGCCTTTTTTGCCATAGCGAGTCTGCTTTTGATGTCCTCCTTGCTCCGTCCGTCATTGGTTATTTTACTGCCTAGGTAGCAGAATTCCTTAACTTCATTGACTTCGTGACCATCAACCCTGATGTTAAGTTTCTCGCTGTTCTCATTTCTACTACTTCTCATAACCTTCGTCTTTCTTCGATTTACTGTCAATCCGTACTCTGTACTCAGATTGTTCATTTCATTCAGCAGATCATGTAATTCTTCTTCGCTTTCAATCAGGATAGCAATGTCATCTGCAAATCGTATCATTCATATCCTTTCACCTTGAATTTTAATTCCAGTTCTGAACCTTTCTTTTATTTCCATTATTCCTTCCTTGATGTACAGATTGAACAGTAGGGGCAAAAGCATTCATCCTCGTCTTACACCCTTTTAAATACGAGCACTTCGTTCTTGGTCGTCCACTCCTATTATTCCCTCTTGGCTGTTGTACATATTGTATATGACTGTCTCTCCCTATAGCGTACCCCTACTTTTCTCAGAATTTTGGACATCTTGCACCGTTTTACATTGTCGAACGTTTTTTCCTGGTCGACAAATCCTACGAACGTGTCTTGATTTTTCTTTAGTCTTTCTTCCGGTAATAACCGCAATGTCAGAATTACCTCTGAATGTGAATTATGGTGATGTTATTACAAAATTCGTACAGACAGGACTGACATGATGCTGCTCTTTTCTTGGCTGCTGGAGGGCAAACACATGCAGACATCCATCAGAGAATGAAGAATGTGTACAGGGTAGGTCTGTCGAAAAACACCAGTGTGGAACAGCGTGCAGCGTTCTGTGCCGGTCTCGATTTGACACAAGATGCCGGTCGATCTGGAAGGCCAGCCTCACCGAGTGGGAGACACGTAGGCACTTGCCCTATAGTCCTGATCCCTCCACCACTCCTGGTCCTCTCGCACTATTATTCGGCTGCTATGTTTCTGTAAATCTTCAAGTGAAGAAGTTATGTGATGGAACACCAAACACAATTAGCTGTCTACATATGGGCACAACCTAATGCTGCATAATTAAAAATACTAGCTGCTAAAAACAGCAGCCGAGATAGACACAAAGCCCACACCCACCAAGTTTATATGCTAACTAGCTCCACAGATGAGGAGGAGATTGAGGAAATGTATGATGAGATAAAAGAAATTATTCAGATAGTTAACCCTTTCGTGAGCCATGGGAAACATGCTTCCCACTACAATGAACTCGCTCCTAGTCCTGTGGGATTCACAGTCCCCACCTCTGTACGGTGCTAGCACCTAGTGAACAGTATAGGGTACTACTTCCAATCGGGAGTTCTCGCCGTTTTTGCTGTACCTTCGCGCAGAGGCATTGTATAGCTGAGTGTTGCTCTGTGGAGCAGCCTTTCAGTGCTGTTTGCGTGACATTTTGTGATTTTTTCCTCAAAGCTATAGTATAGGGTACCCAAATTTATGAAGGAAAACGTAAAATTGGAACGCGGAGAATTCCAGTTTGAAACAAAAGGAGCCATTTCTGCAGTAAAATGGATGGATAACCGTCCAGTCACTTTCCTGTCCTCAATTCATAACCCATGAGAAACAACCACAGTGAAAAGGAAAAACAAGGATGGTACTAGTACAGAGATTTCTTGTCCTGAAGTTGTGGCAGAATACAACAAAATAATGGGTGGTGTTAATAAGTTTGATCAATTACGAGAAAGGTACGCTATTAGCAGACGTTCTGTAAAATGGTGGCACAGAATATTTTATTTCCTGATGGACATTGTTGCAGTGAACAGTTTTATCCTGAGGAAAATACGTAAAAGAGAAAGTGGACAGCATGATCAGCTCACATACAGGATCCATCTAGCCAGACAATTGATCGCTGGCTTCTCATCCCAAAAAAGGCGTGGACAAAAACTTGTCTTTCTGGCAAAAAGGGGTAACGTTCCTGAAGATTTTCGTCATGTGGCTGTTGGGGAGCATCAACCCATTTTAGGAGAAACCTATTGGATGTGCCGAAAAGAGCACTTGCTGTGTTTGTACATATTGTCAAATACCACTTTGCATAGACCCATGTTTCAGAAACTTTCATGGCAAGTAATTGTGAACCATCATTGTAACAAGAGAAGTAAATTTATCAAATAAATATGACGTATATTGAAAAAGTTGTTTTTGTCATTTAACTCCAAGGAAGGGCAGTAGGAAGAATACTTCCCACCTTGTTGTGTGACCTCACTTCCACAGTTTGAGCAAATTTGATATTCTGTATGATAAATATATCTATCTGTTAACTACTGTCTGCTCTCCATTCATTAAAAAAAACTGCTCAATAATTTTACCCACGAAAGGGTTAAGGGAGACAAAACTTCAGTAGTCCTGGGGGACTGGAATTCCATAGTAGAAAAAGAAAATATGGACTGGAGGAAAGGAATGGAAGAGGAGGCCTCGTGGTAGAATTTTGCGCTGAGCATATTTTAATCGTAGCTAACACTTGGTTTAAGAACGGTGAACAGGTGGAAGAGACCTACAGACACCAAAAGGTTTCACACTGATTATATGATTGTAAGACATTTCTAGGGGCAGATATGGACTATGACCACTTTTTATTGGTTATGAACTAAAATACAAGGAGCAAAAGACTACTTACAATTTGTACAGAAAGCAGATGGCAGTTTGAAGTCAAGGGGCATGAAAGGGAAGCAGTGGCTGAGAAGAGAGTGAGACAGGGTTGTAGCCTCTCCCCAATGTTATTCAATCTGTATATTGACCAAGCAGTAAAGGAAACAAAAGAAAATTTTGGAGTAGGAATTAAAATCCATGGAGAAGAAATACAAACTTTGATGTTTGCCCATGACACTGTAATTCTGTTGGAGACTGTAAAGGACCTGAAAGAGCAGTTGAATGGAATGGACAGTGTCTTAAAAGGAGGACATAAACCAAAATGAGGATAACTGGATGTAGGTGAATTAAATCAGGTGATGCTGAGGGAATTAGATTAGGAAATGAGACGCTTAGAGTAGTAGACGAGTTTTGTTATTTGGGGAGCAAAATAAGTAACGATGGTCGAAGTAGAGAGGATATAAAATGTAGATTAGCAATGGCAAGAAAACCAGTTTTGAAGAAGAAAATTTAGTATTGAGTACAGACTTGTCAGGAATCCTTTTCTGAAAGTATTTGTATGGAATGTAGGCATGTATGTAATTGAAACAGGGGTGATAAATAGTTTAGACAAGAAGATAAAAGCTTTTGAAATGTTGTGCTACAGAAAGTGCAGAAGATTAGAAGGGTAGGTCATGTAACTGAGGAGGTACTGAATAGAACTGAGGAGAAAAGAAACTCGTGGCACAACCTGCTTAGAAGAAGGGGTTGGTTGGTAGGATGCATTGTGAGACATCAAGGGATCACCAATTTGGTATAGAAGGGAAGTGTGAGGGGAAAAAAATAATAGACGGACCCCACAAGATGAACACAGTAAGCAGATTCAGATGATGTATATTGCAGTAGTTACTCGGAGATGAAGAGTCTTGCCAGAATAGAGCAGCATGGAGAGCTGCACCAAACCAGTCTTCAACTGAAGACCCCACAACAACAATGACAATGATGATGATGATGACGATGATGATGACGATGATGACGACAGTGTACCTAAGTCCAGCTATTATGGAAAACTGTGGGAGGAGTGACTGGTACCGTAGTCTTTTTACTTCAGTCTCAAATATTTGGGGGCATCCAATTTCATGCGTGAATATAAAACTCCATTCTGATGGCCAGGCAATGACGCATAATCTATATGGAAATTATTTTTGCTTCCAATACTGTGCACAGGAACTTGACAGTTCGTCCTAAATTCCATCTTCTTATTAACCATAGATACCATCTAGATATAAATGTATTGAAATATATGTGTAATAACACTCGTGCCTTTACGCATGCCTGTACATGTGCATAGCTATCATACCCAAATTATAATTTCATCAGGTACAAGAAAAATTAATCATGGTATACTGTATTTAGGGCAACAGTATCTTTGCAAAACTAATAGATGGCTTATATACTAAAAAGCTAACATGCATGTCCCATTTCAGATTGCGTTGAATGGTTAAACCAAGGAATTTTACACAAAATTGTTATTTTCTGTTTTATCATTTCACTGCCCGTGTACAGTTTAATTTCATCATTGAGTCTGCTGCTGGGGAATTCCATTATGCAGCCAATGGTGTGATGCAGCCTCTGGCAGGCTCTGCTGTGTACTAACTTCCTGATCCAAATTTAACACAGGACAGACTGGACAGGTCTAAGATAACACAATATTAGCAAAAAATTAAATACATGAACTTTGTTTCAATCTAAGTCTAGCTAATTAATCTACATTTAAAGACAAATTACTGTTTTCTATTTGGGAAGTTTCAGTTTTTTCTGCCATGTTATGCAATATTGCACCACACAGAATTATGCTTTTGTATTAGCATGATCTGGAGAACGATCACCAAATATCTGATGGTGCTCTGAACAGTGGTTTATTTGTCTAATATATATATTTATTAATTATCTTATTATGGTCCAGGAGCATATAAAAATAATTCACTCATGTAAAAGTATAAATAATGATATGGAGCAGTATTCTGAAACTGATAATTCTTTTTCCTAATAAAGGGTTGTATTTACATAGTAAGGCTACTGACCAATGACATCCTGCTTGATTTAGCAGTTTATCCTTCATGAACTCATGCATTGAATGGTAACATTTTGGTATCAAGAGTCTCATTTGGTTTCTTTTTCGGTAGACAGAGTTTAATGTTGAGAATGTCCTCATCTTTCAGTCTGTTGAAAATTTTAATTCCCATCTACTGGGGACTTCACAAATAATTTTGACTGATGAAAAATAAGAATAAAATATCTTTATTTTCTGTTCTGTACCAGTAATATAAAAAGAACTGTCACACTCTCATTGACGGCACCCCACATCGTGTAAGAAACAGATCAGCCACCCTTACAGCAAAAGAGGTAACCACATAAATAGTATTTCTGTTGGACAACAGATGTTGTAGGTGATGCTATGATACTTGCTGACGTATGTGTGTAACAACAAACTGTTCTGTGGCATGTCAGAGGGCAGGGTTGTGTAGATTGGCAAAAGTTGACTATAGTAGTGCATGCCGAATGCACTCTTCTTAAGTGATATCGGGCACTGTGCACACACAGCCAGAATATCATTTTCTGACTTCATCCAAACCTCTGGCTGCCTTACAAATAAAATGTGTCACCATAACCTGTGTTAACCGTGATCATTCGGCTTAGTCCGACGATCATGAAGGAGGAGGTGTTGGTGGAGTTTAAGGCGCACCAATCCTTACAAATACGGGCAGTCAGCCGCATCTTCAACCCCACCGGCCCCACCCGCCTTATGCGGGTGTTCTCAGAACATGCCGCCTCCATCGACTGTCTCCTGAAGGAGGGTGCCCTCCTCTTCAACCAGCGCTACAAGGTCGACCCCTCCTGTTCCCCTCCTCAATCCCTCCACTGCCAGAGGTATCTGCGCTATAACGCACATCCTACATCTTAGTGCTATGAGGCCCCTGTCTGCGCGCACTGTAAACAGGTGCACTTCCTCCGGCAGTGCTCCAACCTACAGTCCACTCCCTCCTGAAACACCTGTAGCCTCCCACATCCAACCTACTCCCAGAAACGTAAGGCCCTCCCCCCCCCTCCCCCCCCGCCCACAACTCCGGAACTCACCATCCCTGTCCGTCCTCTGGACGCCCCCACCCCTCCTGGCTATTCCCTTCGTCCCCCCTCCTCCCTCCCAACGCTGAGGACATCTTCAGCTTTCTAACCATCGTCCTCCAGAATGTCCACCCATTCCAGCACCCCCATACCCTCCAGCAGATATCCCTCGCCACCCGATCCATCTTCCACCTCAACATGTATGCCACCTACTCCCATAATCAGCCCTATTTCACCTTCTCCCATCTCGACACCCTCGTCTAAATACCTGTCATGGCACGACAGCACCGTCTGCTGCCGCGCCTGTATTTCCACGTCCCACCTGCTCTCCATCTCTCCACCCTCCTTACCCTCTCCAAAGGTGGCCTCTGCCAGCTTCCCCTCCCTGATGATGCCCTCCATCTACCCCTCCTATCAACTTTGATCCTCCCCTCCCTTCCTGTGTTTTTTCCTCAGGGCACCCTCTCTCCCTCCTCCCTTCCTCCCTCCTCCTCCCCCGGGCTTCCCCTACACCCCATACCTTCATTCCTTCCCCCATCTCCTCTGCCATTGGCATCTCCACTCTCCCCTCTCCTCCCCCCCCCCCCCGCACCTTTTTCACCCTCTTGGCAGATACCCGGACTCGCACACGTTAAGTGGACATTCGCATGCCTGCGATCATTGCTACCGGTTTTGTGTGTGTGCCATCGTGTTTGTGCTTCAGTGTTTTCGCCACCCACGCTCCATCGTTCACGTGTCATCTCCATCATCAGTGTCCGTGTTCAGTGCTAACAGTTTCTTTGGTTTTCTTCGCGTGTGAACGGCTTCGTGCTTTTTCGTTGCTGTGTCTACTGTTTTTTGTCCCCCATTATGTTTAGTTCATTCTGTGTCACCATTGTTTTTATCTTGTAATACCTGTGGCTGAAGAGCGACCTACTGTGCCGCTGCCAGCCCACCTTATGTAAGGTGTGAAATAACAATAAAGAAAAGAAAAAAAACAGCGTTAGCAAAGTGTCGATGGTGATGAAAATGGTCAAAGCAGAATGGCTCTATCAGGATCTTTGATACTCCACCAGATTGCATAGCTGTAGTAAACAAAACACTACCAGGCACAACCAACAATAACTAAAAGATGTACTGCAAAGAACACACACAAACCACAGCTATACCTGAAACATACAAGCAAAAAGTCTGCCTAACATTATGACATTACACTTCAAAGTACCTGGCAGTGATTTGCTTTGTTTACTAAACCTAATAATTTATAGCATGGACAGTTCCCTAAAGAGATTTACCTTTTCTAGGTTTACTGCTGCACTGTGAATAGTGGCATATGCGGGTGGGCAAATAATGGAAACTGGTTAATAATTGCTGCTTGAATAATTGAAAAAAAAAATGATTGGAAAGAATGGTTTAAAGAAATTGGAAGGTAATTTATAAATCTGTACACATATTCTGGGTGAACTTTAACTGGTACCATTCTCAACAGACCTTCAATATCAATACATTTTAGATCAATATTCATAATTGGAGTTACATACTGCTTCACGTTAATTCCATTGTGCGTAGTCCTGATTATAACAATGCCGATGCAGGACCGCTCCTCCACTGCTCACACATAATCCTCTTGTCTGTTGAGAACCTCCTGATGCAGGATCTCGGCAGTGGGCGAAGCAATGAACAGACGGGTGTAGACATTGTGAATGTATGAATAAACTTTGCTTGCCTAATAACCTTTTGTAACACTTTTTAATGTATGGTCGAATACACATTTTTAAGCGCTACTGGTATGACAGATCTAATCATACGTCTGCCCATTACCTCTTATATAAACAAACAGGTGAAGATACAGGAATTAATAAATTGAAGAGCAAATTTCTTCTTCCTTTTTTTAATGCAGATGTATCAAAACATTACTGTTGCCGCAAACAAGTCATTAATTTATCTTTGCCTTGGTCTATAAGTCATTCAGTTTTTATATAGTTTACACATGTAAAAAGAAGCGAATGAAATTTAAAAAAAAATATGATTTATCATTCTGTTCACTGATGTCATACAAAGGTGCCAGTGTCTGAACTTATTTCCCTTTTTGAGGGTTGATAATCCTGGCCAGTATGGGCATAGCCTTTATTTTCGGCTATTGGAGTTATCCTGAATGGTTAGCAATTTATATGGGAATGTCAGCTTCTTTTAACACATACATACATAAGCTTTCTCTCCTAACAAAGTTCTTACTGTAACCACATAGTCCCATTTTTGTCAGTCAGCATCTGCACAGTGTTCAGCTTGCAAAGCACATGTGTGTAGCGCTATGTCCATTATCGTCCAGTTCGGGCACACATGTTTAGTACAAGGCCAGAGTGTCTGTGTCTTGTGTTTATAGTTTCTTTCACTACACAGATTTGTGAAGCTCATGTTCAGCGGCATGATCCTTCGTGAAATCTTCGATGCAGTGACAAGTGTTTTCCAAATCAGCGGTCCAAGGAATTTATTTCAGCTCATTGCTCTCACTTATTCAGTTGGGACACCAGTACATCCAACATCCAGCCACAAGGTGAGTTCCTTACCGCTTTTATGATGTTGTCTAGCACAGAAAATTCATGTTACACGAAGTATTGCCGTCGTTTGTTTATTACGCACACACCCACACATATCACATGCACAGTTGCAACCAGCTTTCAAATATTTTTGCGCTTTGTTTTTGAGCATCTTTCATACAGTTGTGTTCCATAAAGTCTCTGTAGTGTCCTTTCCACATACTATAAACATAACATAAAAAAATACAAATTCAAATACAATTACAAAGCACACTTATCCTATTCATTTGCTGACATGCCATTATCATCACTTATATACATTATAATCTGTAAGATGTTCTCTCCCCTTACTATATATATTTTTTCATTGCCTATCGTTTTGTTTTAGTACATTTTGTTAAATTACAATTTCGTTACATTATTCGATTCCAATTATATGAGTACACGTTTTACTCTCATTTGGTTATACATTCTTCATATAATAATTGATTCTGTTTTCATTGATGGTAAAAACTGATGTACATTTCAATTTACAATAACTTCTTGTCAGAGCATATTTATCAATTCCAAAGAATTAAAGAAGTAAACAAAAGTTGCTACAACAGATACTACAAGCCACTCAGATAACTATGCATGGCCTCGCCCCTCTAGCATTCTCCAGGAAGGATCTACACACTACAGGGTTGAGAAAATTCTACAGAAAGGCATTTATGTGCTCAGTTACATTTCATTAATAGACTTAACCGTGATTCCAAGAACAAAATAGTTTGTTGTTTATAAACACAACTCAGGCCTGATGATACCAGTTGTATCAAATACTTGAAAGTGCAACTCAATATTTACTTGTTATGTTCATTGTATAAAGGATAACTGTTTTGCGTGCTGCCAGATCTTAACCAGCAGCTGGTAACAGCATTTTTGTATATTCTTTCTTTGTATTAGCTTGTCAGTTTTCATCATGTAATCTGTAGAGAATCAAATGGTTTCAACACATATGGACCATTTTGAAGAACAATCGCAGTAAAGTGAAGTTTAGAATGCTGCTTTCTTTTAAGTTCTCATTTCTGGGATTTAAATATATTTGTGCCCGGAGCAGCATTTTCTTGGAACATTGATTTCACAGTGAAGCAGCAAATCGCATGCTAGATATGAGGGCTGTCTGAAAAGTTCTCATCCTCACCAAGAGATTGCAGCACTACTCGCACGAATTTCCCCTGACGTTGCTACACATGTCAGGAGATGCCACGTAAAATTGCAAGTAATTCCAAATCGCAGTTGACTATCGGCAGTCATCTGAAGCAGCTGTGGTGCACGTGGTGTTGGAAATGGAAAAATAAATCAAGTATTGTGCAGTGATTAAATTCTATGTCTGCCCCAGTAGCTGAATGGTCAGTGCTATGGAATGTCAATCCTAACGGCTCGGGTTCGATTTCTGGCTGGCTCAGAGATTTTCTCCGCTCAGGGACTGGGTGTTGTGTTGTCCTAATCACCATCATCTCATCCCCATTGACACGCAAGTCGCCAAAGTGGCGTCAACTCAAAAGAATTGCACCAGGTGAACGGTCTATCCGGCGGGAGGCCCTAGCCACTACACGCAGATTTACATTAAATTCTATGTAAAAGAAGGTTTAACACCGAAATTCATTTGTAATTTGTAAACATGTATGGCAGCTCTCGAACTTTAATTATCACACTGAAGAAATGGGCGGCCGAGTTTAAACACGGGTGAAAGCATCCGAAATGATCCATCTGAAGGACGTTGAAGAAGTGCAAGCACAGCAGAAATTATCGACAGAGAGCATGAGATGACTTTGGAAGATTGACGTATAAAGGTGCGTGAAATTGCTAATGTGCTAGGGATATGAAAGGAACATATTGGTCACATCATGCACCAGGAATTGAACATGAGAAAGCTTTGCACAAGGAGAACATCACATTTGCTCTCTGTGGTTCAAATGGCTCTGAGCACTATGGGACTTAACATCTGAGGTCATCAGTCCCCTAGACTTAGAACTATTTAAACCTAACTGACCTAATGACATCACACACATCTATACCCGAGGCAGGATTCGAGCCTGCGACTGTAGCAGCAGCGCGGTTCCAGATTGAAGCACCTAGAACCATTCGGCCACAGCGGCCGGCTGCTCTCTGTGGATCACAAACACATTTACATGAGACACTCAAAAAAAGTTCTTGGTGCATTTTAAGGATTGCAGAAGTGACTTTTGCATTGACACATGACAGCAGATGAAACATGGTTTCACCATTACACACCAAGATCCAAACAGGAGTCTATGCAGTGGACAGCTCCGAAGAAGGCAAGGAAGGTGCCATTGGCTGGAAAGATCATGGCATCGGCGTTTTGGGATGCGAAAGGAATTTATTTGATTGACTGTCTCGAGAAAGATAAAACCGTAACTGGAGAATACAACTCTCAGCTTGTAATAGAACTGGATAGCAGCATTTGTGCAAACAGACCTGACCTGAGGAAGAAAAAACATCATTTCCCTTCAGGACAATGGACCTGTCCACAAAAGTGTCTTGGCCATGAGGAAACAGAGATTTGCACTGTCAAGTGCTTGAACAGTCACCATATTCTCCAGATTTGGCTCCTTCAGGTTTCCATTTATTCTCAAAACTGAAGAAATTCCTCACCGTTCAGCTCTTTTCGGCCAGTTGAGAATCAGCTGTAGATGAATACTTTGCAGCAGTTCTGGAGGAACACTACAGAGAAGGGATAGCGGCATATGTTTTGATATTAGAGGAAATTTTGTTGAAAAACAAATCTTCTTCGAAAGCACACATGAGTCATAAGAGAAATTGAAGGCAATGAGAGAAATTGAAGGAAACCTTGTCGCAAAGGAAATATGAAAGTATGGACTGGGGAACAATGATCAAAAACCCATAACAGAGTTACAGTTTTTTATTGGTGGAGGATTCTTCACTGGAAAAGATGGAAACTGTGAAAATGTTGTATGCATTGATAACGAACAGCATCGTGGTGTTTAAGATAATGGTATGAATGAGAAGTGAGTTTGAAAGTATTGAGGTTCTTTTTGAATTAATTGATACAGTGAACTATTCTCAAGGATAAGCAGTCATTTCTTGAAACTCTAATTTGTGACTATTTTCAAACAGTTCATTCCATTCTCATTCTTGTCCTGATGTGAATATCTTTCTGTTTCTGAATAGAAGGCAGATTAATGGACTTGTATCTGTGAGACATGAATGCCTAATTATTTCACAAAAGATCATGAAAAGAGTTACGTTTTATTATGCCCATGATGGATGTGAAATGAACATGTTCAGTATTGAAGTTAAAATGTAGGTTCAGCCACTAGTGATGCAAAAGTACTATTTTCTTTTTAACTATTGCTTTTCTACTGAGAGTTACTTATCCAGAACTTCAACTTTTCAAAACTAAGAATAAATGTATAAGAGAGTTTATATGCAGGTACATTAGTATCTTTTGTGTTAATGTAGTCTGAGAAAGTTATAATGGAATTTTTCAAACAGGAAGAGCAAATTTTGGGAATTTTAACTTATGGAAGGCAAGAAATAAATAATAAATATTAATCTTATTATTGCACTTATTATGTTTCAATTACCACCAAAAATCATTATTGGAATCACTGTCAAAAATTCTAGTGAACAAAGATTGGCATGAAAAAACCTTGTACTGCTAAACTATATCACATAGCACAAAGCAAAAGATCAAAGGTTCTGTAACTTTGGCAACAGTTTTAAGTTTAGGCAATGAAGAAATTTCCACTCAGTTAATTTACTTCCTTGAGTAGTCACTCATTTGGTATGAGCAACATTCGGTTGTAGTTTTGAAGCTAAAGACCTAGAACAGTACTGCACCAATCTTGCTGTGGAGGACATAATTAACTCTCCTTCCGCAAGGTGTAATATCAGTGCACATGGTACAAGACCATGTCATATATGACACTTGGCTAAAAAACTGTTTTCCCCATTTGGTTTACATACATAAATAGATGTTAAAGAAAATATGTCTATTTGCATAATGTACAAAATTTTATTTAATTAGGAGGAAACTGTTTGTTTTATTTTTTAAAAACAATTTTGTTATTTGTATTTATATAAACACATACATGATGGACAAATCACTTTCTTATGCCCATCACAAACACTTTCCTTGCACTTGGGTGCATAGGGACTTCCTCTTTGATTATTTTTCCATACACAAAAGTAAAATTTCCCTGCCCTTGCAGGTGTTGCAGGGGTGCATATTCAGGCCATTCCTATACATAATGTGGTGTATATTTCTCCTCTCAGTGTTTTACTAATGTGGGGATTTATCATCATGTTCTTCACATGTGGCGTAACAAATGCAAAAGAAAGTGTCTTTTGCATTTATGTTCTTATGGCATATTTAGCTCGTAGATTATGTAGACATTTACTGCTGCTGCATCTAAAATGCCACAGAAGTATCGCATAAGGCAGTGATTTGCCCACTGTTTTGATGGATTTTGCATAACTTTACCTATCAAAAACATTCGTGCCCTCTTTAGTCCAATTATAGAATTCAACTACGGCAGGTTTCTGGCTGTTTTTCGTAAATTTCGTCAGTGGAATGCACGGATGATATGAGGACTACAATTTTATTTTTCTTCAGAGAGAAAGAAACAAGTACCTCCAGATCATTATACAGAAATTTTGAAGAATTCTTATTATGACCTTTGGATTTATCATGGATGGTGGGAGCTATTTTTTGCTCTTCTGGAGTGTACTCACTAAAGTGAGTTTTCTTTTATTTAATTCTTCAATGAATTCGCAAGAGGATAACCAGTTGTTGGTGCTGTTGGTTCCTGCCTGTGTCTCAGTAAGCTTTAGAACATTCTGTGTTAGCAAGAGCAAGATACTTTCAGGTCTGTTCTCCCTGCCAACTTAAGGAATCCCACCGCAAAAATAAAACATTCGCGCATCCCATATGGCAATGATCTGAAGACCATATTTATGTGGCATTTGGGATATATAAGGGTATGTGCTGCCACAGCTCAAAAGGGTCGCATCAATATTCTGAAGGGCTGTAGTATTCTGAACAATTCTGGTTGAACAAATTTTAAAATTCCAGGAATGTGGCAAATTTGTCGCTTTCTTTTCTAAGATCCGTTGTAGTTTTTGTATCAAAATGTACTGCTCCGAGTAGAAATTAATGTTTCTTTTCGACTTCCACACAGCTGAGCTATATACTGGAGAATACATGTCTGTTAAAGTCAATCTAGAATATTTAAGAACCCCAGACATGAACAACAAGCCTACAACAGCTTTGATTTCTGTTGACTCACTTCTACCAATGTCCTACTATGATATCTTGTACTTCTCTGCTTTACAGTCAGTTTCTTCATCGGTGTATTTCACCGATAGGTCAGTCCTTCCCTCAGTGATAAATAGCAAAAAGATTTCACTGTCTTTGGCAAGGCCTTTTGCCCTGATTTCAAGTCCAGGAAGATGGGTAATTACATTTTTTAGTGGAATAAATACAAACATACATAGAATAAATAGTTTTAAAATCTCGCTTGAGTTCTATATTTCACAGTCACTCAGGGAAAAAGTTTCATCTCCAGAAAAATCTGCAGATCATCTTCATCGTGTAAGATTCCATTGCTCGTCTCATTACACCAGCTGCCGATACTTTTGCATTCGACCTGTATCTTCAGCCTGTTGCTGTAACAGTTCTTCACAGATTTCATCCTCCATAGTAAACAGTTGATATTCTGCCATAGAACCTGCAAAAAAAGGTAAACAATAATGAAAGGGCCTTTAGGCTTTTACCACATCACGAAAAATGATAGTGTAGATCACGTGGGGGTAACTGACACCGGGGCAGAGTGCGCCCTGACAGTACCTAAATTATGCGACAAATTAAAGGTCAACAATTTACCTTTCCATGCCAGTGTCTTGTGAACTGCTGCCCGATAGGCTAATTCAAAGTCATAGCTCCTCAACACCTGCACTGTTTCCTGAACAAACGAAAACAAACAGGACATATTGGATATGCCTTTTGGTAGGATGGTTAATAATAAGAGGCAAACTCCCGTCTAGGCAGCATACCCACTCTTACACTGAGAATTCCAGGTGTTATTAAGAAGTTCCTGGTAAATTGAGGATGGGGGGAGGTGGAGTGGGGGGGGGGGGGATGGAGGGATATGCAGCGTTCCATGTATATAAGAAAAAAATAGAGATGCTGTGACTTACCAAACGAGAAAGCGCTGGTAGATAGAGACAATAAAAAACACACAAACACACACACGAATTTCAAGCTTTCGCAACCCATGGCTGGTTCATCAGGAAAGAGGGAAGGGGAGGGAAAGACGAAAGGATGTGGGTTTTAAGGGAGAGGGTAAGGAGTCATTCCAATCCCGGGAGCGGAAAGACTTACCTTAGGGGGAAAAAGATACATGTATACATTCGCACACACACACACACACACACACACACACACACAAACACACACACACACACACACACACACACACATATCCATCCACACATATACAGACACAGGCAGACATATGTAAAGGCAAAGAGGTTGGGCAGACATGTCAGTTGAGGCGGAAGTACAGAGGGAAAGATGTTGTTGAATTACAAGCAATGTACGAGGGGTGGCAACTTGAAATTAGCGGAGGTTGAGGCCTGGTGGGTAACGGGAAGAGAGAATATATTGAAGGGCAAGTTCCCATCTCCAGAGTTCTGACAGGTTGGTGTCAGTGGGAAGCATCCAGATAGCCCGGACAGTGTAACACTGTGCTAAGATGTGCTGGCCATGCACCGAGGCATGTTTAGCCACAGGGTGATCCTCATTACCAACAAACACTGTCTGCATGTGTCCGTTCATGCGAATGGACAGTTTGTTGCTGGTCATTCCCACATAGAAAGCTTCACAGTGTAGGCAGGTCAGTTGGTAAATCACGTGGGTGCTTTCACCCGTGGCTCTGCCTTTGATCGTGTACACCTTCCGGGTTACAGGACTGGAGTAGGTGGTTGTGGGAGGGTGCACGGGACAGGTTTTACACTGGGGGCGGTTACAAGGGTAGGAGCCAGAGGGTAGGGAAGGCGGTTTGGGGATTTCATAGGGATGAACCAAGAGGTTACAAAGGTTAGGTGGACGGCAGAAAGACAGTCTTGGTGGAGTGGGGAGGATTTCGTGAGGGATGGATCTCATTTCAGGGCAGGATTTGAGGAAGTCATCATATCCCTGGTGGAGAGCCACATTCAGAGTCTGATCCAGTCCCGGAAAGTATCCTGTCACAAGTGGGGCACTTTTGGGGTTCTTTTTTCCTTCCTTTTTTCCCCCTAAGGTAAGTCTTTCTGCTCCCAGGATTGGGATGACTCCTTACCCTCTCCCTTAAAACCCACATCCTTTCAGCTTTCCCTCCCCTTCCCTCTTTCCTGATGAAGCAACCTTGGTATATAAAAGCTTGAAATTTGTGTGTGTGTTTGTGTGTTTTTTATTGCGTCTATCTACCAGCGCTTTCTTGTTTGGTAAGTTACAACATCTTTGAATTTTAAAATTTATGATTGATAAAACTCAATAACTGTGAGATTTTATGAAAGTCCTGAAATTTCCTCAGGTTTCCCAGATTTTAGCAGTTAATATGTAATTCCCTGAGATTTCCAGGTGTTCCAGAAGGATCACCAGCCTGTCTGTCCCAGGCAACAGCCAATGTCACAGCTAACAAGTAAGCATTCTTCGTGTGCTGACCGCACCTGTTCTACAAATATATATTGTAGAATTACAAGGGTGAGTCAAATGAAAACCTTAAATTTGTAATAACAAATCGAAATTTCGCGCCGTTGTCCTGTAACTTTGTAAGCGTGCCACAAACAGCATGGAGAATGGCCTGTAGGTGGCAGCATAGTGCAGATGCACGCATACCATCATAGTAATAGTATAAAGATGGCCGCACCACTTGCAACTTGCACCATGGAAGAACAGCGTTCTGTTATTCGGTTTTTGCATAGGGAAGGTGTGAAATCTATTGAAACTCATCAACGAATGAAGGTTCAGTACGGTGATGCATGTTTGTCACAGCAGCAAGTCTACGAATGGAGTAGGAAGTTGGTGTGACTTCAGTGGAAGATGCTCCTCATCCAGGTCAGGAGCAATGAGTTGTGACTCCACAGAATATTGCAGCAGTTGAAGCCATAGTGAAAGATTAGTCATGGGTCAGCACACCACACTGTGCATGATGTGCTCCAGTTTCACAAAGTGTCTGCAAGATGGGTGCCACGGCAGCTGACTCCTGAAATGAGAGAACGACATGTTGATGCTCGTGAAGAACTTCTTCAGCGCTTTGAACGAGAAGGTGATGGCTTCCTTGCAAGAATCGTTACTGGGGACGAAACGTGGGTTCACTTCCACCAACCGGAACCGAAGGGAGCGAGCAAAAAAATCATCTGCGGCCTGCAATCAAATCAAAGCGACGTGGATTGCTGTCAGCAGGTGTCCTTTTGCAACATGACAATGCAAGGCCCCACACTGCCCGTACAACAGTTGCGACAATCGCAGACCTGCATTTTGAGTGTCTTCCTCATCCACCATACTCACCAGACCTTGCCCCAAGTGATTTCCATATGTTTGGACCACTCAAAGGCGCAATGGGAGGTAAGATGTTCTGTTCTAATAAAGAGATACGCCACACAGTGCATGAGTGGTTGCGTGGACTACCAAAAGAATTTTGTTCTAAAGGAATTTATGCACTTTGTAAACGCTGGAGGACTTGCATTGAGTGTAGGGAAGATTATGTTGAAAAGTGATACAGCTTTGTACCACTTCGGCACAATAAATAATATTTTAAAAAATATTTAAGGTTTTCATTTGACTCACCCTCATATTCACCTGCTCAGTGGTAATACTTTAATTATTTTAGTGCAAAGCCTAAAAATGCTGTACCTTGCCTGCATTTTCTCATTTTACTCTAGGGGAACATTAAGTAACTGTGAATCTGTCATCTGTGTACCCACCAGAGTCGAATTCTCGATGTTGTTATGAGGAGACACATAGTGGTTATCCATCACATTACTTTCACCACAACTGTGCCACAGTACAACAAAGCCTCATAGTCTACAGTCACATAAATTGTTTAATTACCTGTCGATTAAGATCCTTCAGCAATTCTGTTTTACTGTCACACTGGATGGGTAAACCTGGACCTGTGCTAAAAGAAATAATAAATCTAATGAGTGCATTTAACTTGTCATGATCTCTATATACCACACTGCAGAAAAATATCAAAAAATGCACTCATTTAGAACTAATTACTGTTTCTCAGTAAGCATTTTCTCTCCAAGAGAAATTCTTGGTGATGCTAAGTCATTGAGGTTCATATTACTGAGACTGAACATAAAATTATGTGAACAATTAAATGACAACATATCCGAAAATTTATTAAGATCTTACAAAGCCTTCTCTGTGAACTGCTATTTTCACTCATAATTTCTGGTTGTTGTTTGTCTGTATAGACCCATTTTATCTACAATCCTCTGGCACTTCTAGGTGATGGAGGGTACCTTGTACCACCATAAAGTCATTCCTTTTCTTGTTCCACTTGCAAATGGAACAAAGGAAAAATGACTGTTTATAAGCTTCCATGTAGTAGTAATTTTTGTTGTTATTGTGATGGTCTTCAGCCCAAAGCCTACACTGATGTAACCCTCCACACTACTCTATCCCTTGCAAGTGTCCTCATCTCTTAAAAACTACTGCAACCTACATCCTTCTGAACCTGCTTACTGTATTCTTCTCTTGGTGTCCCTCAACAATTTTAAGCCCCACTCCTCACCCCACACTTCCTTCCAATAAAAAATCGGTGATCCCTTGATGTCCCAGAATGTGTCCTATCAACTGATCCTTTCTTTTAGTCAAGCTGTGCCACAAATTTCTTTTCTCCCCATTTCTTTTAGTGCCTTTTCTTTAGTTATATGATCTACCACCTAATTTTCAGCATTTTTCCGAAGCTCTACATTTCAAAAGCTTCTATTCTCCTCTTGTCTAAATTGTTTATCATCCATTGTTCACTTCCATACATGGCTACACTCTATACAAATACTCTCAAGAAAAGAGCCGTGCGGGCTAGCCGCACAGTCTCAGCCGCCTTGCCACAGTTCGTGCGGCTCCCCCTGTCGGACGTTCGAGTCCTCCCTCGGGCATGGGTGTGTGTCTTGCCCTTAGCATAACTTAGTTTAAGTAGTGTGTAAGCTTAGGGATCAATGACATCAGCAGTTTGGTCCCATAGTATCTTACCACAAATTTCCAAATTTTGAGAAAAGAGTTCCTAACTCTTAAATCTATATTCAGTGCTGACAAATTTCTCTTCTTCAGAAATGATCTCCTTGCTGTTGCCAGTCTAGATTTTATATCTTCTCTACTTCAGCTACTATCACATATTTTGCTGCCCAAATAATAAAACATTTACTGCTTTAACTGTCTCTTTTTCCAATCTAATTCCCTTAGCATCACTCAATTTAATTCGACTAAATTCCATTGTCCTTGTTTTACTTTTATTGATGTTCATCTTATATTCTCCTTTCAAGACACTGTCCATTCTGTTCAACTGCTCTTCCAAGTCCTTTGCTGCCTCTGACTGAATTACAATGTCGTTGGTAAACCTCAAACTTTTTATTTGTTCTCCTTGAACTTGAATTCCTACTCCAAATTTTTCTTTTGTTTTCTTTACTGTTTCCTCAATGTACAGAGTGAATAACATTGGGGACAGGCTACAACCCTGTCTCATCCCCTTTTCAATCACTACTTCCCTATCACACCCCTCAACAGTGTCATAGGCAGACCTTGTTACACAGATGGGTGGTAGGGAGCAATACATTGGGTGATTAATGTGTAGAATCACTTGTTAACATTTATTACACTACTAGCCATTAAAACTGATACATCAAGGAGAAATGCAGATGATAAACACGTATTCATTGGGCAAATATATTATACTAGAACTGACATGTGATTACATCTTCGCGCAATATCAGTGCATAGATCCTGAGAAATCAGTACCCAGAACAACCAACACTGGCCGTAATAATGGCCTCGATATGCCTGGGCATTGAGTAAAACAGAGCTTGGATGGTGTGTACAGGTGAAACTGCCCATGCAGCTTCAACACGATATCACAGTTCACGTATTGTGACGAACCAGTTGCTCGGCCACCATTGACCAGACGTTTTCAATTGATGAGACATCTGGAGACGGTGCTGGCCAGGGCAGCAGTCGAACATTTTCTGTGTCCAGAAAGGCCCGTACAGGACCTGCAACATGCGGTCATGCATTATCCTGCTGAAAAGTAGGGATTCGCAGGGATCGAATGAAGGGTAGAGCCATGGGTCGTAACTCATCTGGAATGTAACGTCCACTGTTCAAAGTGCCATCAATGCGAACAAGAGATGACCGAAATGTGTAACCAATGGCACCCCATACCATCACACCAGGTGATATGGAAGTATGGCGATGACAAATACGCGCTTCCAATGTGCGTTCACCACGATATCGCCAAACCTGGATGCGACCATCACGAAGCAGTAAACAAAACCAGGATTCATCCGAAAAAATGACGTTTTGACATTTTTGCAATCAGGTTCATCATGGAGTACACCATCGCAGGCGCTCCTGTCTGTGATGCAGGATAACCGTAGCCACGGTCTCCGAGCTGATAGTCCATGCTGCTGCAAACACCGTCGAACTGTTCATGCAGATGGTTGTTGTCTTGCAAACGTCCCCATCTGTTGACTCAGGCATCGAGACGTGGCTGTACGATCTATTACAGCCATGCGGATAAGATGCCTGTCATCTCGACTGCTAGTGATACGAGGCTGTTGGGAACCCACCGATTCCATATTCTGCTAACAGTCATTGGATCTCGACCAATGCAAGCAGCAATGTCGCGATACGATGAACCGCAATTGCGATAGGCTACAATCTGACCCTTATCAAAGTCGGAAACGTGATGGTACGCATTTCTCCTCCTTACATGAGGCATCACAACAATGTTTCACCAGGCAACGCCGGTCAACTGCTGTCTGTGTATGAGAAATCGGTTGGAAACTTTCCTCATGTCAGCACGTTGTAGGTGTCGCCACCGGTGCCAACCTTGTATGAATGCTCTGAAAAGCTAATCACTTGCATATCACAGCATCTTCTTCCTGTCGGTTAAATTTCGCGTCTGTAGCACCGTGGTGTAGCAATTTTAATGGCCAGTAGTGTACCTAATATTACGAATACTAAGACCCAAAATACACATACATAAATTACAGAGTCTGGCTCAACAGCTTCCATTAATGCAGTTAGCAGCTGCCTTCAGTGTTTGATAACAAATGCTCATCCACAGCTTACAGGCTGTCAGTTAAGGCTGACACTTCTTCAGCACCTGAAGAGCACTGAGTACAGCCAACTGCAGGTGGTGGCTCAGGTCGGTACCGATGATGTGAGTCGCATTGGATCGGAGGAGATTGTCTCTGGTTTCGATCGGCTAACAGAAGAGATGAAGGCTGCCAGTCTTGCTTGTGAGGTGAAAGTAGAGTTCACTATTTGCAGCATAGTAGACAGGATCGATTGCGGATATTTGGCACAGAGCCGAGTGGAGGGTCTGAGTCAGAGTCTCAGAAGGTTCTGCGACTGTGTTGGCTGCATATTCCTCGACTTGCGCCATAGGGTGGTTGAGTTTTGGGTTCTACATCTACATATATACACCGCTAGCCACCAAGCGGTGTGTGGCGGAGAGCACAATTCGAGCAAAAATCCTCCGTTAGCGAGGATACGTGCATCCACCCTTCGACGGATAGAATCCCTGATGGGCTGATACAGCCCTGGAGAATGGCGTATTGTATCACAGCCGTCCACAATACGAGCACGAAGAGTCTCTACATACATTTGGTATCGGGGTTGCGTAGACAAGAGCTTTCAAATGCCCCCGTAAATGAAAGTCAAGAGGATTGAGGTCAGGAGAGTGCGGAGGCCATGGAATCGGTCCGCCTCTACCAATCCATCGATCACCGAACCTGTTGTCGAGAAGCGTACAAACACTTCGACTGAAATGTGCAGGAGCTCCATCGTGCATGAACCACATGTTGTGTCCTACTTGTAAAGGCACGTGTTGTAGCAGCACAGGTAGAGTATCCCGTATCACGTGGTATCACGTAACATTCCGCCAGTGCAGACGGTATTTGCTTTGTGATACATTAACCGTGTTAAAATGGACTGTTTACCAATTGCGGAAAAGGTCAATATCATGTTCCTGTATGGCTATTGTGATCTAAATGCCCAACGGGTGTGTGCTATGTATGCTGCTCGTTATCCAGGACGACATCATCCAAGTGTCTGGACCGCTCGCTGGATAGTTACGTTATTTAAGGAAACAGGAAGTTTCACCGCGACCTGCAACCAATGATGATGCCCAAGTAGGTGTTTTAGGTCCTGTCGTGGCTAATCCGCACATCAGTAGCAAATTGCGCGAGAATCGGGAATCTCAAAAACGTCGGTGTTGAGAATGCTACATCGACATCGATTGCATCCGTACCATATTTCTATGCACCAGGAATTACATGGCGACGACTTTGAACGTAGTGTACAGTTTCGCCACTGGGCACAAGAGAAATTATGGGACGATGACAGATTTTTTGCACACGTTCTATTTAGCGATGAAGCGACATTCACCAACAACAGTAACGTAAACCGGCATAATATGCACTATTGGGCAACGGAAAATCCACGATGGCTGCACCAAGTGGAACATCAGCGACCTTGGCGGGTTAATGTATGGTGCGGCATTGTGGGAGGAAGGATAATTGGCCCCCATTCTATCGATGGCAGTCTAAATGGTGCCATGTATACTCATTTCCTACATAATGTTCTACCAATGTTACTACAAGATGTTTCACTGAATGACAGAATGGCGATGTACTTCCAACAAGATGGATGTCTGGCACATAGCTCACATGCGATTGAAGCGGTATTGAATAGCATATTTCATGACAGGTGATTTGGTCATCGAAGCACCATACCGTGGCCCGCATGTTCACCGGATCTGACGTCCCCAGATTTCTTTCTGTGGGGAAAGTTGATGGATATTTGCTATCGTGATCCACTGACAACGCCTGACAACATGCGTCTGCGCATTGTCAGTACATGTGCGAACATTACAGAAGGCGAACTACTCGCTGTTGAGAGGAATGTCGTTACACATATTGCCAAATGCCTTGAGGTTGATGGACATCACTTTGAGCATTTATTGCATTAATGTGGTATTTACAGGTAATTATGCTGTAACAGCATGCGTTCTCAGATATGATAAGTTCACAAAGGTACAGGTATCACATTGGAACAACCGAATTAAAATCTGTGTTATACATATGCTCCTAGAGGAAAAAGACGGAATAATTGGTATCCTTCCCTCGAGTTATTAAAGAAATACTTTTGTATATATAAATGGAAACAGTGATTACAGAATACATTGATGATGCTGCTCTTTGGTACGAGGTCATACTCGATGACAATATGGAAATAATTATAGCAAGTTCATCAACGAGCAAATAATAAAGGTGACATATAAGCATTACTAAGGATAATTTTATAAAAACAAAGATGATGTGACTTACCAAATGAAAGTGCTGGCAGGTCGACAGACATACAAAAACAAACACAAACATACACACAAAATTCAAGCTTTCGCAACAAACTGTTGCCTCATCAGGAAAGAGGGAAGGATAGGGAAAGACGAAAGGATGTGGGTTTTAAGGGAGAGGGTAAGGAGTCAGTCCAATCCCGGGAGTGGAAAGACTTACCTTAGGGGAAAAAAGGACGGGTATACACTCGCGCACACACACACATATCCATCCATACGTGTACAGACACAAGCAGACATATTTAAAGACAAAGAGTTCATATATATATATATATATATATATATATATATATATAGACACACACATATCCCCTCCTTCATGTGAAGAGTATTCCCGTAATAATAGCTAATAGCATACCAAGAACATGAGGGTGTCACAGTGGAGATTTGTTTTCTGGTACAGACGTCTGATACAACTATTCCACAGCAAGAATTACTTTCAATAGGTGTGGTAGCAGTGCATTCCCATAGGATAACAGAATATTATGTCATCCAGGAATCACATTGGGTACACCACTTACAGCATAAACTGTACAGCAACTACAGTGTTTTGTGAGCAAGTAATACCAGTCAGTATCTTTAATTTTAACATAAGTCTTGACTCCCTTAATTACCTGCTTATACATGTGCTTGTACTGCAGGTTATTGGTAAAGCAAATACTTATTGAATAGGTCTTCACACTTTTAATACTTAGCAGAAATTCTGAAAAAAGTAAATTCTTTTATTACTGTATCACCTCTATGGTGAATTAAGAGGTACTGACTGGTTTCGTTGAACATTTAATAGAAGCCTTCTTTTTACCTGCTCTTGATAAAGAGCCATTCCAAGTTCTGTACATTACAATCTCTCGCATTTTTCTGTACACTACTATTTATTCTTCTAAATGGTAAATATTGCTTTCAGACATTGTTGGTATTAAAGGTAATTCATGAAATAAATTATACTTAAACCAGAAAATTATAGGTTCCACATGACACATGAAAAGTACCTTGTTACACACATGTATGTACAGATTCCAAAATGTCTGTGAATTTGAGTTACAAACTTTTTTAAATAGAAATATGAAGATCACAATACTTTGAGTCTGCAATAACTGAAACGTAAAATACCTTAGTTCCCAATGGGCAACTTTGTTCTTTACGTGACTCGAGCAACTGCTTTCACTCTTAATGGAAAGCTAAATGGTTTATGTTAAAGTTAACTTGCAAAAAGTGTAACCATTGTTACATAATTTCTGTGAAGTAAGATTCCTTAATGTTAATTCCTTCCTTTGTCATCGTAACTTGATAATTTCAGTTCCATATGTGACATATGACCTAAAAAAATGAAATGCTGTTATTACCATGACCAAACAAAATCTTTTTAACATGTAGTACACAGTTCAAATCAGCAAAAAGTGTAACTGTATAATTAAGGTAAATGTTGATGAAAATTAGGCATGTAACATGAATACTGAAATTTCCTAATCTGCAGCTTGTGGTCGTGTGGTAGCGTTCTCGCTTCCCGTGCCCGGGTTCGGTTCCCGGCGGGGTCAGGGATTTTCTCTGCCTCATGATGACTGGGTGTTGTGTGATGTCCTTAGGTTAGTTAGGTTTAAGTAGTTCTAAGTTCTAGGGGACTAATGACCATAGATGTTAAGTCCCATAGTGCTCAGAGCCATTTGAACCATTTTTTGAAATTTCCTAGATTTCCAAGTGTAACTGTAATCACTGTATTCAGTACTTTGTAGTGCTAGAAAGATAATTCTATATGATTATTTGCATTCTCTTCCCCTCTCCCCTCCCTCAACACAGGAAAATATAATAGAAAGACCTCCTAGCAAAATAAACACAAAATTCAGAAAATTAGGTTTTGCCTGAATCAGGCCCCCTTATTCTAGAATGGTTCTAAAGTAATAAGAATGCTTACAATCAATTGGAATAATGTGTTCATTCTAGGAAGTATTAAAACAAAAATTAAGAGAATAACAATTTTATTGCTCTTATGTTGCAGAGTATCCACAAACATTACTGTTTGAAACATAGGGCCACTGCATACTCCATTAGATCACACCCACTCTGTGATTAAACTGTTTTCTTAAAGTGAAAAATTCAAGTTAACATAGTTATTGAGGGAAATATTTTCTCACACTGAAAGCTATCTGTCAAATAAGTCTCAGAACTTTTTTTTTCATTAATTTCACACAAATCACCTGTTTTTAATGCAAGTGCATGTTTTGTAACACCAAACATCTTAAAATAAGCTTATATAATAAACAATTATAATTTTGTTACAATATCTACATAGGATGTAAAGAGTTAATTTTACTTCAATTTGATTCATCCTTTGAAGTTCATCATTATACAACAACAAATCTATGGACAAAATAGTTTTAAAAAATCAGTCAAAATGTCACACCCATCTGCATGAAATGTACCAATACATAATCTTTTCCAATTTGAGCACTATACATGATTAAACAATATAAGTTTATTTAACTTCTGCCTTATACTTGATTTGTTGTTTAAAATTTTCTCAGCAGGCTTTTTTTTCCATATGTTTTTAAGTGTGTACAGGAGTACAGGGCAATCTTACAAACAAGTTGAGTCTGATGTAAGTCCTCAATCCCAATTTCATAATGGTAATCATGACCAAGAGCAGGAGCAGGAGATGGGTAATCTACAAATTTAATTTTAACACAATGCAAAATCTTGGCCTGTATATATTTCTGTCGCATATCCCCAGCAATCACAAACATCTGAAACAGTTTCTGAGTATTCTGCAACAGAGTACATGCAGTCACTTGTTTTAACCGATTTTCCCCAGTTAACAAAATTTACAAATGCATTTTTATTGGCCATATTGGGAAAAGCATAGAGATAAATACATTCTAATGCAGATTTAACTACTGATGGCTTCAGTATGTGAAGACAGTCTTTGCATGTGATCTGCCTTGAAAGGCGCAATGACACATACCCTGCAATATAATAGAGTATGTTTTGCTTGAAAAATGAGAACTTAATCTTATCATCAAGAATTGCACACCACTTCTCTACTTCATTTTCGGCAGAACTTTCATCACTTTCTACTGCATGCCTTGTCCGCAGCTCGTGGTCGTGCTGTAGCGTTCTCACTTCCCGCGCCCAGGTTCCCGGGTTCGATTCCCGGCGGGGTCAGGGATTTTCTCTGTCTCGTGATGACTGGGTGTTGTGTGATGTCCTTAGGTTAGTTAGGTTTAAGTAGTTCTAAGTTCAGGAGACTGATGACTATAGATGTTAAGTCCCATAATGCTCAGAGCCATTTCAACCATTTTGAACTACATGCTTTCTTGCATGAAAATCGTAAACAGGTGGCAAACAACACACATTAAAATTTGAGCAATTTCCATTCATTGCAGTGACACGGTTACTCAAGAGCAACTTTCTCATTGCACATTTGAACTGGTATGCATTTGTAATGTTGTTCCAACCACCTCTGGACTGCATGCTGGAAAAAAAAGCTCTATGTGGTTTTGTGACAGTTTACAAGTTAGCAAATACTTCAGAGGAGATTCAACACAAAGCATAATTGCCAGGGCTATGTGCCTGACTGATTGGATATTGAAAATTATCCCAAAAGAAAAAGTATTTCTTGCATGGAGCAGCAATGGAACACCAATGATTTTTAAGCTTTTGATTTAATTTTCAGTGTCTCTGAAAATACCAAGCCAATAAGATTTGTTGTCAAGTCTCAGGGGGCTCTTATACCCTTTACCTAATGGATTTCTGGAGTTCAGAATATCAAAAATCCTATTAATATAATACAAAAATTCTACTGTTGCTTCACTTCCTTTAAAATTTGGATCACCAACCCTCCTCAAAAACTATATACTATCTGCCACGCTAGAACTCAAAAGTCTGTGCAGCTAATGAAACATTCATTTTTCTATTTACACTACTTATACGTTGTCCTGATTGTTGGCAAATGTCATACCTTCTTCTTGTTGTACCTTGTTCAATTTCTCAATGAAATGCCATCTAATAATGCCAGTTGGAGACTCAATAGCAGATACTTCTGCTAGAGCATTTCTGGCAAACTTAATTATATACATGCCCAAGATACAATAAACATTGTATTTTTCCACAGGGTGAGGAAAGTAGCTTTTAAAATCACCCTTGGAAAAATTTAAAGTACAGCCAAGTGAACGTAAAGTGCTTATATTTACCTTACAGCCACCACATGTAACACACCAAACACTAATGCCAGAACTATGCAGCCTCTCTAAAGCAGATTTTATCAGTGTGGCCTGATTATTTGCCTGTACACCATTGATAAAGAAATATGCAATCGGGCATTTAAATTTGCGTTTAATAGAGACAAGCATGAAAACCAGAGCCTCAGATGCCTCTATTACTTTTTTTGACTGAGGCACTTCCCCACCAAAGTCTAAAAAACCTGTGCACTGCTTAGTTCCTTGGTCCCAAACCAACTGCTTCCTAATTACCACACTGTCTACAATTAGACATGAATCGCTGTACTTGTCCCTTACAATTGGGTTCAAATCAATGTACTTGAAAACATCTTTTAAGAAGCCAGGTTCACAGTCTACACTTGCCACCCATTTGGAATTCAATGATGTATGGGGCAGAGGCATTAATTTTTGCTGGTATTCATATGCTGCTGGTGAATAAAAGTACACAGTCATAGCAAACATTTTCACATTTGTTGTGTATCTATTACCCTTTGACGAGAGAGAGGTGTTCACTACATTGCACACTAATTCCACTTGTGTTCATTTCTGATGATTGAGGAAGTTATGTAACTTCTCAGGAAGATGCCCCTTCTCCTTCAATGAACTTATGATGTCATCCATGGAAAACACTTTCTTCTTCGAAGTTTTTCACGGACACACTTTAGTTTATGTTTTAATTCGTGCACAATGTCTGAGGGAAAAAAAAAAAAAATAATAATGCGAGTTTCCGTCGCCATGTCTTCCATTTCTACTTTCGACGGTATACCACAATCAATTACTGAAGAACCAACTGCACTCTGAAATAAAGAAATAATTTCGTTATATATGATTGAAATAACTCAAGGCTTGATGAAATCCTTCCAAAACCCAGGTGATCATTGTAGGCAGAACCACCCCTTCCTTCCGCCTCCTTGATTTCTATCTCACCGTCTATGGCCGTTCCATTGCCCTCACTCCCACCCTTAAGTACCTTGGCGTCACCCTCGACCGTCGCCTCTCCTGGACTCCCCATCTCCAGACAATCCAAGCCAAGGCACGCTCCCGACTCCGTCTCCTCAAGCTCCTTTCCGGCCATACATGGGGTCTGGACCCCTCCACAATCCTCCACACCTATACCTCCCTCATCCGCCCTATCCTTTGTTACGCCCATCCAGCCTGGATCTCCGCCCCCACTTCCTTTTATAAATCCCTCCAAATCCTTGAACGCCACGCTCTCCGCCTCGCCTATCGCATCCGTCTCCCCTCCCCCACGCGGATCCTGTATGATCTCATCCCCTTCCCCCACCTCCTCCTTTTCCTTGAAAGGATACGGATCCTGCACACCTCCCGTAAACTTGATCCTCCTCACCCGCTCGTATCCCCGATCCTCTCACACCCCCGCCCGCTGCCACGCCTGTATTCCCACGTCCCGCCCTGTCTCCATCTCTCCACCCTCCTTACCCTCTCCCAAAGTGGCTTCCGCCAGCTCCCTCTCCCTGATGATGTCCTCGTCCCCTCCATCTACCCCTCCTATCAACTTTGCCCCTTCCCCGCCCCCCACTTCAGGTGTCCTTTCCTTTCGGCACCCTCCCTCCCTTCTCTTCCCTTTTCCCCGTCCCCTCTCTCCCCCCTCTTCCCCCGGGCTTCCTCTCCCCCTTCCTCCCTCCCCCCCTATCTCCCCTGCCCGTGGCATCCCTGCTCTCCCCTCTCGCTCTCCCACTCCCCTTCCTCCTCCTCCTCTCTTGGCAGGTCCCCGGACTCGCACACGCATAGTGAACATTCGCGCGCCGGAGATCATCGCCTTCTGTGTCTCGTGTGTGTGACGTCGTATAGTATTTTTGGTGTCCGCCGTCCCACTACTACGTTCACTTGTACCGTTGGATTCATCAGTGTTCTGTGCGCCGTGCCAACGTGTTTTCAGTGTTGTTATCGTCACGTGTGAACGACTCCGTGTTTTTTGTGTCTCTGTGACCTCTCTCTTTTGCCCGTCACTTTGTTCATTATCATTCTCCGTTCTTATACTATTGTAAACGCTATGGCTGAAGAGCGGTGTAGTGTGCCGCTGACAGCCTACCTGATTTGTACAGGTATTAAAATAACAATAAAGTAAAAAAAAAAAAAAAAAGAGGCTTGATGAAAAAATATTATAAGAAAACGATGGGGGTATGAAAACATCCTTATACTAACGTTTTCGACACAATTCGCAGCTTCTGCATTGGATAAGTGGGACATGCTTTCCACGGAAGAATTCTCATTGACAACATTTCTTCCCGCAATCAGTTGCGTCTGCAATGGGCAAATCGAGTACGGGTTCCATGACAGAACGCTAAAAACAAAAATATGGACCTGTATTACAATATTGCTTAGACCTATGTAGCGTACGAAATAAATTCACAAAAGTAAAAAGTACACACATAGCAAGGAAATTAATTAGCTACCTCAAATGGAGAATCATCGTTGTCACTCAAAATCCTAACAACATGTCGTCGTGGCTGTTTATTTGGTGGTATCAAATGTGTCGGAAAGTCAAAAACTGATGGCACTGCTTCGGGTTTGAGACGTTTCTTCCACGTTCCAGGGCTCACTACGTAATCATCTTGTCGGAAATGGTTTCCGCAAAGTAATTGCAAGACGTAGGATTAAAATCCATCCGCTTCACGGAAGTAATCCACGTCTTTAGTAGCTCTGGGTGCTTTAGAGGAAACCTGGTCAAAAACATCGAATTAGCAAACGCACTAAGTCTGTATTTTTATCGCATTGTACCCGTAGTCCTATTACCTATGAAATGGTAAGTCACTCTCCTTACTCCACCGCTTCGTACAATTGAAAGCGGAACAAGAAATCACCGTTTCGATAATCCATAATTCCTTATACACCGTACAGACCGAGAGAAACTTTTTGCCAAATTCGAATATGGCGGGCAATACAGACGACAGTAATCAGCTGGTAGAGCCATCTATCGGTAGGTCCGGTAGTTGAGCATCCCTCATTTCGCTAGCTTTAGACGCCTGTGACGAAAACGGCAGTTAGCTCTATACACCGTCAAATTTTTGGTTAACGTGGTACAGTTTCACAAATTGTTTTTTCGTAACGGGTTCTTAAAAGTTAACACACTACACACAATCAATGTGGCTGAAAATGCTATGGGACTGGATTACAGGTAGTCACGAACTGCAGACGGCGACAGGAGACAGGGATAAAATGATCGCCATGTTATCCCCGACGGCGTGTCGAGCTGACATCTGTTGGCGACGTCGAGCAACAGTGCAGGACGTAACGGCAGTGTACTGGATCTCGCAATAAGCTGTTCAGCAGGAAAATGCTGAAAATAAGAACGATGTCCTTACCGATATCAATTACTTGTTTCCAGTTGCTTCAGAAAATTTGAATAAATGTCCATATCTATGGCCATCTTGTAAGGAATGTACTTCACACCCAGCAACATTCTTGCTAATGTGTTTATTATATGTGGCAAAAAAAACTGTTTGTAAGGGTTCCTGGAGTGCCGCCTCTGGCCTCCCTCCTTCCACCTCCCCTTCCCTTCCTCCACTTACCCACCCCCCTATCTCCTCCCCTGCTGTATACCCACACCTCTACACCCTTCCTCCAGCCTCCACACCCTCAACAGCTCCCACTACTACCCCCGCCCTCACGTACGCCTCTGTTGCCGCCTCTGCTGCCGCCCCTCAGGTGGTTGGCTTCCCCTCTCTCACCGACCCCTCGTCTTCTGCATCTCCCGCACGCATCACGTTGCGCCGAGCCACCATCGCCACCACTGAACCAGCTGCTTCTCCCGGTGCCTCCACTACGCCACAGGGATCTGCCACCCGCCACCTCCCTCTCCTCCCCGTCCCTCTCCCCTCCTCCCAGCCTCCAGTCTCCAAAAAACCCCAAAAGCGCGTCCTTACCGACTCTGCTCCCGCCACTTCCCACAAAAAATCAACGCCACCTCCCCCTCCCCCTGCCGTCACCATGGACACCACCCCTCCTCCTGCCACCCCTACCTTGGCCCCCACCCTCCACACCTTTGTCCTGTCCACTCCCGATCCTAAGTTCCTCGACGCTCGTACCCTCACCAAGGAAATACGAAAGTACTTACCTGGTGCTCCCATCTCCCAACTCATTCCCCGCAGGGACTCAGTCCTTATCAAGTCCCCGTCCCCATCATTTCACACAGACCTCCTGCGAAAACTCCCACGAGTTATGTTTGGCCCCCACGCCTCTCTGACACCCTTCCTTTCCGCTTCCACTCCTCGTCAGCCCCAGCCTCCCCGTCGCCCCCCCACCTACACCGCTGTGATCACCAAGCTCAGCCCGGTGATCACAGAGGATGAAGTGTTGGTAGAACTGAACTCCCACCCGGACTTGGAAATCCGCTCTGCTCGCCGTATCCACAATGCCTCTGGTCCCACCTACCTCATGCGGGTATTCTCAGAGTCCGCCCCATCCATAGACCATCTCCTCACCCAGGGTGCCCTGATATACCACCGTCGCCACCCTGTTGAATCCTCCAAATCCCCTCCCCAATCCTACCGTTGCCAACGGTGCCTGATGTACAATGACCACCTGACTCCCAACTGCAAAAACCCCCCCACCTGTCCCCATTGCAAGGCCTCCCACTTTCTCAAGAACTGCCCCAACCTCGCTGCTCCTCCTTCCTGTAATACCTGCAATGGCCCCCATCCCACATACGCCCACAAATGTAAAGCTAAACCCCCTCCAGCCACCCCTGAACTTACAGTCCCAGTTCGTCCCGTCGATCCTCCTGTCCATCCTAACAATTCCCTCCGTCCACCCCCCACGGCCGAGGACATCATCCGGTTCATTACCGTTGTACTCCAAAACATTCACCCTTTTCAGCGCCCGCACACCTTCCAACAAATATCCCTTGCTGCTCGCTCTGTTTTCCACCTGAACACCTTCGCCACTTACTCCCACAACCAAGCCCACTTCACCTTCACCCGCCTCGACACCCTAGTTTAAGTCTCTTCCCTTCCCTCTCTTCCCCCCCTCCTTCCCGTCATGGCGCGGCACGAGTCTCGCATCCTCTTCCAGAACATTCGCTCCTTCCGCTCCAACAAATACCTCCTCATGCACACCCTCTCCCACCACCAGGTCGACACCTTCCTCTTGAACGAAACCTTTCTCCAGCCCCACCATTCTATCCGCTCCTCCCCCTATATCCTCCACCGCACTGATGCTCCTGGTCCTCGTGCGCAGGGTGGAGTCGCGATTGGCCACCTTAAGCATATCCCCGTCCGGCCACAACCTCTCCTCAATGACCCCACTGAACACCTTATCCTTAGCGTCTTCTTCCCCTCCCTCACCATTACCTGTGCCACCATCTATGTCCGCTCCACTGCTCCTCTTCCTTATGACTTCATCTCACACGTTGACCACACCTTCTCCACCTACGTGATTGCCGCCGACCTCAACGTCCATAGCCGCACTCCTGCTGCCCTTCGGCGGTGGCATCAGTTCCTCTCCACAATCCAGGGTGACCTTGTTCCCTTTCCCCAGCACACCCGACCCGAAAGTAACACCACCCCCGATGTTGTCATTGCCTCCGCCAACCTCCTTGGGCGTATCACTGTCGCCGTCCTTGACCCCACAGGTAGCGATCACCTCCCTGTCCTTCTCACCATAACGTCTGCAACCCGCCCCCCTCCAGCTCCGCAACCTGCACCCCCTCCCAAGGTCGTCCATGACTATCGCCGTGCCAACTGGGATGCCTACCGGGACTCCATCTCCACCCAGGTCGAGAGCCACCCTCTTACCTATCGCCATCCTGACGACATCATCCGCGCCTCGTCCTTCCTTCAGACGGTAATTACTGACGCCGTGGAGGCCCATGTTCCTACTAAAACCATCCACCCACACCGTCCCACTCTCCCTCCGCGGGCTGTCCTCCTCCTCCGTGAATCCCGCCGCCTCTATCGCTCCTTCCTCCGCACTCGTGACAGGGATACACTCCAACGCCACCGGCAAATACAGCGACACGTACGGAACCTTATTACAGCAACGAAGCGCCGGGACTGGCGCCAGACCTGCACACGACTCAATGCCACCCTCCCTATCAACTCCTCCAAGTACTGGTCTGCCTTCCATCGTCTTACTGGTTCCCTTTCCGCTCCCCACTACCCCCTTCTCCATAACGATCGCCCCCTTCCAGACAACCTCAGTAAGGCCAACCACTTTGCTTCCCACTTTTCCGAGGTCTTCTCCATCCCCGATGATCCCCACTTTGATTATTCTCTTTTCCCCACCGTCATGGAACGTGCTGATACCTCAGTCGCTCCACTTGCTCCTAGTCTCCAGTACTTGGGGCAGTTGCCCCCCTCCGACGTCAACACTCCCATCACAGCACAAGACATTAAACTTCTCCTCCAGTCCAAACGCAACACGGCCCCTGGTCACGACTGTGTCACCTACCGTCACCTTCGAGAAAGCCCCTATTCCTTCCTAACTGTCCTCGCCCATCTCTATAATGTCATCCTCTCTACTGGCTTCTACCCAGACCTGTGGAAGACCTCCCGCGTCCTCCTCTTCCTCAAACCCAACAAACCCCCTTCTGCCGCCTCTTCCTATCGTCCCATCTGCCTCACCTCCGTCTTCAGTAAGGTCCTTGAATCCATCCTCTCCCACCGTATCCATCGGCACCTTGCTCAACACCACCTCCTCCCCCTTACCCAGTGTGGCTTCCGACCCTCCTTCTCTGCTGACGACCAACTCCTCAACCTTGTTCACCTTCTGTCCCTCCAGCTCAACTCCCGTCGCTCCGCCATTTTTGTTTCCCTTGACCTCCAAAATGCCTATGACCGTGTATGGCATCCCGGTCTCCTCTTTAAACTCCAAACCTACGCCCTGCCTATCAATTTTGTCCGTCTGGTCGCTTCCTTCATCTCGCACCGTCCTTCCTATGTCACCCTCCACAACACCAACTCCCGTCTCTTTTATCCCACGGCTGGCGTCCCCCAGGGTTCTGTCCTCTCCCCTCTCCTTTATCTCTTGTATACAGCTGATATGCCCAAGCCACCCCCACCAGTTCACCTTCTCCAATATGCTGATGACACCGCCTTCCTGGCTCTCTATCCTACCCTTCAACGGTCTCAACGTACCCTCCAAACCCACCTTAACCAGTTCACCACTTGGTGTAACCAGTGGCTCCTCCGTCTGAACCCCTCCAAAACCCAGGCAATCATCATAGGCCGTACCACTCGCTCCTTTCGCCTCCAAGATTTCTACCTCACCCTTTATGGTCGTCCTATCCAACTCACCCCCACCCTGAAATACCTTGGCCTCACCCTTGACCGACACCTCACCTGGACCCCTCATCTCCTGACCATCCAGCAGAAAGCCCATTCCCGCCTCCGCCTGCTGAAACTCCTGTCCGGCCGGACATGGGGATTGCATCCTTCTACCATCCTCCACACCTACAAATCCCTCATCCGTCCTATCCTCTGTTATGCCAGCGTCGCCTGGATCTCCGCCCCCACCCGCTTTTACAAGGCTCTCCAAATCCTTGAACGCCATGCGCTCCGCCTTGCCTTCCGTATCCGCCTTCCTTCCCCCACACAGCTCCTGTATGAACTGATCCCCTTCCCCCACCTCCTCTTGTTCCTCCAACATCTCCGCATCCTTTACATTGTCCGCAGGGTTGATCCCCCCCACCCTCTGGTTTCCTCCTTCCTCTCCACCCCTCGCCCATTGCCGCGCCTCTATCGCTGTATCCCTCCCTCTCTCCACCTCCACACCCTCCATCTCCTTCATCAGGGCAATTTCCAACGCCTCCCCCTCCCGGATGACGAACTTCGCCGTGACATATACCCTTCCTTCCAACTATAACCCGGCCTTGTTCCCCCCCCCCCTCCCCAGGGCCCCCTTCTCCTCTTTCCTCCTTCTCCCAGAGCGGATTCTCCTCCATCCCCCCCTCCCCTGAGACCCTGCACCCCATACTTGCCTCTCTCCTTCCCACATCCCTCCCTACCTGGCCCTCTTCCGAGCGACCCCCATTCCCCTCCCCCATCTCTTCCCCTCCCTCCCTTCTTCAGGTCTCCCTCATCTCCTTGAACCTGGCAGATCCTCTGTATTGATCATCATCAGTGTGCCACGTCAGTGTTGTGTTTCGTGCTATTTTTCGTGTGCGTCCAGAGGTGTGATTTTAATTGTGTACTGCCTTGAGGTTCGCCGTCAGTGTGCTATGCCATCCGTCAACACCTTCATGCTCCAGTCATACTGTGCCTTGTGTTCTTTTAATCGTCGCAGAGTGTGGCTTTTTGTGTGTGCTACTTTTAAACAGTTTTTTTATCTCCATTTTACAGTCACCCCGTTTTTTGTATATTGCCTTCCATGATGTTCTCCCTTTTGTATATCTATGTTCGCCTTCTTCTCTCCTTTGCTGTTTTTAAATGTCTTCTATTGTTTTGTTCTATGTCTTTCGGCTGAAGAGCAGCGCATATGCTGCTGCCAGCCCGCCCCGATGGGGAATTGAAATACAATAAAGAAAAAAAAAAAAAAAAAAAAGAAAACTGTTTGTAAGGGCGGCGAGATGAAATCCAAATTGGCAATTTTTGTAAGGTTCGGACCATGTTTATCCGAACCTATTGATGCAATGCAACGAGCTCATCCTTACAGGTCAGCAGCCCCAAATCACTTTCAATCTCTTGTTTATTTTCTTTTGCAACTCATCATCTTCAGTTGAATCTCGTAACTTTACAGGTCAGCAGCCCCAAATCACTTTCAATCTCTTGTTTATTTTCTTTTGCAACTCATCATCTTCAGTTAATATAAATAAGACACATTCGTAGCAAGTTATTAACTTCATCAATTCGTTGTTGTACGTTACTTTAGTCATGCTCTAACTGAATTTCGGGTATACTTTGGAACTTACTGTCGTAAACTCATAGTGTACTCTAGTTTTTCAAAACTAGACGCCGACAGCATAGTGTAGACAACTGTTAGGGGCCTGCGCGTGCTCAATATTTATTGATAATAATATTTTGTCAAACCTGCAATATACTGAAGTGACCTCACATAATCAATAATACCGACAAAAATCCTCAGTTGACAGCCTAGTTTTACAAGCTAAGATGTCGAACATGGGGAAAGGAAGAGTGTGTGTTGCAGTTATATTACCTACAGCTTGCGAGCAATGGATGACAGATTAAGAAGACGAAATGGGTGTGGGAATGGTTGAAAAAAGGACCGACTGTCCCCGTGTTAACTTACAGATAATGAGAACCATGGACCCAGAAGTTTTGTCTCCGGTGAGTCCTGCACCATACCGGTACAAAAAGTTACTAATGTTGAGACGAGATAAATCAGAGAAGCAAGATACGTTAACGAGAGAGTCAGTCTCAGTTGACGAGAAATTACGAGTAACAAAGAGATTTCTGGCGACATGTAGGTCTTTAGAATACTAGTTCTGTAGTACCAGCAAACATAATTACTAAAATTTTAGGG